>NC_137656.1:5156773-5284273 GCF_963422515.1 Blennius ocellaris | reverse complement strand
GACTAATTTACAATACCTGAATCCAGTGACATTGTCAAGCGAGTCTATTCAATTGGCGACACACAGGCCTGAACCAGTTCGTCAATCAAGTCAAACCTGTCGTTTACAAAAAAGACATCATTTTTAAAAAGTATGTAATCGCAAACACTTTTTTCAAGTCCCTCTGTTTAAGTTAAACTGTAATATGTTATGTATACAGCAAAGGAATACTACAATAATGTTGGTGATACCCCTATAAACAATATTTACAGCTTTTACAACACTTTACTGCACTCTACAACACTCGGTTGAACTATAATGGAAACTTGTCACTTTCAAAGTACAGAAAAAGATAGATTGTTACTGGAGATCTAGCAGTGGATAAGCTGAGAAATGCATGCAAAGTAAATATCAGTACAGCCTGGAGCTGTTGCCACCCCTATTTGACCCGATAGGTGAACACGGATTAGAAAGTTCATGGAAGTTTAGACATAATTACTTTACTATTTCCAATTGATTCCGACAGATAGGCGATAATGTAACACCATTGTGCCACCAGGGTCAACTGTCAGATTAATTAATTTGAAGAGAAAGCACACAATATAGTAAATCTAATTAATAGAACTGGAAAAAAAAAATAGAGGAGACTCTTAAAGAAATAGAAAACATGGCTGTAATAATAAGAGCAACAAAGAATTAATAATAGCGTGGTTACAGAAATGATTTACATTATGCACTCATACTTTGCTCTGTGATATTTTAACATTTCAGATGTAGAGAAGTTTAAATGAGGAGAGCAATAATGTGAACTGTTGTTTCTGAGGCAGGAGGCAGGCATAAAGTGAGTCGATAACAAGACGAAGAGAAAGATATGTGGAAATTAGGGAGAAAGTGAAGATGATGCAGAAATATTCACACATGGATGTAAGAGCAACAGGAGGGTAAGAAGAGCGAGATTTCACATCCCGGAGAGGTTTTTAGCACCAGCCTCCATTAGTACTGTTCTGGCTTGGTTAATTGCCGCAAAATAACACGATGTGAATTATCATCTTGATGAGATACATAAGATACGCCATTAACAGCAGAATTCCCGGCATTCGTTTTCACATATCTCTGAAGATCTCATTAAGTCACACACCTCCTCCCACTCAGCTACCTCGTGTTACCTGCCTTCCGTGAAAGCAAGCAGCAACTTAAGCCTAAACCTTGAAGAAATGACAGATCGTAGCTCAGCATCTTTCAGAGAATTTTCACATGGCACAGAATCTGTCTGGTTACACATTTTACCGATGCTGCCAGACACTGATGGTGAGGTTACATTTGCTTTCACATACAAATGTCAAGATTAATGTAAGCGATAGATGTAGTGGACAATCTGTCGACAGGATGTTCCATTTCTCCTCATGAACATTGTTAAAACTCAAAATAACCCTGTTCTGGAGGTAGTGGACGATCTGACGATTACACTTCAGTTTTTATAAACAACACCTTTTTGATTTCATCCAACGTTTGACCTCAGTTTTGCATGGATGTTGAAGCGAAAAAGGCTGAAACTGAAACACCTCGTTCCTCAATAGAAATTAATGTACTGGAGAAGAAGCTCGTCCTCATCCAAGATGGCCGCAATGCTAATGCATCAACACCCCACCCCATCTGCAGTATTACCTGCCATATATTTAAAAAGTACATCAATCATATTGTTTGCTGCATGTTTTATTTAAAGTTGATATCCTCAAAGTCTGCAACACAATAACAAAATACAGGTGGAATTCTTCCTATGTTTTCTTCATTCACTGCAACTTTTTTCAGCGGCATTGATGTGTCTTGAGCAACACAGTGGATCGTCGGCTGGCACTCGTTGCCATACCGGGAGAATATCCGTGGTTTGACCTTTTCTAGCGAATGGTGCCGTCTCTGTATGTCTCATAACTACATGCTTCAAACATGCTTCTAAGTTCTTTTGGTCACTCTTCGATTTCCACAGATTTAATAAAACCCTCAATTAGGTCACATGTGTTGTTATTCAACTGCAGGGGATTGGGCTTTCTCTGAGCGTTGGCCAGTATTTGATTTTTTTCTTCTTATTGAAGGACAAAGTCCTCTTGTTGAGAATACAGTACCCAGTCCAAGGTTCTGGTGTTCTTAGAGTTATTTTCCTTGAGAAGACAGAACAAGCCTATAAAATCCAAGTGTTTCCAAACGTAAACTTTGATCTGTCTGGGCAGTGTTTAATCTGCTTTTGTGATAACAATTTTCAAGAAGTGCTGTTGACGTTTATTCCATAATATTTTCCAACCTGGAGGAGGATGGTTCCTTTCCATTCCTTTACTTGTCTTTTCAACACACAACCGGCATTTATCCTATGCACTCAGCCAAAGAAAGTCAAATCTGCGTATGTTGACATAAAATGAGTAAAAACAAAAGTGAACCAGTTGGCACCACAAATGGTCTACCGCTATTTATCCACACCGTGACAAGCGCGCTGCTCCTGACTCTCATAATCTGCCAGTCAGATATGTTGTTTCTCAATTCCAAACAAAAAGCCCTACAGCTAACAATTATTTTCATTACAAATTAATCAGAAAATTGTTTTCTCAATGAATCACTTGTTTTTTTCTGGCTTTAGCATGTGATAAAATGGCTAAAAAACTTTGACCAGTCTTAAGTCTCTAGATACAAATCAAAATGTCAGTCAGGAGTTCTGCCAGCAGACAGTCTGAATCTATTACGTGAAAAGAAGATTTCAGCCTCTGAAAGAAATGAGGAGGCAAATAATCATGTTATTAGAATTAAATTGCTTCTTATTTAATAAAATATTAGTTGCAAGCCTTAAACTTTAATTATCCTTATTGTATCAAACATTATCAATATTATAATTGTGTGGTTGTTGTTATTACCAAAGCACATCCGCCCAAATATGTACTGTCATTACAATTTTAGCCCAATGAGTACAAGCCAGTGAACTTATTTGCTGCAATCCAAATGTGCTTTATGCTAAACTGTATTCAAAGTAATTAGATCAGAATGATGTAATGCAGCCAATGCACTGATTAAAATGCAGTGAAATACACAAATTGTTTAGCGTTGCAACAAATGAGAAGAGACCAGACACTGGGAAGAAAAATTGTGTATGATTAAATCCGGGCCATCAAACTATGTTGATCAAAATTACCATAACTCATATACTAGCAAGCTAACAATTCTAACAGCAAATAAAATGAGAAGAGTGAAATCCAACGACATTAAAGGAAAATCACTGTCTGATTGACTGTCATCCCATTGTGCATCACGCTGTACTCCAGATGAAGAGTCCATTTGAAACATCAAAGGTATGTTGTTAAAAACCTACTTTCCTGAAGGGAAGAAAGAGAAGATATTTATAATGAACTTCCTGGAACTGTCCATCCAAGTTTTCTTTACTGTTTTCAGAACTTTGATTGTCATAAGATGCCACAGAAAAAAAATGTTTTGGTCTTTCTAAAGCAGATGAAAAGGAACTTAGGATGACCTTTTAGGACCGTGTTGGAGTTTTTACAGAAATATTTGTACATTGATGTCAGACCAATTTTTTTTTCTTTTCTTATTGCTGTTTTTTTGAGTAAACGCAAGGCTGCCTTTATAAAAAAAAAATAAAAAATCACACAAAACCTCAGCAGACAGAAATCACTGGGCTGAACACCAGGTCTGCTCTGATTTACACTTTATTGGTTCCTATTGCACTCAAATCCCTTTCCACCAGTTACACATGTGCACACACACACACACACACACACACACACACACACACACACACACACACACACACACACACACACACACACACACACACACACACACACACACACACACACACACACACACACACACACACACACACAAGTATTGATCTTTTGTGTCTGTGTGCAGAATCGGGTGCAGAATCAGAGTGAAAGCTCACGATAAACACACACATGCCACGGCTTGAAAAATAATAATAACAATAAAAAAAAAAAAGACGATGACCGCGAGTGGTCACGCGGGCAACGTTTACGTCGACCTCCATCCTGACTTGATAACCCATCTCGCGCCGTCTCGCTGATGCTGTCGTGCACGGCAGACAGGCACTCTAACCTCTCCTCCGTGTCTGTAATCAGATATTGATTTAATGCAGCGCTTTCTATCACATCCATCTCTGCTTTTCTCTATCTCACTGATATTTTTGTACTTTCATGATATTTGTCCGAGAGGTGGTAAAGACACGTCTTTTGAGATACAGGATGCTTTGACCCTGCAGGGGACAAATTACTCGGTTAAATGTATTTGAGGGTCTTGCTGGTGGTGCAGTGGAGGGGTGGGGTCACCAAGGAGGTTCCAGGTTTGAAGCTTTGCTCGCTTATCTTTTAGATGTTTTTATGTTTGTTTTTTTGTTATCTTAAAATGGTTTTAGTGATTCCTGACGTTTGTTTTCACAAATGATTTTTGAACTCCACTGATCACTTCAAAGTCAAACTTCCAAAACAAAAATGATGCTTTTCACTAGAAACGGTAAAGGAATGCCTTAGTCTTATCTGTTTATTACCCCAGAATGGGTCCATGGTCATTTTTCAGTGGGTTACGAGTCTTTGCGAAAAAAAAAGTAATTTGCAGAAAATGAATGCAGTGTGTTGTGTATTCCCACGGTAGGTGGTGATAACGACTTGTAATGTGAGCTGGCCACTGCCCATATTGAGGAATTTCGAAGGAAAAAAAAAAAAAGTCAAAATGTTTTACGCTGTGAGGTTTTGGTACAGATGAAGCCATAAACAATTTAGTTTATTTCATTAAACGCCAATGACATGAAACTTGATTGAGACTATTGATGACGTGGTTAACGCTATTTTTAGGCGCATAGATTGCGCAGCTCATCAAAACACATTTTCCCTTTCAAATATGTCTCTTCCAATTTTATGAACAGGATAACAATGTTTGCATCCCATTGCCAACTGGTCATCATTACAGGTCCCTGAGCCACACTTTTAAACCCAAACTGCTCCCAGGGTCACACTTATCTGTGGCGTTTATGCACTGCTGTTCTAAAGTGAGTAAGGTCATACTAAACACAGCATTTACATCACTGTCGTGATGAGTTCTTGTGTATTTATCAGTGAAACTATCAATGAAACATTGGTTCCCCATCTGGCCAAGGTTACTGGTTTTCTCTTTAACTAACTTTGACTGCATGTAATAAACACAAGCCAGGCTACTGGAGCCCTTCTAAGCGCAAACTTGCGAGTGCTGGTAGTATCGGTACAGCTGTTTTTCACAGGACACTCACATGGTACCAGAGTACAACCTGGAGCTGCATCCAGACCTTCTCTTTAGGTCAGTTTCACCACCAAAACTAAACTGTGTGGACGTGACAGTGGCAGCTGCAAAATCAAACCCTGACTGAGGATGCACTTTTCACACATGTGATACGTATTTCACTTTATTCCTGCAGTTCACACAATATTCACACCTGCATTCACTTTGTTCCTCTGTCTTCATATATGAGGTGCGAATGTGGGTGTACACTTTCAGTTCGTGTCATTTCAGCTCCTTTCCCCACCTTTGTGAGTTTTTCCTCGAATAACAAATGGCTGATTGTCTTGGAGAAAGACAGATTAGAATTATGCATGTTAGCAAAGCTCCAAACTATTATCACATTATCTCTGTTGATGGCTTTTGATTCGACGGTTCTCCCGCTCTAATTCACCTCATCTGGGAAAGCCAGAAACAATGAAGTTAAGAGTTGTCTGACAAAGCCACAATCACAATCCCCGTCATTATGATAACTTCTAATTGCTGTCGCTTCAAATGCAAAAGTTTTCCTGCTTGCACAGCTGACGCCGCGCACCTGCTGTGGAGACAAACCGAATATTTAGAACATCTGAGCACATTTCCTCATTTCATAAAAAAAGGCAATAATCCACTCCATACCGTGATCCACAATGAGGGAAAAGAGCTGAGAGGGTTTTAAGTAATCTCTGTCTTGTGGCTCTTTGCTTAAATAGGACTCAACTCCCACAGTGAACATTAACCGCAACATATGCACAACGGCCTGCAGAACGTCTGCTTTTCCCCTCTGTCACTGGGATTTTTTGCAAATGAAACATGGGCCGTACTCCAAAAATCCCCTCCACTGGCCTTCCCACTGTTTAATGACCAGTTATATTTACTTATCATATCCAAATCTATAGCCATCTCCGTGCGCAAAATGCAGGATCTCATTTATTTTACATGTAGGGGGTGACGTAAAAAGATAAATTAGACTGGCTGGTGTTGTTGCAGTGTTGAAGAAAGTAAACAAAGTGGAGAGAAAACAAACGGGAGGGGCAGAAATACGGCATTCTTAGATGAGTCGACACAACAAAGAGAATAATAAAGCTGAAAATAAAAGAGAACAAGAAAGAAATGTCTTTTTTTCATGGTGGGATCGTCGAGTAAAACGCACACTGTGTGAAATTTAGAGACGGGTAGTAAAGACTTTTGATGTTCCCAAATGAAACATATCAGCACAAAACAGAGGAGTGAGGAGCTGGAGTGGGCTGGAGTTTGTTTGACGTGGAGAGTCGGCTGCCCTGCGGCGCCGTTACTCCAACTAACTGAATCTGGATCCGACGACGAAACACACTTACTGCAGGAGATACAGGCATGTGCATTGGAGGGGGGGAAAATGTAGGTAAGAGAAAGACGAGGTGATCGAACCACAGAGGGTGGAACAAGGTGAGCTAACACGGGGAGGGACACCGTTGCCTGAACGGCAATTTATTAGTGTTTAATTAGCTGCTAATCGCTTTGCATTACTGATGTGAGAGATCTTACACCTTGTATGATTTTTGTCTATGTGATAGTTACACTGTTAGAATACAGTATACAATCAAAACTGTCAATTTCCGAGTGAGTAACTTCCCCAAAGTCAGTGTTTGACAGAGTAACACGGTACAACGTGTTAAAGGAAATCACGTGAGAAAGCAGTGGTTTTCAAACATGGCATTTCAGTTCAGGAGCCACGTCAAGTCTGACTTGATCTTAAGTAGATTGGACCAGTGAAATTAAAGTAAATTCATATCTAAATAATAAATAATCACACCTCTGATTTCTTTGCCTTTGTTTTCATGTAAGGAAGTATGAATGGATGGAAATGTCATTCAATAATTTGAAACAAATCTTGAAATGCAACAAATGACTTTCTGCTGATCAAATTCACAGGAATATCTGAAAACTGTCTTTCTTTAAGCTCAGGCCTCATTTACACACAATGCATTTTTGTTTCAGGAAAGTTTTGTATTTCCACGGCAACCTTTCGACATTTACGTCTGTTCATAGTGAAAAGGCATAAACCATGAAGATGATGCAGTTCACATGTTAGGCCATGAGTTGGTGCTGTTGTTTGTAACAAAAAAAACACACGTGTGCAGAGAACAATATGCAATAAATGTTAACATTGGGAAAACACGCACAATCATTTATTTGCCAAGTCCACTGTTGGTGGATCGCGCATGTGCAGAACTATTTATGAACGCAGTAGAAGTGATTCAAAAAGTTGTATTTCCCCCCATTTAAATGGAGATGGAGCATTTTCAAAAAATTCCACCATTTTGACAAAAACCCAACCATTGCAACGGTGTGTGTTCTTGTGTGTATTACTGGTGCATTGATCAAAAATTCAACTCAATGTTTTTTTTCCTCCAAACGATATGAAACAGGATTTTGAAGCACAGTTTTGCCGCTTCCACTCTTCGCTCAGTCATTACATGTCGCAATTTCTCTTCGCCAAATAACACCACACTCTCTGCAAAAGACCTTTCCTCCTCATCCGCCATGATTTCACATCCATTAAAGATGTTGTTTAACGAAACACCTCGCCAGGAAACAGAAGAGAGGCTGACTGAAAAATCCTTTTGCAGCACAGGAATATAAAAGACGACGGTCCCATAGACTCCAAGCACCTCTTCAACTTCATAACAAAGAAGGGCGAAAGATGAGCTGAGGTAAAAAATGGGGGGGGAAAAAAGCAGAAAAACTACTTTGCTAAACTTTGATTAAAATGGAATGAGATGTAAAATCCTCCAATCACTCTCATTTAAAACAGCTTCTTGTGCAGCCGGGAGTTCAGCAGAAAACAGACACCATGAATCTTTTTTCCTCCCTGAAGTCTTTTATCCAATAATGTGGAAGGACAATCCTCGATTTAGTATGTAAACAAACAATAAATATAGTTCGTCTGTGCTTCTGCTCGAGTGATCTCTCTAATTCTGTGCAGCCGTGTGGGAACTCAGTTTTAAATTGATTTATTATAAACATAGAAAAAAAAAAAAAAACAAGTGCAAAATTGACATTCATCCTGATGCAAGACTCTGAAGATTGGATCTGACGGAAGTACAAAATCACACACATTATTGATTGAGTGCATTTGTCCTTAATGAATTTGCTACATCAGCGAGACTGTGCATAATATTAGTGGAATTTAAACCAAAAGGTGAAAAGATGGTCCAGCCTTCGTCAGTGTTGCCATGGTGACAAGAATCTCTTCAGCTGGCTCGCCGTGACTTTTACCTGCAGACTTTTCACGTCATGCAATCTTGAAAAATGATGAGTGAATCCTTCTTGCATCTGGGTAGAACTATTTACTACGAACTTGGTGTACAAGTATCAGCGGTTAATAAAAGTTGTATTTTGGGTGGAGTCGGAGTGTTTTTGGACAAGTTCCACCTCAGGAGTCATTTTCAAAATGTTGCATTTTCAGTGGCTCAGAGCAAGCGGAACACAACAAAAGTGACGTCAAGTGGGCCGGAGCGGTAAAATGAGGGCAGGAAATAACCAACTCCACAGGTTTCCCTCCAGCATACAAACCCTTCATTTGAACACTGTTTGCACATGATATTACTCGTCTTTCTTCACCCGCAAAATGGAAGTGCGATCTATTTCTGTGACTGTGCTTCAGCCGGCTTTGTGCAGCATCTTGGTCAATCAGGTTTGACTGTTTCCTGTTTGTGTCTCGCTTTGACACGTCAAAAGCTTTGTCTCCACTGTGAACTTATTTTTACTGTTTCCATCGCAGCTTTCCTAGTGTTTTGACTTTGGGTTGGAAAATGATGCTGTAGTTTACACACACGCACGCACGCACGCACACAATCTTCCAACAGAGACTTCCAACCAGAAGAAAAAAAAAAGCATGAATTATTAATCACGCCATCTAATTATGGCGTGTGGCCCTGAGAGAGAGATGATCCCGGGGAAATCACATCTAACAGTCATTTATCACAACAAATAGAGTGAAAAACACTGGTTAGAGGAGGAGAGGAAACGGGGGAGGACTGGAGAGGGCAGGAGGAGAGGGCAGCGCTGCTATCAGACACTGCTATTAAAATATGCTAAGGAGATGCAAAGGATGGGGAGTGGAAGAGGTAGGGTAAAAGGAGAGTCTAAAGTGGCGAATTAAGAGGAGCTCCAGGGAAATGAGAGTTTTTAAATGCCCCATAAATGGGGTTTACGGAGGCAACACATGATATCTCACAAGACATGGATTAAATTACGTCAAAATACTGTGAAAAAAATGTGCAAATGTATTTATAAAGAGAACAGTAGAGCTCCTACTTTATCTGTGTCAGTGTGATATGTGTCGTCCATGGGCTGTCAAAATGTAATTTTCACACTTTAAAAAAGAAATAACTCGTGTAGCATTAGCTTGGCCGAGAGGTCATGAGTGTCACCACCTTTACTCTTAATCAAATGCTGAGTGATCCTGAATGATTTATTTAACTCCTTAAAACTTCAAATTATGACCGGTTAAACTGGGAAATGAAAACAAAAGACAGAGTTTTGGAAACTGTGAATTCGTCAACCAAAAATATGTCATTTTGTAAATCAGCCACATTAGTTTATTGATTTGTTTAGCAAATGTGGATTAAAATTGAAAAAAACAAACAAACAAACAAGCAAACATGTCTTAAAGGTTTCCAAATATATCCATATGTAAAGAAAAGTGGGAAAGTTTTACAGTTCGCACACATTTACAATGAAAATGTTTGCAGGAAGCTTTTTCAATGATTTGTATTTACGATTGGAAAAAAACGACTTTTCTGAAAGCTAGAAAAAGGTAACAAGAGTAGTTATGATTAGTTTCATTGTATATATAGACTATGGCTGGCTGATTTTTTCATGAACTTACTCTCTGTGCTTTGTGTTTTCACCCCCATGCTGTGGCGCTCTAGATTTACTGCCAGAGGAAATAATAGGCAGGAAATAGCTGGGCGAGTTTCTGATGAGAGAGTGGCTCACCTGTGGCCGTGCAGCCTGTGCACGGAGGATATCGCCCGTTATGAGGGGTCAGTCCCGCTGGAAGCAATGCATCTGTTCCTTACTGATACTCACGTGGCGAGATAACAGCTCTAATCAAATCAGGCGTCCCACCCCAGTCCCACCCCAGTCCCACCGAAGCTCGGCTGACAGGAAGCCCGGGTAACCACAAACACCTGCGTGGGTGGTTTGTGGTTCAGGTCAGAATAATGTTTTTACTGGGTCGCAGCGCAGTTTTTTGTTTTGTTTTGTTTTTTTTAAGTAATTACGATACCGGCTGTGTCCCATTTAGCTGCTTCAGTTTCAGGGTTCTGGCGGTGCTGTAATATCAGACGATATGTGTGCGGCACAAATTCATTCATATACTGTTTCTGCTCTCCAGCTGAACCTGCTGATTGGATGTTAGTGGTAAGCGGAAGTGGCATTTCATTATTTTAGAAAAAACATTCAGGAAAATTAAATCTGTTGTTTCTGTTTTTGCTGAAACGTTTCAGAAATTAACTTAACAGATCAGATTAAGAGAAATTTGCTTTATTCTAAGGTCAGTATAAACAGGGTTGGTTCAGTATAAATCGTCACAGATTGCTGTAAGAATTAATATATTTAAATGTGTCGGGGTTTAGTTCATCGTTCACTCATACAAACTGACCATTTGGTAACTTCTACATTCTGCCATGTCTCTTTCAAGGTAGTTATTACATTTTGATTAAATTGTGACAGTAAGCATTGAGGTCAGTGCTGCTCTTTATACCAGAGCATCTTCTTCTTGCAGTCACATCAATACAATTTCGCTGAAAATGTGTTGAATTAACTCTGAAAACCTGCCAAAATAAAGTGTTTTGTGCATAAATTGACTCATGCAATTTAGATGCTTTTATTAACTTTTTTTTTTTTAAACAAATATTACATTTATCTAGTGGTAGAGTATTGTATATCATGTAGAAAATATTTCAGAGAAATCCAGTGAGCAATGTGATTAATTTGAAGACATTGTAACTTAAAACATTTGGTCAATATTGATGCTGTTAAAGGGATCTTATCAAATTCAATATCTACTTTTGGTTGTTGCTTTTGAGCAGATTCTTTCTCTTTGTGACCTTTATATCACCTTTATGTGACCTTTCTTATTATCATATCTTCTTGTTTTCTTGTCCCCGTAAAACTTATCGCTTCATAAAAATAAAAAGACACCAATATTTTGAAAATAACACATTTAATGCAGTCTACCAATCCCTCTACCAACCTTTTCTTGAACCTTGTATCAAGTGTTTATACAAACATTTACTTATTTATATATTCAATTGAAAGCAACCAAATTAGTCTCAGGATAAAATTATTTTTCAAGAGTTTTTTTGTTCTTTTTCCACTTTTACTGCTTGGTTCAACAGACTCACAACATGAAGCATGTACGAAACATATCAACACATGTTGCTGCAAAAATAAATACTAATTTGTATTTTTCTCCTTGTTTTCATTGACCACAAATAATCACATTGAGGCCAAACAGTGGTGGAAAATCTTACTATTTAAATATAAAACTCAAAGGCACTTTCAAAAGAAAAAAAACGTAGGAGATAAATCGGGTAGTTTCCCAGTTCTGTGACCCGAGTTTTGAATCATTAATGTAGATTAGCTTTCATTTGGGCTCAATGACAAATAAGTTCGACTCACATTCAGGAATATACTAATCCATCTTGCGCACAGCCTCTAATCTGTCCACTGAACTGGAACTTTTGGAGCTGTGACTTGCGTAAATTTAGCCATTCTGAAAAGAAATACACCGGGGGTGGGGGCATCCGAGCTGTGCCGTGCTAAACCGGGAGAGTGACTGAATCAGGCCAGGTATCAAACTCGGGCTGTCAGCCATGCAGACCGAGGGGCCCACTCAGGCCTGGAGGAAAAAAGAAACATCAACTCCCAGAAGGCCGTGCTCTTCGCTTCTCCACCTTCACTGTATGACAGCTCACACACACACACGAACGCACGCACGCATGCACACACACACACACACACACACACACACTGCTAAGGAAAAAGAAGAAGAGGAGGTGAAAGAGGGAAATAAATGCTGAATAGGAGTTGGGAAAGTGGCAAAAACCTGGAAGATGGACAGAGGGAAAATGTGTGTGTGTGTGTGTGTGTGTGTGTGTGTGTGTGTGTGTGTGTGTGCGTGCGTGCGTGCGTGCGTGCGTGCGTGCGTGCACTCCAGTTTCCCATCAATGTGAGTGGATTCATTAACAGTCTATCTTCTATTGTACATAAGTCTATGGCACACAGCATGTGTTTCTCTATATGTACATGGATGTGTGTGTGTGTGTGTGTGTGTGTGTGTGTGTGTGTGTGTGTGTGTGTGTGTGTGTGTGTGTGTGTGTGTGTGTGTGTGTGTGTGTGTGTGTGTGTGTGTGTGTGTGTGTGTGTGTGTGTGTGTGTGTGTGTCTCTCTCTCTCTCTCATCAAAAGCCAAGTGTCAAGCTCCCCCCGCCGCCCCCAGCCCCCGATGTCAAATAGTAGGTAAGTGGTCTGACTGCAGTGTGACACGAGCCCGTAGGTTCAATTCCCCATCCGATTCCCACACCAGTGACCCTGTCCATCAAAGCATCAGGGTCAGACGGAACAACACCAGAGTGGGGTGTGTGAGACGTATGCGGAAAATGGGATTAAAAAAAAAAAAAGCGAAAACAATCTTGATGATGGCGGGTACGGTGGAGACACTGAGCGCTTCGCCACTTATGTGTGTTTGTGTGTTGGAATTAATGCTTCTCCAACGACTTTGCCTTTCATACACACATACACACGGGCACGGACACACACACACAGTGTTCTTTGAGTCAATTGGCGAGTAAATGCTAGGACGCTTTGTGCGTGTTGACACCTCTGGCATTCGAACACTTACAGTCCATTAGAGCGGCAGGCAGACAGGTCACTTTATGGAGGAGACGGTGACACAAAGAGAGAGGGAGCGAGAGAAGAGGGTAAAGTAGCTCAAAACAGGTTTGGACCTTTGATCTTCTCTGATGAGAAGAGAACGAGTCACCACAGTTTGCAATCCAAGCCATACAGCAAACAGACGAAAGAAAAGAAGAAAAAAAAAAAGAGCAAAAGAAACAGCAGCTGTGAGAAACGAAGATCCTCAGTGCTTCCAGGGCAGTCTGGCACAAATGGCATTTATAAAGCAACGTCTTCACCGCACTGTATATCCGTCCCCACATTCACGAGATTGGCATATTTCTCCTCGAGCCTTCAGATACCCAGACTTAAGTATCGCCATTAGGTTTGCCACGGGGGAGGCACGGGCCTCACCATGTTCCTGCGAGGACTTGTGCATGCTTTCCTCACAAACTATTTGGACAGCTTGAAAGCAATGAAAAAGCAAAAGCACTCTCGGTAAGTCTGCGTCGCAAAGTTAGAGCAACTTCCTCTTTATGATTGTCCCGCAGGACGTTGGGTTTGCAGTTGAGCATAAAACACATGGAGTAGTAAAAAACAGAGAAAAAAGAAAAAAAAGAGGAATCAGACTCGGCTTTTGTAATGTTTCAGGAGTCTACGAGCTGATGCTTTCCAAAAAAAAGTATATCCTGCTTGAATAACTGTACAACCCTTCTATGTCTGCGTGCTCTGCAAATGAGTAAAAACAAAAATGAAATGTCGAAAACATCCTTCCAAATTTCTTAAACTGAGTTTATACGGCACACAATGTGGTCTTAGATACACCGTGTAATTAAATGTACAGGATGACATTCTGAAAATTGGCACCTCAGCTCTTGTTTCCACGACACGTCGGTTTTGCATTTCTGCACAGCAACTTTTTGAAAACTATTTTATTACTATTAAATTAAATCTATTTACATGGGAAAAGGCAGAAACGCTGAAAACAATGTAAATCCCATTTTTTGTATTTGAAAAAAATTGAGACAACAAGCCATTAAAACTTGCAGCTAATCCTAACCTACCCAGGTGAAGATGCACTTGGTTCACAAAGACATTTTCTAACTCCAAATATTGTATGTTTGTACACCGACACTCCCACATCATCACTGCTCCCGCCTTTAATACATCCCAGAGCTCTAATTCTGACCCTCAGTCCGTACAAATCTATAACATGCTGCAGATTGCAATCAGACTCCCGCTGTCCTCGTAAGCGACGTCCCGCGATATGTCTCAAGTGCGAGACATGAATAGAATAGAAACTTAAATGGAGCAGATGAGATCGAGATCGTGAAAGATTTCCATGTCAGGGGTGTAAAAAAAAAAAAAAAAAAAAGTGAGCGGCGCGGTATAGCTGCTATGGTGGAAGATGGAAGCGATACTGGGTGATGAAAGGAATAAATGAGGAAGAGAGAGAAGAGGGAGGAAGGTGGAGGTGGAGGGAAGAGAAGAGGAGAGACGGAGACAGTGATTGAATGTTGTTATTGTGGCTGCAGAGGAAGAGAGGAAAGCAGCGAGGCATTTTCTTATCACATTGGGGTGTGTGTGTGTGTGTGTGTGTGTGTGTGTGTGTGTGTGTGTGTGTGTCTAAAGAGTAAAAGAGGAGACAAGAGGAGAGTCACAAATTTTTCTCACAACAGCATGTTTTTCTCTTGAGGATTTGAAAACGGTGCTCGTCTGTGCATGTCTGAGTGGGAAGCGTGCGTGTGTATGCGTGTGTGTGTGTGTGTGTGTGTGTGTGTGTGTGTGTGTGTGTGTGTGTGTGTGTGTGTGTGTGTGTGTGTGTGTGTGTGTGTGTGTGTATGTGTATGTGTGTGTGTGTGTGTGTGTGTGTGTGTGTGTGTGTGTGTGTGTGTTGCCTCACACAGCATGAGGCTCAAAGTTGCAGCATGTCCGGTCCACTTACTATTCAGTGGACTGACTGTGTTTCAGTCCTTCATTTTGCAGAGTTCTCCTAATATTGTGAAAACAGATAGAATTTCAAATCTCTGTGCAGATCTGTTAAAACATAATGCTTTTCTTTGCTGGTCTTTATTTGCCTTTTTGGGTGCAACAAAAGTAAAAGAGAAAGTATGAGTTTCAAAAAGACAAACATTTATGGAGCTCTCACAGATATGGAAGTGTTGACTACACTTAATTTTTAATAAATAATAAGTGCTTCTTTAGGTTTTAGAAACTATATATTGAATGAAATGTAAAAAATATTTAATTTATCGGTTATTTTGCCACAAATTTAATAGTCACTCACTCAAGCACGAGCCGGGTGATAAGTTTTAGGCCCCATTTACAAAAGGGTTCAAGTGAAAAAACATTGTTGGAGAGTTGTGTTTTCCCATGTTTCCACGGAGTTGAAGCATTTTCGAAAAGTTCCACCTTGGGGAGCCGTTTTCAAAAAGTTGTTTTGACTGGCTCCGGGCACTGTTGTCGTGTGAACAGGGCCGCAAACTCCACATAACTCACAACTTATTCAAACAGTCTTTGTTTTATATTCCTCAGAGTGATTTCAGTGCAAAGGCAAAAACCTGCATCACGAATCCAAAAGCCACAACAAAAATACGCAGAACACAAAAGCTGCAACTACTAACGTAGAAGATTCAACACCAATTCCGTTGCATTGTGGGGATTTTTCAGGGCCAGCATACATTTTCCCTTCACAGTTTTATTTCGAGTAATTGCCAGTTGTGTTTGATTTGTTGAGTTTTGATTTATATGAAAAAGGCATTTTTTATAAATTCAGAATTCTCAATCCACCGCAGGGCGGTGTGTTCAAGTGCATTCAGAGGGAGAGAAGAAGAAAAACGGGAAAATAACAAATCACACATATACAGAGGCAGACAGAAAATGAAAAGTCAATGGGCAGAGGAAAAAAGAAGAAGAAGAAGAAAGAGGGAGAGATGGGGAGGAATGCAGAGAGAGGGAAAGAAAGAGGAGAATGAATGGCCTATCTCCATAAAAGTAGCTGGGCTTCTCAAGGTGGGAGCCAGGCAGCTAAAAGTCAACAGCCAGAGAATGGATAGGACTGATTGAATTTATAGGAGCTGCTTCTTTAGATCAATGCTACACACACACACACACACACACACACACACACACACACACACACACACACACACACACACACACACACACACACACACACACACACACACACACACACACACACACACACACACACACACACACACACACACACACACACACACACACACACACACACACAGGGAGAAAAAGCACATTGGAAGCAGATTTGTTGTCCATCAATACCTCACTTCCTCCTGACTTCTGAAGAATTAGTAGGAGTGAAAAGCAGCAGCCGAGGCTTTTCTTTCCTAACTTTATTTATTCATTGATGGCTAAGCTAGCACTTTTTCTCCCATCAACTCTCCCATGCACATATTTACAGAAAACACCATCACCCACAGTGCCCTTGCTCGGAGTGCCATTTTCGTACAGAGGTGGAACTCTGATTTTCTTCCCATGGTGCAAACAACAATTCTGTCCACACGTCACTATGAACATGGCTCTACATGAGGCTTCAGGGCATGTAGTGCATATGCCAGGCCTTTACGGGGGCTGTGACTCACCAAATGCGCCAAAAATGCAGAAGAAAACACGGAGCACATAGAAATTCCCAAATAGACTCCTGCTCATCGCCTTCAATATAACTGTGAGTTCTATAGGTCTATGGCCCTGCTCTTCCTGCTGCTTGTGTCAGTAGCTTCTGGAGCTTCTGGGGGGGGGGGGGGGTAGAAGCTCACTCTGGGACCTGTGTTGAAAAAAATCAGTTTTCGAAAATGTCCCCTCGTGTGGATGATCGGCCAAAAACAGCAGGGTTTTCATGAATCGGTGTTCTCGTGTGGACGGCCCCTTAAATTGGACGTCAGTTTGAATGTGAGTGTGTGTGGTCGTCATGTCTCTCTGTGTGTTTGTCCTGTAATAGGCTGGAGACCGGTCCAGGATGCATAAAGATGTAAATCAAGATGTAAATGTTCGGATTAAACCAGCAGAGGACATGCTAATTAAACCACGGTCAACATATTGAGGGTACATGTGGTGGGTTTTTTTTTAAGTTTGAAAATAACTGTCAGGATGAATGGGGAGTACAGTCGCAAGCAGCACACACACACTGTTTGACCGATTAACTGTCAACCACGCTATATAACAGGCCATGTTAGCGCTGACAGCTGGTTACGTACCACTCAGGAGGCAACATTGCAAGCTGACTGTCAACCCCATTCCCAGATTCTCCGACGGCTGCTTTCAGCATTGAAACAGTTTAAACTGGACTCATATTTCAACGTGTAGAGGTCAAGCGCTGCATCAGGAGGACGAGGTGGGAATGTTTGCTGGCTAACAACTTCCACTGTTTGCTGTTGCGCTCATGCATCCATTTCCCCGTCCCACTTCCCATTGGGAAAGGTACATCTGAAGGTGATCAAAGTGGAGTAGAGGATGGTCGAGCGCCCAGAAGTGCGTCTGATCTACCTCGCGCTGAAAATGAGTTTGGTGAAAGTTAAAAAATGTACTCACTCTGCACAGATAGAACTAAATGTTACTGTGTTTTCTTCACATTCTGTTACTGCATTTGGCTCTGTAAAGCTGTGTTTGAATACTTTTTTTTTTTTTTTCATTTTTAAAGGTGTCTGATATCCCTGCATGATACATTGCAGCCTTATAATGAAATTCCGTAGAGTTCACATCAAAGTTTTGGGGTTTTGTTATCATTTCTCCCATCTCCTTTCTATCACCCTATATTTTTAGAGTGCACAGTACTTAAAATTGGCATTGTCACTCACTCACCAGTCTCAAGCTTGGCTTTGGGAAGAGTATTTAAAAAAAATTATAAAAAAAAAAAAAAGGAAAGAAGCAAATATGGCATGCACGCACGCACGCACGCACACACACACACACACACACACACACACACACACACACACACACACACACACACACACACACACACACACACACACACACACACACACACACGCACACACGCACACACACACACACACACACACACACACACACACACACACACACGCACGCACGCACACGCACAAGCACACGCACACACACAGAGAGAAAGACATCTGCTGAGTCTAAGTGGTGAGTCCAGCTATATTAGTTAGTGATGAAAAACATGGGCTGGCAGGAAGACAGGAAGAAGGGGAGAGATGTGGGAGTGAGGAGAGCAGGGTGCGAGGGCAGAGGGATCACGAGGGGAGAGGAGAAAACAAAATTAGGAGAAGGAACAGAGAGCTTTTTGCAAATATGCCTGCATATGTGGGGAGCAAACAAAGAATATAGAGGAGGGAATATTAAAGCAAACCAATGACAGTTGTACAAGAGAGAGAAACAGGGACTTGGTTGTGGTGGGATACAGACACAGAAAGAAAGTGATAATGAAAGATTTTGAGAGAGAGAGAGAGCAATGGCGAGAGTGGGCGAAGAATTGGGAGAAATATGCCAGGCAGACTAAGAATTAAAATCTCAGAGAGGAAGAGTACTACAATAAGAGTAGGTGTCATTACAAGCATGCCGAAGAAGTTGTGAAAAATATAAGTAAGGTACAAGAATAAAGAGTGAAATTTCACACTTTCCCCCTCCCAAAAAAAAGTACTAATCTATTATATTTAATCATGTGTCTTCAACTTGATTTAAATTCAAGTATTGCAAGAAATGACTCTATATAGATCAGCACAAAACACAAAACACACCGGTGTACATCAGGTCAATTGGACAAGAAACAAGAATTGAGGGCCAAAAAAGTAGGCCTCTGATAAAACTATAACCTCAGTAGTAGTTTTAGATTAAAACCACCAGGATTATCCCAAGAGCTGGTCATCCATCCATACGGAGCTACAAAAAACGAGACAGTCCTTCAACAAGAAGGTGGGCCACGGACTCAAGAGTCCCAAGAGTTATACATTCCACTTATAATGCACATTTTCACTGCTCCACAAATCCTACATAACACTATTAGTCACATATTCATGCAGTGACAGCTGCCACGCAAGGCCATCAACCTGCAGGAGGAGCAACTTGAGTTTCAATTTCTTGTCCAAAGACACTTCAACAGGGCGAGATGAGGCATTCTACTGACTTAGACACAGCCAGCCAATAGAACTTGATAATCTGCTTTGAGATTGTCAAAAAAAACAAAACAATCAAAAGGACAAAGTCTGAAAAGTAAATAACACATTTGTTTCAGAACTTCACCTGCAATGTCAAAGCGCCGTTAGTTATCTACGTAATACTATGTCTCCAGTGAAGTGTGGCGAGAGTATCGTCACACCATGGGGAGGTTTCCCAGCAGCAGGTACAGATTGATTGATTGAAAAGAGAACACATGTCGAAAGATCGCAGGACACCTGCTGTGACATTTCAAGAAGAATCCAACAATGCAGTGGAGTGGCTTCAACAACAGATTTAGTGGGAGTCTTGACACTGACCCTGCAACAATCGTATCCTGCATGACGCTATTCCTGACGCTTTGTCAGGAATAGAGACAAAATACACATGAGGAGACTTTTTTTAATGAAATGCATAAAGTCACCATGAAGCTCTAACCAGGCTATTTTTTGAATAGTCCACACAACTGGAAGATGCACAAGAAAATGTTGCCATTTTGTGTAAAAAAAAAAAAAACCCACTCCATATTCAAAGAGAATATTTCTGTGGTGTTGTAGTTTCAAAAGAAATGAAGGGGGGGGGGGACAGACCCAACAAGCTTGATGGAACTCACCAATCCATTTTCAATACTGTAAAGCTGGTTGTGGGAGGGGGGGGGGGGGGGGGGGGGACAGACCCAACAAGCTTGATGGAACTCACCAATCCATTTTCAATACTGTAAAGCTGGTTGTGGGACCATGGGAGCATGTGAGAGAGTGCAAAGCATTATGGGATTGATCAACTGACTAGATTTGCATAATATCTTTGGGAAATATAAAATTGCAAGTGGATTCTTTCACTTTTTCAGTGTAAACAGGACAAGCAGCGCTCCCAGCCAGAAAGTATTCAATCGGACTAACAAATAAATGACTATGCAAGTGTCTGTTTGCAAGAATCACGTTAGAAAAACATTATATCCATAAAGGCTGAGCAAGCAAACCCACCAGAAAGACTCAAAGAATCTTAGTAAAACCTCCTCTCATCTGTGACCCCAGCAATTCCTTCCCCGCCTCGCTCTATTAAAGAAAAGTTTGGACATTGTTCCAAGAAAACGCATGAAGAGGTTCAGAGAAAGGTACCAAGATCCCTTGCTCGAACCAAATGTAGGTCATTTGAGGTCTGTGGTGGGCAGTGTAACTACTCAGCAACTGACTCGCTTCACTCACCCTTACTTCATCTAATTCCCCGGGTGACACACCATCACTCTCACTCACTGCTCCTTCTAAAAGCGTGCACCACTTACGTACCCTTTCGCATTGATTTACGGTGAACCTGCATTAAATGTAAGCAAATTCTCTTCTTGTTGTCCCTTTTGTTAGCTCCCCTGCTAATGTATTGCGCCATTTGCTGGGACTTGCTCGAAGGTGGTAATGAGAGCCGGAGCGACAAGTAGAGTTATTGTGAGTTGTAACTATGCTCTGGCTCTCTGCCAGTGAGCTCAAATCACACACTGAGACATGTTTTATTTGATTCTATAAATTGATTACGGAGTAACTTAAACATTCCCGGAGGGTGACCATAATACTTCCCACTGTCGGACATATAATCAACTGGGTTTGTCAGCTCATTGTGACCCACATGAAGTCAGCCTGAAGCCATAATGGAAGAAGCAAGCAGTTCTTGACAGGACACCACGTACACATGCCCAAAAGGTGTAGCTGAAGTTCTGAAAAGCATTGGTAAAAGCCAAATGGACAGCACTTATATAGCGCTTTTCTACCTTAACAGAAAAAGCACTTTGCTATTTCCCTTTAATGCCCCCATTCAGACACACTGGTGGTCACTGACCTGCCTGTCAGGAGCAAATTAGGTTTTAATGTCTTCCTCAACACTCAGTGAGGAGTTTGGGATTAAATGCTCTGATCTTCTGAACCACGGCTGCTTCCAATAAGACTCCACTGGACTTTACTTACTAATGAAGCAGTCACAGTTTCACCGCATACTTTCTCACCCTGCAAAATAATCCATCACTGGTTGTCTCCTCTTTCATTTTTAACATCAAAATGCAGAAAACACAACTACCCAACTAATTTCTAGGGAACATTGCACAACGGTGATTTGTATCATCCGTCACCGGATTACAGCAGTCGCATGACTGATGACCTGATCGCGAGCGTTTCGGGGCTCCATTTCCTGCCTCACAATTTCGGCTTGGAGGGAGCATGAGATGGTGAAAATGAATCATCCATTTAAAGAGACCTGCGTTATATATCCTAAAACTCCACTGAGTTACTTCACATGATTCACATTTGTCTCGTTAAAGCATTTCACACTGAATCTCCTGCAAATTTGCAAATTTTTCTGAAATGCTGCCACTGCAGGTACGCACCATTGTCATGACTTTTATATTTGAGAGTCGCCGGAATAGCAATCTAACTTGGTTGTCTGTCCATAAGAATGTCTTCGCGCCATTGGTGTACTTGCCATTGTTGATGTTTAGAGTGCTTTGTTCTTTGCGTACGTGCGTGTGGTTTCATTACAAAAACAACCAACAGCACCCACTACTGTCCTCTCATGTTTCAAACCATTTTTGTAGTGTAAACAGGCATCGTTTTCAAAAGGTTGCCGATCAAAACGGAGCTGCAGCTTTGACCCAATCTGGCAGGTCAAGCATTTAACAACATAACAACAGCGGTGTCACTTGTAATTTCACACTAACCTCATCAACAAGCTGTTGCTTGTTTTGGAGAAGACTAAATACATTCTTTGTTCAACATACATTGCTTCCAAGCTGTCTGACCATTAAATCAGTTGTTGTAATGTTACTGCCATTTACTGTATTATAGAGAATTCTATTTTCATATGAACAAAGAATTAAAAAACAAAAACAAACCCTCTTTAAAATCAGGATGTTGTGGTCAAACTTAATGTACACAGCAGCCTTAAACCATAGTTGTATTTTTTTAGGGGCCCACCATTCAGTCATGCACACATCCAACTAACTTCTATAACATCTTCATCCATGTTCAGAACCTGAAGGCTTTAACCCAGTTAACATCGCTGAGCAGTGCTGGCCTTGAGGTCATAGTGTGTTGCTGGTTCGATTCCCACCCCCCTGTAGGAGATCCTTGACTCTCAAGAGATCAAGTCGGGGCAAAAAAAGGAAAATTCACTGAGGGAATTAATGAAGTATGATTAGCTAGTTCAGTTTAGGGTACAACATGGGACTCACGCAAAAAGACACATTTCGCAAGTTCACTTTAATGAGAAATTTTGTAGCATTAATTAATCAAACAAAACTGTCTCTGGATTATGAGAGGAAGCTGCAGTGTCCCCAAAAGGTTCACAAAACGAGATGCTGCAGTCAGGAATTCTCCGCACAATCAAACTGTTTAAGTGATGTTTTCATTTATTTTATATTTCTTTATTTCAGCCAGATATCTGCAATAAACACGAGTCCCTCCACTAATACAACATAAAATAAAGTGTCAGCACACCCTGCCAGGAGGTAAACTATTTATGAAGAGATGCCTTCATTTGGCTACAAAAATAACAACAAAAGACTGCATAAAGTCAGTCTCTAATGCTATTATAATAGCAAGTGATTACATGAGTCATTTTTAAAGGGAAAGTAGTTTAAGACACTGTGGTCCTTTGGCCCTTGAATTGCCTTTTTTTTCATTCAGCCAAAAGAAAAGAAAATACACAAATCTGTGAATAATTCTATGAAAATCCTTTAAAAACTGCATGTAACTTTACTGAACATTGAAAACGAATCAGTGACTCACATTGTGTCACAGCAAACCTACAGTGGGGACAATTTCTGATAACATGACTTATTGATTGAAAACACTGAAAACAAGCATAAATGTAACTTTTTCAGTGAATAGAACACATTAACTTGAAAAGTTAATCAAATGCTAATTTCCAATAACTTCACAACACTTGAAGCGATCACTTTAGGAAAGATTTGCAGTCAATGATAATGAAGCATGACTTGCAAGTGTTAATGTGGCATAACAACGTATAGTATTTGTATGTAGAATACTATCTATTATGATAGATTAAAATAAAAAACAAAAAACAAAGTTAGAAGCCTTTCAAGCAAATTAGCGAGGGACTATTCAGCCCGCCCAATCATCACCGACATATTTGCAGGTCGATCTTGTGGGGTTTTCCCCTTCATTTCATCAATGTTGCTTTGATTGACAGCTCCGACTTTTGAGGCTGGTCTTACAGTCACCCGTGTTGCTCCCATACAGATCCCCACCAGATTAAACTCAGTTACGATAAGTAAGTAGCTGCTGTCGATCGCTATCAGGGACAGTTATCGCGAATGCTGGCAGACCAGACATCGAAGAAATAAACGAACAACTATATGGTTGCCTCACAACAGCAATACGTGCCTCGCCGATCACAATCTGATCATTGTGATATGAAAACAATGAAGAGCTCCTCAATGTTTCCAGGAATCTGCTTTGGAGTCTCACTTGGGATTGGTCTCTGTGGTTATTTGTCGTTCACAGGGCCAACAACTTGAGTGCAAAGTCCACAAACCTTTTTTTTGTTTTGTACGCCACTACATCACCGACACTGTGTCCTGTGAGCCAAAATTGCAGCATTTCCCTGATACAGAGCCGCTCCCCCTGCTTCTGCCTAATTTCAATGCAGTGTCGTGCTTCCCTCTCACCTCCCCCTCCTTGTCTCTGACAGTTTTTCATTGGATCTGACACCGAACATAACCTGTAAAACCCTTGCCTCAGCAACACTGGGCTGAGAGGGAGGGAAGAGAGCGTGAGGAGGAACTGGTGAGACAGAAGTGGAAATAGTAAAGAGAGGAAAAAGGCAGACAGATGGCAGACGAGAGAGGAAAAGCAAAAAGAAAGAGGAGAGAGAAAAACTTGTTAGCACCTCACTGGCCCAAATAAATATAAGACGACACACCTGAGTGATAATTAGTCTCAAGAGCATTAGTGCCTTTTTCTGTAAAAGCACTTCCGCATGCTGTGAGAATGTTTGTGGGTTTTGATGAAACCGACGGCGGAACTCTGTGTGTGTGCGCAAACGGCATCTGTGTGTAATGGAAAAGAGGGCAGGGGCCTTTGCATGAGTCCGAGCTAATGGGTATCCTGGCACATATAATCAGAACCGTTAATCACGGGGAAAGGAGAAGAGCGAGGGAGTCAGACAGAAAAAAAAAAGAAGAAAAAAAATAGAGAACGAAGCTTCCACCACCGAGGCTGAAACGAGGCAGCGAGGAGCGAGAGAGAGAGAGAGAGAGAGAGAGAGAGAGAGAGAGAGAGAGAGAGAGAGAGAGAGAGAGAGGTTGAAAAGTCAATAGTTGGTGAAGAGGGCGGGTATGAACGGGCCAAATGGGCCAGGGCTGTCAATTCATTTAATAGGTGACCCATTTCATATGTTATGTGTTGTTTATTCTGTGCCACACTTCTCTACTTTACCTCAGGATTTAATTACATGGATCAAAGAGGAAAAGAGATTGAAAAAGGTGCAAGAAAAAGAGTGGAAGACGGTGAGTGGGATTGATGGAAATGGATTTCAGTCATCATCCACTAAGTTGGGTCACCTGCTAGACTCCAGTTAAATCCCGAAGGATTGGCGCTGGCACCCACTGGGGTGTCGCCGATCGAAGAGGCCCTGTTTACACGTTTACTTGCTCACCGCTTTTCCATGATAAAAGCTGCAACGATGCATAGAATGGTAGAATTTGGGACCTTCCCTTCTGTGAGATGACGTAATCTCTTAGAGCTTTAGTCTAGACAGACAAGTTAGTCTCTGATGGGTTCTGCTGGAAAAAAATAAAATAAATCACCATGTTGCTGTTATGACGTCTAGATTTAATGAAATATTTTTAGAATGTTCAATGGAAGCTCAAATACAAAAAAAAAAACATATTTCCTTTTGCCTAATGCCCATCATGGCATTAATAGCAGCATCTGCACTCTGTCCCTGACTGTAGAAAAAAAATGGGTCTCTATTAGTTACATTGGCGACTTGCATTGAATGGCACATTCATCAAGACTCTCCAGGTCCTATTTTAAAACCCGGGGCACTAATGCAGTTCAGCTAGAGTTTTTGTTCAAAGTCCAACACACGCTCCAAAGAGGTTGTTTAAATTCTCCTGTATATTCACAGAATATCCGGACGCCCTGGTCTCCCATTAGCCAAGTACTTTGATGCACATGAACTTTAACACACACACTTTTGCGACAACTTAAAGCCGAAGCTCATGACTGAACACAGCTGCTGTGTACAAAAAAACGAAATTACAATCATTAGTGTTTTATATGAAGAACTTCTGTAGTTATTTCTTGATACAATCATGTCATTTACGCTGTCGCATGTGAGGCAAACATTGCTATTGTCCATCTACTTGTGCATGTGCAAGTATTTACTATGGTGGTGGCGCACATGTGCTTAACTTTGCAGCATTTCTGAAAAGTTACCATTTCTCTTGTTTCCACGGCGATGGAGACGGAGCATTTTCAAAAAGTTTTTCATGGCACAGAGCACCGTTGTCACGTAAACAAACACATCAAACGAAATGTTTCTCTTTTTTTTTTTACTCGACTATTTTGTCATGTAAACGTGGCCTAAATTTCAATTAATTCATTAAAAGGAAATTTATAGTTTTTTTTTTTTTTTTTTCCACTGTAACACAGAAACACCCAAAATACATTTCTAAAGACATGGAAGTCTTTGGTCTGACCTCAAAACTAAACACAATACTGAATTATGCCCAAGCTTATCTCTAAATGTTAATCCTAATATTATGTAGAAATAGACTTTCAATTTATCGTGTGTTTTCATTAGGGTGAACGCACTTTACACTGTTAATCACACTCATCTATTCACATACTGTACATAAACCAATAGAGACATTACAAGAACAAAAAAAGAAGAAAAAGAAATCAACATGATTGCTATGCAGAAGGACTATTTATAGAATTCTCCATGTACAGAAATCCGTTTGATTTGAAATCGTTTTATGTAGCATAACTGAGATGCTATTCATTAACACTGAGTGATTACATTAACATTATTACAACAACATTTACTTCATATTTTTGTGTGTCTCACCTTTATTTTATATAAGATATCATATCCCTTGAATATGTCTTTGCATCTTCTCATTGGTCCAGGTAAGAGGCGACTCAAAGCGAGTGAAACAGGTCAACTGAACTCATCTTGGGAAACTTTTGAAGCCACTTGGATCAGTGGTGAAATTCTTCCAAGACACATAACAAAGTCCAGTTGACCTGATTAAAGTGTTTTGAGGTTACTAGAATGAGCTGAAAATAGACGCACACACACGCACACACGCACACGCACACACGCGCGCGCGCGCGCACACACACACACACACACAATTGAGTTTCTAAACTAAAAAACTTTGTGCTGAGCATAAAGCGATTGTGATTGATTGTAAACAATAGCCCTCGTAGTATTTCTGTGTGTGTGTGCGCACGCGCATGTGCGCGTTTTCGCGTTGATGTGAGAAAGGCAAGGTAATTAGGTAATCAACAGCTGTGCCAGACAGACAGGAAGCAGCTTGTTAGGAAACTGAAACGGAGATGGAAATAGATAATGAGAAGGGAGAGGTAGAATGGGCTACGAATAAACAGAAAGAAATAACAGAACAAAAAAAAGGTTGACAGCGAGGATCAGAACAGGGGGAAGGAAGAGGAGGATGGGCTCAGGCGGAGAAGAAGGAGACAGACTAAGAGGGTGCTGGATGGGGGGGACGAGTTGTGATGAGAGACGTGCGGTTGAAGCGTCAGGTGCAAGGACAGGTGCTGTTGTCAGCTATGAAACACATGTAAACCTTTTATTGACAGGAGGAACCAATTACTGACAGCTTGAAGGGAAGGAAGTTTTTCTTTGTCACACCAGGACACAAAGACAAATCCACTCAGTGAAGTTTCATCCTTTTTTTTTTTTAATCTTATTTTCATTTTCAAACACCTGATGTTTCCCTCTGTACGTGGGATTTTGAGCCAACTTGTGAGGGATTCCAGTCCTGTAAGATGATTAGAAAAGCACACTGGGTAAAAAATATTCAAAATGAGTAATATTTTACTTTTTGTTCTTAATGGCACAATCATATTCGACGGCCGACTGACATAACAAAAGAGAAACTTGTTGCTCCAAACACTACCCTGAGGTGTTTGGGTCGACCTCATACTTTCCATTATTCTGGTTCAGAGATTTAAATTCTTCATTAGACTGACTTAATCCATTTTAAGCTGATCGCCAGAGCAACCCTGGAAGTGATATCAGTGACGGAACAAATCCTGTCTTTTGTGCAATGAGAAAGACGCCTCGGTCTTATCTTTATTTGAGCAAGTGTGAGTGACTTCTCGGAGTGTCTACTCGAGTGCATGGGAGAATCCTGACAAAAGTCGACAGCTAATGTGGTTACTTAGGTAGAACTGTTTGCCCATCTCTACTTGATTGATAAAGTGTGTCAGGAAGGCACCCATCATTATCATTAGATTGATGTGGAGGCTTTCTGAAGAGTGAACGAGTTTCAAGGATCTTATTATAGCCGGAAAGAGATTCATAATTGTGGTAATTCTGTTGAAAGAGGAAACGAGATGATCGTGTTTAATATATGTTTATTGTTCTGATGGTTTGGGAGTATATTGAGTCTTTTAGTATCCATCCTCAAGATAAGCTGGAACCTATCACAGCTATATTGCCATTGGCATCAACCACCAACTAAGAGTCACCGATTAAAAAGTCCTTGGATTGTGGGACAAAGCTCGAGGGAGAAGATGGAAGCTCCCCTAAGAAAGACCCCAACAGTAAATCTGGTTGTTGTCAGGTGAGAGTCCTGACCTTCGTCCCACCCTTTCCTTTATAAGTATTGGTAATACTTTACTCATCACTACAGAAAACCTTCATTTTGTTAGCGGGAACTGGCGCCAGACTCCTGATCCTACTGAAGATAGTGGGACGAGAGGATGTATATACTGTATCAACAGTAGATTGTTTTACTGGACAACAAGAGTTGTGTTGGTGGATTAAACACAGAAAGGGAATTACTAATGAATTAAGATTCAGAGGAGCACCACAGTCATTCTGTGAGAACACAGTATGGATAGATGAGGCTTAAAGCAGAGCTCGCTGGTTTATTGTTCACCAAAGGGAAGCTCAGAAAGAAAAGGGCTGCATTGTTGCCTATGGTACAGGATATGTTCAGCATAATAATGGTCTAAATCTGAACAAACCTTTAGGAAAAAGTGATCTCCACCACTGCGAGACCTGCTAGCCCCCCAAGAGCCTCCGCACTTCACAGCGGAAGATTCCCACAAAGTAAAAACCACAAGAGACAGAAAGGCGCAAGATGTCTTTGAATGAACAAAGGAAACAAGTAAAGACAGTCGATCTATTATCTGTTTTGATTTTTTTTTTGCTTGTCTGTTTCAGTACAGGATAACATTTTTGGTTATTTTTTTAACAACTCTAGATCTTTCATTGAATATTTATACTCAATACAATGATTACACAAAATGTATTAATATACATTTATGCGTGGAGGCAATCAAACTTCTGATGCCCCCAAAATAAAAGTAGGACATTATTCTGGGAACCATTTGTGGCGATGTTACATTTTGCTCAATCCACTTTGCAGAAACATATAGCAGGTATAATGTCTCATGAATGATAATATTATACAACTAGTGCACATTTTTGCAGGAGGGACCATTGAGAGAAAGAGACGAAGCCAACACTTGTCAGAGCATACTGAGAGCTAAAATGTAACATTTTACTTCTACATTTTTTTCTCCACAGGACACCTCTGCCATTGAAATAGAGTGACTACAGGTACAAAATAGCAATGCTAAACAGCGAATGCTGTTTGTGGACCTCAGTTCAGCATTCAACACCATAATCCCCTCCGGACTGGACACTAAGCTGCAGGACATCGGACTCATCTCCTCCCTGTGCAGGTGGGTCTAAAGCGTTTTGACCAGCAGACAACAGGTGGTTAGAGAGGGAAATCACCTGTCCCACCTCATGCACCCTGAACACCGGTTTTCCCCAGGGCTGTGTGCTGAGCCCTATGCATAGGGGTATTACTGTAGCAAAGCTATTTGTCAATGCGGTATGGAGAGTTGTGTGCCTGTATTTCAATCCATCTGTCCAAAGTCAAGAGTTAAGAAGTTAAAATAATTTCTCAATGTTAACCTGAATCTGCAAAAGTCGTCTTGTAATTAGGTATTTAAATGTGGCAAAAATCTGCTCATCTGTATTAGAATTTGTATATGTAATAAGATTTTTCAATGTGTAAAAAGAGTTGTTAATATGTACACAGATATTTATAATTGAAAAGTCTCTTTTCAGCTTGACATCCTGAAAATACAGACAACTCACCAGCTACGAGTGTCACAATTGGCTGTTTTTTGTATGTGACTTTTGCTACACTTCTGCCATCTGAAGGATTCCAAGTTGTAAAGCCTGGGATTTGCTGCCCTGAGCAAATAGTTTTGCTACAACACCCCCATGCCTTTGCACTTATGACTGTGTCCAAATCAGACTTTAACACCATCATCAGGTTTGCTGGACTGGTGCAGAGACAACAGCCTCCTCCTGAACATCGGCAAGACCAAGAAGCTGATTGTGGATTACAGGAAGAAGCAGCAGAGGGCAAACCATCCACCCAAGTTCAGCGGGACCGAAGTGGAGAGAGTGGAGAGCTTCAAGGACCTGGGTATCAACATCACATAGGACCTGATGTGGTCCTGTCACATCAACACCCTGGTGAAGAAGCTTGACAGTGTCTCTGCCACCTTCGACACCTGAGGTACATTAAACTCTCTCTAAAGGTGCTCAGAAACGTCTACACCTGCACCATTGAGAGTGTTTTGGCGGGGAGTCTCATCAGCTGGATGGGCTGCAGCACCAAGTGACAGAGAGTATGAGGATGAGCTTCTTCCCTCAGGCTATCCACCTGCTGAACCTAGAAAAATAGACCCGGCAAATTTCCTTGTATATACTATGTACTATTCAACACTGGTTTTACCTATATTCATCTTTTATCGTTCGTGTGCCTTAAATGTCTTTTTTATTGTTAGTATTCTCATATAGTGTGCTATTGTCATCATTGTGTGTTTTAAATGACCATTCTTCCATCCTGTAAAGACTCTTGTTTCAGTGCAACGCATGTACTCAAAGCATTGCATGCATATTACACTGTGTATAATTGTGGTTTGTGATAAATATAGTACTTGACTTGACTTGACTTGAAAAGTGTTGCTAAATGCTCCATGGAAAGAGTTCTTCACACAACCTCTGCTGTATCATGAATCAAATTTATATGGCGAGTAAAAATCTCTTCTGGCTGAGGTGCAAAGCTTTGTATGAATTAAATGAATTATACAGACGGCAGAGAAACCACCACTGCAGCAGAAAACATTCATACGCAGGTGCATGCCCAGGACAGGAACCATCAATCTGTACATCCATCTTCTATCCTACTTTATCCACTTTAGGGTTCCGGGGTGCTGGAACCAATCCCAGCTAACTAAGGGAGGAAGCAGGGTACACTCTGGAAGTCTCTTGTCCAGCATGAAAAAACATACAGCGATACAAATTCAACATATAGACAGTTTCTATGTTTCTATGTGTGTATATATATATATATATATATATATATATATATATATATATATATATATATATATATATATGGGTATAACATCACGCTGTAGGATTATTTTGCCAACACAGTTACTGGAAGTTAGGGGCAGGATGTGAAAAACTCCTTAGAGAAAGTTTGGAAAAAATAAAGTGGGACACAGGAAGTGTAAGTTTTTTAGACGCAGCAACTTGGGAATTTCTTTGGAATACTTAATAAGAACTGTGTCATTAAAACCTTGGATGAGCAGGCGTGTTGACAGAGACAGATTTGAAGAGAAAACCCACGGGATGGACGCAAAATTTGCAAGGAATGACATGTGATTGGCACGGTTTTCTCCATTAGGCAGATCTGAAATGAATTTTAAAATGAAGTGGATCCCACCTCATTCCCACTCCCTGCAGCTCTCAGAGCAAAACCACAATCCGTCAACCCTTCACCTTTCCCCATCTGCGCCTCAGCCCGTCTCTCCATCAATTCGCTGCATTGCTCGCACAATGTGTAGAAGACAAGTGTTTCACAGGAGCCGAACAGAAGAGAACAATGTCCCATTGACCTTCCTTTCTTATTCCCCTTCTCTTTTGCCCACTTTGTTATCCTCATCTTTTTTTTTTTCTCGCTCTGTCATCACCAGCTGCCCCTCCTCCCGCTCACTACTGAAATCCACGCAGTCTCCAGAGCCAGCAAATAGAAAGAAGAGGACATAAAATCGGGTTTTATCATATTTTGATTTCCCCCTCCTTTTACTCACTCTCCTTTCTCCTCCTCTTCTCCATTTTCTAAGTGGGCCATTAAAATGAAAATCACTCAGTGCTCTTCCTTCCATCATCTCTTCACTGGCTTCCCTTTTCAATATTTTCTCTCTTTTTTTTTTTGGGGGGGGGGGGGGGGGGGTTAACAACATGGCACATATCTCAAGCACTCTGGTTCCTTTATAAACACCCTTCAGCAGGAAAATACATTGTTTGCTGTGTTCTTGCAGAATGAAACACACAAGGGTTTTTGTGATTTGACATAAAGGCAGAGGGTCTCGTTGGTGGATTTGAATTTAAGTCCACTTCAGAATGCCACGTCGGAATATCTGGAGTTTAGTTTACCTGTCAAACGTTGGATGATTTATCTTCTTTAATAATAATTGTCTAAACACATGATGGAACAACGTCCACTTTTCTCTCTTGCACAGGTGCAAGCTCCCCCTCAGCTTGTTTGTGTCATTCGTACATCGGCACACACTAAAGACTGAGCTCTCAAGTCAAGGACATAAGGGTTTATTGGGGGGGGGGGGGGGATTTACACAATGAAAAGAATTAATTAAACAGCAGTGATGGGACCCTGGAGTTCCTCTTACCTAAGAGGAGGAGGAGGCCATAGTGAGGGTTAGGTGGGGACGGTAACGAGAGGATGGAAGAGACTGAAAAAAGAAATGGGGGGATGAGAGGAAGGAGAGTGAAGAAAAACTGGATTATGAGAGAGAGAGAGAGAGAGAGAGAGAGCGAGAGAGCGAGAGAGCGAGAGAGCGAGAGAGAGAGCGGGAGGGGGGCAATGGCATGGGGGACACTGGCAGAGAACGAACGAGCAAAGAGAGAAAAAGACATGAGAAAAAGGGACTGGGATATCTCCAGCACTTGACACCTCTCCACCGACACACACAAACATGCGGTGCAGTCACTCACACCTGGGACGGGAAGTTAGCGTCGGCGCCGCCGCTCGCTTCGCGACACTGCTCATCTCAAGAGGAGAGGGACTCGAACACGCCGGGTCCACGGAGGTCGCCTTAATTAGCCACACATCCTGCCACGCAGCCTCCCGGGGGGGTGCAACAGGGGCACGGGGGGGGGGGGGGGGGTGAGGAGATGAGGAGAGGGAGGAGGTGAGGTGGGGGAGTGCGGCGGGAATGGGAACGATGGAGGAATGGGGAGTAGAACCAGTGGGATTGGAAGGTTATTTAAAGCGTGGCCTACAAAAACATTCCGGGAGAAAAAAAAATTCAGTGTTTAGATGTTTGCGTATCATAAAATGCGGCCTATACCGTGCGCGTGCACTTAATTTACGAACCCTGCGATCCTGTGACTCAGACACATCCGCATGCTCACATATGCATATGAGTCAGGCCCGGTGACTGAGTGTGTTCAGGTGGCCAGGGTCATTTCCGTGAGTGACAGAATGATGCTAGGCGAGGGCTGTACACATAAACCCCATCCATATCTGCAAGTCCTAATTAGCCAGCCTAGGTCAGTGCTCGCGGCTGTGATGGAGAGTGGCAAAGCACCGGAGTGCTCGCCAAAGCTCGCGTAATGAACACAAATGCTGCCTCCATCCCATCCAATCCTGCTTCATCCCAGCTATCTTCACGTCCTTTTGCCATTGTAATTGACAGTTATGGAGCTTTACGTCCGCTTACATTAAAACGTCTTGTAACCTGGCGAGTCGCAGGAGGATCCTCAGCGTCAGTGTCATACTCTTCACTTTTACAAGCTTTCTCAATTGAAGCTGAAGGCTGTGAGAGGAAGTAAATGCTGAAGTTGTGTCGGCTGACTTTCTTAATTGGATGACGACGTGATCTCCAAAGGGGTTGAATCGGAGGGAAGATGCCGAATTTCCGCTGAAGTTTCAAAGACTTAAGTACATCGTGACGACCCCTGTGCTGCTGTATCTGCCCCACATCACTCTGTCCAATTGACTGGCTGCTCACTCAACTAATCACATACGTAATGTGGTACGTCGTCTCCAAGATGAATGAATGAATGTCACGTTCTCATATTTTAGTCAAATCTTGGCATTTGAAGCAAAGAGGCAGCATGTTTTAACTGAAAGTGATTCTTGTTAAACTTCCAACGTTGATAAGCAGGTATGCAGTCATCTTATATGGTGCTTTTCTAAATCACAAGTAAGGGAAGTAATTGTTTGAATGTAAAGTGAGTAGTTCATTGAAATGAAGCTGTTTAATTATTTTTCATTCAAATAATTTTTCATAACTATTTTCGACACTTAATCTTTACTCAGTGTTCCTTTTGTTAAAACTTCCTACAACCACTGGAGGGCAGAATAAATCCTATGTCCTGCCACAGTATGGGGCAGTTGGTCCTGTGTAAGCCATGTAATATACCTGAATAACAGGTTTTCTTGATTGTTTTGATGTAATCATTAAATTAATTGTTATTTATTCATGTTTGAGCAACATTAAGAGCTATCATTCATGACACAGACACCTTGGTGATAGCACTTTAAATAATAGCATTCAGTTTAATTTTCCACAAGACATAATTTGGCAAATTATTAGATTTGTATTAAATACTTTGAAGGATCATATAGAGAAACGTGTTGATAGTTCATTAAGCTACAACAAAAATTTACATATAGCTTGACTGAATTGCATGTTCTCACTTTTCCCCCTATCTGATATTTTGCGTTGAATTTGTGGTCTGTGTACCTTCTCAGAAGACACATTTTTTGTATGAGTTTACAAAATTTCCTTTTGTTAGATGTTGACTTTTCCCAGTAAATGTTTAGCTTCACCTAGCCTCTGAAGCAAATTGACCTTGCAAGCCTGCAGCAGTACGGAAAGTTTGACACTAACTAACTAACTAACTAACTAACTAAATAAATAAATAAATAAACTATCACTGGGGTGAAGGTTGTGTTTTTGTCCGTATTTGTTTATTTACGTTTTTAAGCATTTATTTATTTATTTATTTATTTATTTGTCTATATTTCTACATGCTTTTTTTTTTTTTTTTACCAATTATTGTGCAAAAACTACTCAACTGAACTGCATGAAATCTTCAGTATCCAACTCCAACTTCGCCAAATATCCAGAAACACCGGTGTGAGCGCATTGACTCGGGTAGTGGTTTATCTGTGTGGCCCCGGCTCAGTGTTTCGCACAGTGATGTTGTTACCTGACTGGGCGAGTTAGCATCGATATGAGCTAATGGCTAACAAACCAGTGATGCTAACTCAGTTCCGCAAACAAATGTGGTATTGTCGAAGGTATGCGATCTCCCGACTGCATGTTCTTTTTCAATTAGAGATAATTAGGTGCTGCTATTCAGAGCTATGTTATTGTCAGTGTAGACAAAGATGTCATCGTGGCAAAATCCTCATTCCAAGTAACTGCAAATATTGAAATCCTGTATTGAAGATTCCTAACCAATTACTCTAATTCTACATTTTCTATCATCTTTGTGCAATGCAGCCCGAACTCATGCCAATTATTTCAGTTCTCCAAGATGTTTATCAGACTTTAATCGTGGGCACCTTTTCGGCTTTCACCCATCAGCCCTACTGGAACAAACGATATCAAGTCAATGATGGTTAACGTAGAAGAAAAAGACAATGGGAGCATGATGGCGTCCACCTTTAGACAAGCAAACATGCTTGAAATATTCAATACACTGTGCAATAATTACACACATAATGCGTGCATGCGTGCATGTGTGCATGCGTGCGTGCGTGTGTTTCCCTCCACACTTCTAGCCTTCATTGTGCGATGACGGGAGGGGTGAAAAGGGAGGGAAAATGGAGCGATAAGCACAAACTATTACCACTTGGGTGGTTGTTTCTTTTGCTTCTCTGCTAAAGGAACCCCACGGACTTCGTGTCAGTCCGTGCGTCTGTATGTGTGTATCTCTGTGTGTTCTTGAATAATTTTCATTTTCCAGGGACAAATCTATAGTCACTGGCACAGGTGCTGCAGCACAGTACATAAAATCCTTTCATTATATAGTGAACGTCGACTGTTTGGGAGATCAGAACTGGAGGATGGAGTTTTATGAGAACTGTTAAAAATGTACTTCTTGCAGAAAGATACAATTCAAAACAGTTGTCACAGCATAGATTTTCTGTTTAAATATTGGAGAATATCAGCTTAGGGCATAGATCATTGAAGAGTTTGGTTTGTAGAAAGCGACTGGTTTTGAGTATGTTGAATCCAACTGCTCGAGATGTTAATTCAGAAGTCCATCCTAGTATAAAATCTCTCACCTAATCCATTTTAATTGAAGCATTGCAAACAGTCTTTTATTAAAAGACATTGTGTCAGAATTTTTCAATGGCCAAATGTAATGGTGGTTAATCTGCAGTGAATTTCTTGCATAATGCATTTTGTCAACATGTACATTTGTGCTTCAAAAGGCCACGGAAGTGCAGTGGTTAGCACAGCAGATTCATAGTGGGAGGACTTGGGTTTGATTCTGGGGAAGAGCCCTACCTTGTAGATATTGTATGTTTTGCAATTGTCACAATGATTGGTCAAAATGCAAAAGCATTCTTGTTAGTTCAGTTAGCATCAGTGACGCATATGTGATGAAATGGCAACCATCCAGTTGCCAGTAAGTTCCATTCCTCTTTATAAATACTTTTTCTTGTTCATAAACCTTGTTAAGATCCAACAGCAGCCACTGACATCAAATTCAGCCATCTCTTCAATTTCAGGACTATTCAACTGATGTAGAATTAATCAATCAATCTTTGTTTACAGAGAACTTTTCATCCAGTGAATTGCACCACAAAGTGATTAAATGTGAAAACAGTGGTCCTTTTTTCACCCAGGAACATACAGTACTTATCCTTGGCTTTGTTTGAATTCAGAACTGGCACTTTAGTTTGTGTTTTTTGGGGGTTTTCTTTTAACCCACAAAGCTACAAGGGCACATCTCTTTTACAGTGTTCTCTCAGTGAAAATACTTTGCAATGCAAAAAAGCACCATCAAAAACAGACCAAGCCTGAAACTCCTCCATGTTTACTCTCTGTCAAACAAGGATGATTTCCTCTGCTTTCCTTTTAAGATTTTGTCTTTGCACGACTTTGGTCTTCTTCTTAATTCCACCTCCCTGGATTGGAGGTGTAGTGTGTTCACTCCCATTGCTGTTCTCTGCCTGAGAGAAAAAGACTTCCTGGAAATACCTGAAACAGTGGGCACAGGAGCCATTTTAGTCCCTTCAAGAGAACTACCTTTAGCTCCATGCACCTTCGGTCCAAATGGGCCATTGAAATCTTTGAACATAGTTGACTCAACAAAGTTGTGCCTCGGCTTGTCTGCCTCAACCAGAGTTTAAAAGTCTTTATCAAAAGATTTTTCAAAGCAGAATTGTCATTTGTCTCAGAGAAAGTGCAGCAGTTTTTAGCTTCGGAGAGTTTTTCTTCAATCTGTTGACGCAGAGACCGAAATCAAAGTCAACGTGGCAAAAAAAATAAAAATAAAATAAAGAATCCAAACAATCAGTGACGTCTGAGTCACAACAAGGGTTACATTCTCTATGTGTGTCATTTTGAGTGTAAAAAGGTTTATGAAAGGGCGGAGATGAAGAGATATTGTATTCTTTGAAAGGTTTGTATGACTCATTCCATGATGTGAGTGCAGGGGTTGATTCACTTAGGATAAAAGTAGGACAAACTTTTGTCCGAGTGACACTGATGGGGCCGAGCAACTCACATCAGAATACAGTGCACACAATTGATTATCATAATATAACACAGATTCAAACATCTATCTCAGTGACACTCTGGTACACAATCGCCGTGCAATGAATGAAAATGGAAAATAAGTGTTAGTATCTGCAGGGACTCCATTTTTTTTCCTCTCCGGGGACAAACAATGAAAGAAACACACTCAGTACTTCTTCTCATTCCGTTTCTCCAAAGCTCTCCGTCTCCTCGCTCGCTTGTTGGCAGGCATCCCTCTTTTCTTTCTATTCGTCCTCCATCTTGCCGTGTTTTTAATCCCCAAGTGTGCCAACTGAAACTGCAGACATCTTGGCCCCCGTGTCTATGTTGTGTGTTTGTGTGAGTTCCTGTGTGTATATCTGAGAGAGACTGCCAGCGTGCAAACAAAAGCTCTCTGTCAAGTTAGTTTGTTTTTACAAACGACTCACACAATACCACACTTAACCTCATGCCCTGCATCCTTCCTCTTCCTTTTTAAAACAGTTCAAAACGTCACAAAGAAAAAAACAAAAAAAACAATTCTCAAACCTGCATGTGTGCTGTGCGGAGAGCTGGGTCTGTGATTCAAGTCAAGCAGCGGCATGGCCATTCAAAGGCCTGCGAGAGCTTTTTGTGTGATCGAGTGTGTGCGTCTGTTGTCAGAACAGACATATGTTTGCTTCCCATGCAAACCAACTGCGGTCTACTTCATTATGGCAGACGCAAGTGCTTGTACATCGTCTGTGAACATGAAAGGTGCATAACATTTGATTAAGCGCACACAGTATGCCAGTGCATGTGTAGTAAATCAATTCGGCATAAATATGTAAAGACAAACGATCTGCCTCACACCCGGTTTCACATATGCCACTTAGATATGTAAACATTTAAATAAAGTATTGTGTGTAGCAATAATGTAGGATATTGGATGACTGGCTGAGGGTTGATTATGGCAGTTTGATTTGTCTATTAATATAGCCTAGTCCAAGTTATGGCCGTCCTACAATGGGAGAAAGAGTTTTATGTGTCCACCATAGGCCAAATACACATTCACACTCATGCCTGTGAGCAAGTTGGAAAACCTCAACCACCGAACACACGTGGCTTTGGACTATAGGTGGAAACTGCAATGCCTGAAGAAATTTCACACATCCACAGAGAGAATATGGAAACTCCACACAGAAAAGCCTAGAGCTGAACCGTATAACCACACTGCTCCAATCCGATTCTTCATTTGTGAAAATACTCATGTCGTTCACCATTCTCAATGTGATTCTACTTCGGAAATTCGGCAGCACTTTTGAACCCGTGAAATGTACTGCACCTGCTCAAAAATATGTTTTGCGGTATTATATGGAATAAAAAAAATGTTTTTAGTCGGTGTGATGGAAAGATATATGCCTAAAACCACTCACATTTTTGAATTAGTCATTTTAAATTGGGTTCATATCAAACTGAAAAAAACAACTTAACTGGGAAATGTTCATTAGTTGATATCGATTGAAATTGAAAAGTGATTCAACATTGATGGGGTGAAAAATTGCAACTCATGATGACAGGAAACTATTTCAAATGTAACAGCAGCCAATTGTGCTCTTTGAACCTCAACAGATTAATTGGAAATCTTCCAATTCACATAATTTGACATATGGCGACAAATAAAGAATGCAAATTTTTTTTTTAAAGATATCGGTGGGTTATGAGTAAGTAGGAGGTGGAAAAAGTGCCACTTCCCACTGGGGAAAATACAACTGAACGCATTCCAACTAGGAGCTTCCCACTGGGAAAGTGGGAGGTTTTGGAGCGCTCCCAGAAGCAGCTCGAACATCATTCTACATGGCAGCAATTTGGGGGAAGTAAGTCTTTCTCTGAACAAATAAGTTGTTTCTTCCTATTTTTTTTCCTCATAGTCCAAGGCAAAATTACTTTCAACGCTTCAAGGAAACAGCTACAAACATATAGTTCGTACATATGTAACAGTTACGGCAGCCAATTATGCATTAAGTGCAACCATAGTGTAAAAAAGATGTACATTCCTAGCTGTTGGTTGATGATGAAGATGAAGAAGATGATGATAATGAAGATGTCAAAACAGTAAATTGTGAAATAGGACCTTCCCAGCTATTGCGTGAGTCATGCTCAATTATGCCTTTAGTTTTAAACTACACATGACCACTGTTATTTTCATTCTTTTTTTTTGGTCACAACCTATAAAGAATAGCCTGATATTAGCTTTCTGAAACACTTTGTTGATCCTAATGAGTTTAATTCCACAGCGCATTCAGGCTAATATATTCATGCTTGGTTCAGCTGCTGCGGGAAATACTGTAAAATCATTAAATGGGACTTTTTTCCCTGCGGTCATTGCTACAAGCAAATAGCTCAGGATGATGAAAAACTTTAACACTATTTAGCGCGCGCGCACACACACACACACACACACACGCACGCACGCACGCACGCACGCACGCACGCACGCACGCACGCACGCACGCACGCACGCACGCGAGTAGATAGATAGAATGTCGCTGCATGGAGTGCGGACAGTGCATTACCCCAGTTCTGCTATTGAATGGGGCCCATTAGCAGTGTTAATCTATAGATCTAATCACGATCATGAAATAGAGCACTGCTCTCATTCTGGCAGCATCATCATAAAATATGGCACATTTTCCTCATATAACCCACAATCCAAAACTGAGGTCATCCAGAATCTGGTCTACTTCTCTCTGTTAAGTGTAATTTCACACAGAACAAACAAAAATGTCAACAAGGTCATGGCACAATAAAATTAATATTGCCACGATATGAAGGGGAGAGGGATTACAAAAGCCTGAACTGAGGCGGATGTATGACTAATAAGTTGGAGTGAAAATCAAAATGAATTCCAGTTAAAGACAAATCTTGCTTGAGGGCGCCTCAGTGGCAGGTTTTGATAGAGACCAGACACACACATGCACGATTAAAGAAATGAAAAAAAAAAAAAAGAATAAAGAAAATCTCATTACATTTCAGCCTTCAGAGCAGCTGTATGCACAGGCGGGAAGGCAGAACTAAGCAGAGTGTCAATAACGCGGTATGACGGGCTTGTGTAATCACTGCTAAATGATATCAAAATGATCAAATGGCGAGAAATACACAAATAATGAATAATTACTGTAGAATGAAAATCAATAAAGGGGGGAAAACGGGAGCTGTGGGGGAGCTTTGATCTCAAACTCGACGTAAAGAGGGTGGTCTCATGAAGAAATAATGGAGGTCTCTGGGGACGCTACACTAATTACCATCAACATGATGAACAGCCGCTTTCTTTTTTGGGGTTTCGGATATCGCGTAAACACAATACGTGTACAATAGCAAGCATACACCGACCTCACATCCGCGAACACGTGTACAGCCGCGCACAAAGACACACCTACACACCCGGCAAGGCCCACGCTCTGGTTCTAATCACTGTATCCACTCACCGTACCTTCTCTATTACACAAACGCAGCCTTACACTGTATGGCGTCGGCTCACATTATATCACAGGCTGACAAAAGGTAACACAAATCAATTTGCATGATTAATAGTGAGGGGTAGCAATCATTTCAGCCCTCTCATTCATGAAAAAAGCACACACTCATGATTTCTTGTCCCGAGCAGTAGTATCTCATTAGAGATGAATAGAGATCAGCTTGTTTAATTAGCCATCCCGCCCACACAGTCACTGATAAAAGCCTGTGATCTTTCTGTTGTTAGCTACAGTGTGTATTTGATATATGGATCTGTGTGTATGTGAGATTTCCATGCATGATGGGAAAAAAAAAAGTCAGTTTTTCTTTCCACCATCGTTGTTTCATTTGAGATGTAAAGTGGAATTTTGATGTGTGTGTGTATTCTGTACACGTGTCGCCTGTGCTTTCAAGCACATGCATACATTTCTGCACAATGGTGCTTGGCAAACAGTGATATGAGCTTTGAGGCATTTTTTTCAGTCTTGCATTGATGATGAAATTGTACGTGCGTCTGTGCATGCTTTCAAATTTGCAATTGTTTAGAGTCATATCACAATCCAGTTAGTCGTAGTCTGTTTGCACATGTAGGAATCGACCGGAATAAGCATCGATTTTGCATTTTGTTTAAAATTTTAAAAAAACAAAACGTTTGCATGGCATCCACGAGTTGGTTCTGTTATTTTGTAATACAACCATCATTGCATGAGTACAAATTGTAGTACAATGTAAACCTTTAAGCTCCTTTATAAAATCTTTCTTCAACAAATTTGTCCACTAACTATTTTGAATAATACACTCCACTCACACAGATCATGCTGTACTAAATTCATTTTATTCTGGATTCCTCCATAATCACTGTTTATGATCTACTCACATACGTGTAGAAAAACCATCGACTCGAGTACACCATGCATTAAAAAAGTGGTTTTTCCCAGTTTACGCAGAGAGGGAGAGTGTTGCAGTAGAAATCCTTTTCAAGTTACCCCCAATGCAGCTAAACAGCCATAAACAATAATTTTCAGGAGAAAATACTGTTGTGTAAATGGAGCCTGAGGCGTCACTTTCTGATATCACTTTAATGAAGTTTTCGCTCAATGTGACCAACAAAAACAACAACAAAATAATGACAATAATAATGAGAAAGAAATCCCTCCCATATAGACATGTGAAAATTCCAACAAGTAAGGCAGCTCTTTAGAATATCAACACCTTCCTCAGTGAATAAAATAGACAAAGAAAATACCTCTTTTACCTTCAGGCTACAGTGGCTTGCACATCCAAAATTCATCAAACTATCAGTATCCTGCCAGCCACACTCAAATGCTGCACTGGGATATGAATCCATATGTAGAGCCTTTGGAATCCCCCAATGCAGAAACAGTGGATGGAATGAGTGCATTTAGTCAGAGAAACATCTGTATGTATGTATGTATGTATGTAAAATGGTGCAGAATTTACATATTCAAATAAAAAGACGTACACACACACACACACACACACACACACACACACACACACACACACACACACACACACACACACACACACACACACACACACACACACACACACACACACACACACACACACACACACACACACACGACGCACAAAACCCAGTTAACAAAGCGTTTCAAGTATTTCGGAAAAGTTGCTTCTCCTCTCACACAGATGTTCCACCTTGGGAAGCGTTTTCATAAAGTTGCATTCTCAGACACCCAAGAAACAACGGATGTTGTGTTTTTTCACGTAGTCATCATGTAAATGAGGTTTCAATCACAAATGATTAAAATGTTGTTGACATTATAATTTTTTTTAATCTATAGGGAGCCACGACATATTAAAAAAAAAAAGTTATTTTAAAGTGTCCCGTCCATACGGCATTGGTGTGCCCAACGGACACCATGGAAATGACTCGATCTACTACAAATGCAAGAGCTATAGGTGGCGCTGTAACACTGCAACAGATATACACCCAAAAACCTGGAAGGAAAACACAATGATGACATCATCATTTTGAGCAAACGTGTATGTTGCCTGTCCAAACGTCAACATTTTCACATTTTTCCATTCTGGAACTCGTACTCAAACCAGCCCCATGTTCAAGCTCCTAAAACACTGGATGATCAGCCAAGATCGGCCGAAAATGATACAGTTACATGAAAGGCTGTTGTCGTGTGGACAGGGGCCTGAAGAGCCACAGGTCCCAGACCACCAGTCTTTGTCATTACTACTTTCAAAACATCATCAAAAACCTTATTCAGAACCTTTTGACAAAGACAGTTTGAAAGCTTTCCAAAACATCACATGAAAACTTTTAACCGTCCCTCACTCTTAATTTGAGAGCTTGAATTTGTTGTGTCATCACTTTTATCCACTTCCTCGCCACACTGGGGTCACTTGTTACTGCCACGCCTGTCCATCAGTCAAGGCTGGACGTAGCTAACGGCTAGCTAAGTGGTGCTAATTGAGCCGGGGCTCTGCAATAATAGTCCAATGCAGTGGGGAGTCATTCATCAGCACTGCTCTCAACCAACAGAGAGGTTAGAAAGAGAGAGAAGAAAGGAAGGAGGAGGAGGGGGGCAGTAAGTCAGAAGAAGATGGATGGACAGCCACGAGAGGCGTAGAAGGAATGCAAAAAAGAGCAGCGGAGTAAAAACAAATCGAGGAAGGAGGGGAGATTGACCGATCCGAGTCTACTTTTTTTTCTTTTTTTTGTGTGTCAGATTGCTTTCCGTTGAGTCAGGGCGAATGCAGTTTTTCATTGGCTTCTCTTGACACTAACACGTCCACAAACACTTAATGCATCCTGGAACTGGCAGCGTGACCAAGTCTTTTCTGTCCAAGCACTGTGGACGAATGTGTCTCTGTCCGGTTAGCGTTAAGCTCCCTCCACTAACAACACTGACAGTCTGACGAGAGTGAGTCGGCAAATGATGATGAAGTCTTTCCCTGGTTTTTATCGCCATATGATCACACTACGACTGAACCACGCAGCACACACTATATCTTTTTAAAACTTTAAAAACACATCTGTCAACCTTTGAAGGTGTCAGTGTGACGTAATGATATAATAACAACAACAACAACAATAATAATAACAATAACAATAATAATAATAATAATACCTTGGATGTGCTTCGTTTTCTTGCTGTCACTTATGAAAATACACTTTTTCTTCTTGTGGATTCCTAAATTTCAAACGCTCGTCTTTGATATCAGTTCTCAGAGCTAGCTTTGAGCGATGACAGTCAAACACGGTATTTCCCACAAATCATCGTGACTGCCTCTAACTCTGTGCTGTTTGTGTACAGTCAGTTATTTTTGCTGAGCCATTGAATGACTCTAATTGCCCTCCAGTAAAACCTCTATCCTCAGATTCGGTGCATGATTTTAAACAAGACACTTTTCTCTCCTCTGTGGGGCTTTGTATCTCACCCACGGTGATTACAGTCAATCTCTAAACACTTTCTTTTTTCCCCCTCTATCTGCTTTCTGCAGCGACAAAAGCGCCTGAACTGTGCCCCGGGGTCAACTACTAATTGAATGCTCCATTAGCAACTGAACGAAATCTTTTTTAAAAGCGGTGTGTGTTTACCTCGCTGCCATGGGTGTGGGCACCGCCGACACAAACCAAACACTTTCACACAAACACAAACACACCCAACTTAGACAACGCAATCACTTGCTGAGCCACTAATTTAGCAAAACATGCGCCAGTGTGTTTTTTTCCCCGCCGCTCGAACGGCCCACCCCTCGTGTGCTTTGCGTGCATATATCATCCATGAAGTTGCACTTGTAGCTCTTTCGCCCGAGGCTACGAGTTCAACAGTGTTTGATGCAAACACTGTGCATATCCGTCCGTGAGGGTCCACCCGGATCCCTCCGGGGATCCCCTTATTTAAAAAATCCCAAGCTATGGTCAAAAGTACACGTCTTCATTCTTCATGCAAATATGTGTGGAGCACAGCAATAGACACCGCATGGCTATGCAGAGTCTCATTTAATCCAATTACACAGGCTGCAACTTGCTGGTTCACAGGATTCAATTGCTTCAAGAAATTTTTTTTTCTTAAATTGACAGCAACTTTATAAGAAAAATGGCTGGAAATATAACTAAAAGCTCCATTTGGAGAAAGATATTTGGAATCATATTATGCAGCTTTTATTATGCAGCTTTTCAACACCCTTCACATGGGTCTCATTGGTCCAAAAACATTGTATTAAAAGTTTATTGACCCAAATCCAGCTTTTACTTGATTTTCAGCAATTTGAATATTGGATCATCGGAGCTGCATTCAGAATTTGTTGTGTCTGTGTAAGCTGGACTGGCTCCGTCCACACATGCCCATCTTGGGAAGTACCATGTGCCAGAGCAGAGCTGCCTAATTGTGGGGGGGGTCAAAGGGAGGGCCTACCTTGATTGGGATTGGCTAAACCCCTGATCACAGTGTATAAGGTTTGATTTCTGATTTTGTTGTTGGAGCAACACACTTTTTAAAAATGTAAACAAGCCAGGGAGGGCGATGACATATTTTCATCACTTTTGGGGCGTCAATATGAGGAACGATTATTATTGTTGGAAAACCATTAAAAAGGGAATTGTGCATAATATGACCCCTTTTAAAACTGATTGAGCTAATCCAGCTACTGTCTGACAGGTGTCGACTTAAAAAAAAAAAAAAAAAAAAAAGACATGCGAGCTTCAGTCCTACCTCCGAGCTGTGGAGGAGACCTTCCTCTGACACATCACCGCCAACGAACTGCTTCCCGGTGCCATTTCCTGTTTGATCTCCCACGCGACAACGTTGCTCGGTTTCACAGTAAGGAAGTTGATGCCTGACTGGAACCACACCCTGCAGAGAAAACACAGGAGAGATTAAAAGACGAGAACACGGGTTAACCTAAAGTTCACACGAGCATGTTAGAGACATAAAAGGACAAGATAGCGGGGACAATTAAAGGGGGAAAATTAGTCTAAATTGAATCTGCTGTGGTTGGAAGTTCCACGCCTCAATTATCTCGTTGATTTTCTTTAATCTTCGAGATGTGTCGCGCTACCTTTGTACAAACTGCCGTTTTGAATTGACTCGCGCTGCGTGGCGCCGTCTCCCACGGTCTGTTTTGGATGTGGAAGACAGAGCAGTGACAAGGAGTGAACGACATTCAAGAAATGCTATTTTGATGATGAGAAAGGGAACAATGGCTGATTCGTTTTCTTTATATAATCTGGTCCTTTTTTTTTTTTTTTTATATATATTTTCATTGTGTACCTCGATTTTTATGAGCATACCTTTCACAGCTCATGTTTCACTCCATCCTCAATTACAAATTTATATTTTTTTGTCTAATTTCAACATTTTATTCCCCCAATCGGTACGCTTCCTGTCTTCTAACCCCTCCTTGCCTCCATCTCTCCTTCCACACATTCCCTTGTTGGTCTCCCTTTTATCTCCCATACCCTGTCTTCTCTTTCATCGCTCAGCCTTTCCTTCCCCTCATGCCCACCCAAAGCTTCTCTTCAGCCTTTCATCCATCCCTCAGTGATTCCCTTCTCTTCCTCCCCAACATACCTTGCTTCATGCCTCCCGCTGCCCCTCCTCAATCCTTCAATCTCGAGGCATCCTATAGTTAATCTCCTTATTTCCTTTCCCCCCTTTTCTCTCGCTCTTTTTAATCTGTCCCGGTGTGTTTTGTTCTATTTATCACCTTGACGAAACCCTCCCTCGGTTTATTAACACACTTCATAGAGGCACACATGCGGCTCCTCTCATTAACACACACAATAATGTCTGGCAGACAACAAATACGACACGGACCGACTCTCAAACAAACTTTTTTTGCCGCTCCACAGAAGGGAAAAAGAGCCAATCCTCTTTGTTTCTTTTCTCATTATTACTTCCTCGAGTTGGACTCGCTTCATGTCTTGCCAATAACAGCCTGCAAATATGTCAAGCCCGTCCCTTGACAAGCTCCCTGTACATATGTGTATATACAGATGCACCTGTTTACACATATGTGCAAATACCAATCCAAAAGCCTTTTGGCACAAAGCAGTGATGTTCTTTTGTGAAAACTTGATAACTTGTTTTCTTTTGAAAATGTATTTAATCCAGCTAATTTACATAAAGGAAAACAAATGTTCTCTAATGTGCATTCTATTGTTAGCACACCGTTAAAAAGGTTTTAAGAGGCTGTAACTCAAATGCTTGGGGACATTGTGCGACGTTACGGGAAGGTGGTACAACGGTAGCAAGACGAGAGAGGTTAAACATCTGTACGTTGAACAGGATAACGAGGGATGAGCAACTTTGATCATAGTGAGCGCCACATAGATTTCATCAGAATTATGACTGTAACCCTTTAACAAGTGAGTGACGGTGGATCTGTTTGACTTAGGGCTATGCCACCAAAAATGGATAATATGTACCGTTACAATGTGAAAGCACATCATTTTTTTGTGTTTTCGTTTCACAAAAGTTCTGCAAATGGCAGAAACAGGGAAAAAGGTGAAGTTGACATGTTGTTGGATCACTATTCCGGGTGTCTGGGAGCCATGACACGCTGGAGGCTGCCATTGTTGTTATTGTCCATATTGTCACACATGTGAAGAACTATTTACTATGGTTCTGGTGCTCATAAGCAAGAGCAGTGATTGAATAGTGATTCCATCAAGGAGAAGCATTTAGAATTGTATGGTTTGATTTAAGAAATACCTGGTTACGAAAGCTACAATTTTCAAAACTTTTAATGTTTTGGAAAAACGTTGAGCAGAGGTAAAATCGATGATGATGATTGCTTGAGGTAAGTTCTGATGCCATTATGTGACATTCAGAGAAGACATTTCAAAGAAAGATAAAGGAGCTACACCAAGAGAATAGCAACATCAGACTTTTACCACCATCAATGCTTCAGCAAAAGAGACATTCAACTATGTAACATTAGGAAAGATCAAAGTTTCTGGCCAATCGTGAAAGTAAAACTCATGTTAATAGTGCTAAACAAAGCTAAACTCTTCACAAAAAGAGCTCTTCCAAACTTAATGATTTAATTCAGGAGAATTATATTGATTGGGGGTAATGAGTGGATCAGAGTTTCAAGCTCCATTTGACAAATTAGAAATCTCTTTGAAAGGCAACACTGCAAAAATCACATCACAACAGGCAATAACCCGTTTTTCCCTCTATGTTTTTGGACAGAGTGTGATTAAGGTTTTACAGGCTGGATTTAGCCATAATTACTTTTATGGGGCAAGTGAAGTTTTTGTGAGACAGTTTAAATGTTTTGTTTTATTTGCTTTGTGTTTCTTTGTTGATCATCCAGCATAATGAGAAAGTGTAATCTATATGTGAGCAACAAGTTGAGCGCAATGTGAACAGGATATAATAAATAATAAATGTATTGACCACAAAACTCCAGATCCAAGTGTTCTTATATTGTGGACTGGTTGGTATACACAATTGTATTTAGATTTGAGTGGAATTACTTTCATACAAAAATTGTTTCATTTTTTCAAAAATAAATTCATTGTAACATTGCATAGGACTCTTATTTTAGGCTATTACAGATTACAGTCAGGTTACATTAATAATGATGCACTCTCTCAGTATTTAAAAGAATTTCTCATGTTTTCTCTATTTGTATAAACTGCTATTAGAACACAATTGTCAACTACATAATTTAAAGGCAGTACATCAGAAAACAGCTCATAACAGTTTTTTTTATTGGATTTACTGGCAAGTGGTGTTCAGTAAATGACCTGTACCGACTGCATTATGGGTTAACAATGTTGCCACTTGAATGAATTACAGCAATTGTTTACTCAGTGATCTTGTTAAGTACCCTCTGGCTTCTGGAAGCAGGTTCTCACAGGTATTAATGCACTGAAAGGAAAACAAACCAAAAAATACTAAAAGATGGTTATGCTTTGGTGGGTTGCTTGATCAGGGAAAGTCTTTGAGAAATTATTATGTAGATAAGTCAATACTAATATAATGTGAAGGAATGTTGGCTGGAATATACAAAAATCCCCCACTCAGGACAGTGTTTTAAATTGTAGTTATTACTCCTCAGTGTGCTCAGCATGATTTTTTATCTCATATTAACTTATGTTTAACACCCTCTGCTGCATTATGCACACCATAAACAATTTCTTGCATATTTAGCTTGATTTACCACCAAAGGTCTGGAAGTTAAGAAGAAATCCGATGCACTGCTGAATCAGTTCAACTGTGAAAGAAGGAAATGTAAGACAAAATTAGGGTTTTAGATCTGGCATGTCAAACATAAGGACCGTGGGCCAAAACTGGCCCACAAGAGGCTCAAATCAACCCTGAAGACTAATAGGAGGATATAAAATCTTTAAATATACTGTTGGGTGAAAATATTCACTGCAAATACTCACTGAATTCTATCCCAGAAAATATAAATGGCAGAATTTCACATTAAACTTTTATTTTCTTAAATAATAAATTAACTAAATGGAGAAACTAACAAGGGGTTAAAGAGGTGGAGAATAGGGTGTGTGTGTGTGCGTGTGCGTGTGCGTGTGCGTGTGTGTGTGTGTGTGTGTCTGACAAGCAGCAGAATGATGGACAAGGCTGCGTCCCTTAGCTGCTTGTGTCAGATTCATGAGCAGTGTCGGAGTCTGACGAGTGTCTGTGTGTCCTTCTTTCTCCGTCCATCTGCTTTTTAGGTAATGCAGGAAGACAAGTCAAACTTTCTCCCCGTTCCTCTCCACCCACTTTGCCCCGCCCGCCCCATGCCATACCTCGGCTATAGCTTCCTCTTTTCCTGACAGCTATCCCTTCTTATAACCCAGATGTCTGATCTGCAACACACACTGTCTGGAAAAACTAGCAAAGCAGCAGCAACTATTAACTGCTCTTAGTCATTGCCTTGACGTTTGCTGTTTTGAGTGTAAAATGTAAAACTTGACACACATTAACAACTACAGTCTGTCTGGCCTGTTGGTCACCGAGAGGCTGGGAGTAAATTGATTTTCTGGTGAAGCTGATTGTTTATGGGCACTTTAGTGTTTGTTTTCTAAGTAGAAAGGAGCAAGTGGAAAGAATAGGCAATGAGGCATCCTGCCAGAAACTGACAGTGTGAATAGTTTCCCTTGTCTTTCTGTAAATCAAAATCCTGTCAACTCAAGCTCTTTAAAAGACAAAAAAACAAAGCTACAATTGTTCTCTCATATTAGAAACCATACTAACATTGTTTTTTTTTCTTTTTTAAAGAAAATTCTATCTTTAAGACATGTTTAAACTCCAGGTGGCACCATTACAGTACTTTCTGAACTGTTGATATAAATCAAGCCACTCTTTGGCTGAAATGGTGTTGGAAATGTTCTTTTTTTTTTTTTTTAACCTTTACTTTACTTAGCAGTTAATATTTGAAAATATCGGGGGGTTACCGAGCTGCTTTAAGCTGTAATTTTCAGTTAGAGGGCATAAAGGTAAGTGATTTAAGTCTTCCAGCTGTCTCCAGGTGCAGGAAGGAGTGTGCTACTGTAGTAACTTGGCTCCGTGTGTCGGGTGCATTTGCTCAGCCGTGTGCATGAGAGAGCAAGGCTGCAGTCATATAGAGGATGGCCGGGGATCAGTGCAGACTAAAGTGTCCCACAAGCCATGAAAAGCGGCTGGAAATGTGCAGTTTTAGCTGCTGTTACTGTCATGTAATGATGACAGATCTTCAAGTTAGAAACAGAGTCAAGTTTTGATTCTTGACAGCTGAGTTAAGAGTGTAAAAAAAAAAAAAAAGAAGAAGCTGTACAGCCAATCTTAGCTCTGGACAGACAGAGAAAGATAATCTCCTGATAGTGGAAAAGACATTTTTATCCACTATAGCTGGAGCTTCCAGACCACCTTTTCACAAATGTGACTCTTTCCATGATTTAACATGCTGTTACAATCTTTTGCCAGCAACAGCAGCTCAACTTGGATATTTAATATCCTCTATATTTCTTTAAGTGCAGTTTCGTGTGTGTTGAGCCATGGCAACTCTTTATATTACTGCAGCAAATGACATTCAAACAAACATATCGCACAGAACCAAAAGACACTCTGGTGAGGCCACCTCGACACAAAAGTGTTTTCAGGTTAAAAACTGAAAACTTATTTTGTTTTATGTGTTGACGTCACTGAAAAAGTAACTTTTCGAAAACGTACTGTTATTGCGGCAACGGTGGAAAAAGCAACTTGTGTGCAACTCTGCCCTTGTGCATGCAAACCATGATCGTAGTACCTCCAGAGTTTCATGACTCCTATTCCATATTCTCCTGGGACTAGTTTTATAGTTCAGAGCAAATGTAATAAGAATACAACTTTGTCCTCTATCCATACAAATGTCTGTGTACATTTCTGTTTCCACATCGATGAAGTGGAATACATTTTGAAAATTTTGAAAAGTTCAAAAACAAAAGTTGCAGAGGGATATTTAAAGAATGTCGAAGCCCAAATTCTGATTTTACCAAGCTGTCTTTTGAGATTTTGAGGGCCTCATTTTGTCTTTTACTAGAAAATATTCTCAAAGCAATCTCATTCTACTTCCCCAAAACAAAACAAAACAAAACAAAAAAGTAATCTGAATATGCTGATCAAATTTGGAAAACTCATCAAATCTTATCAAAACCATCCTTGAGATTTAACACGTCCATTCAACATGTTCAACCCATATAAATATGACCCATAGCATTACCCCCCCCCCCCCCCCCCCAAAGAAGCAACACTAACAACAGAGAGAAGTTACATAGAGAGAAGGAAAGATGGGAAAGTTAACGATGTGATGCATATTTATAGCTTAGCCTTTCCACAAAGGACCACTGACCCAGGAAAGCAAACAATATGTGCAGGGACAGGATAACAAATTGTTCTGCTAAAACGGAGAATCACTGAAGTCCAATTAATTCCCTTCACGCTTAATCCTATCCCTTAAATACACGTTCCACACCCTCACCTGTTAAAACCCTTCAAGGGAAAAACAGAAAGAAAGTGTTATTGCTATTTGTTATACGTGACTTCACAAGGCTTGTCAGGGCATGACGACCTGGATTTTATCTGCTTTGGGCTCTGTCAAACACATATGCGTCTCATTATGTAACCTTGCATTGTCTGTAACTATTGTAAAAACACAATCTCGGCAGACACGAGGCCAGGCAGACATAAGCCTATGTTGTGTTCCTTTGCAGAGTGTCTGAAGCTGGAAGGACCGATATACACCCAGGCCGAGAGAGAAAGATGGCGAGGGAGTAGACAAGAGTCGGGAAGTGAGGAAAAGATGAGAGAGTGAGAGGCGGGTGAAAAGGGGAGGGAAGGTGAACGGGGTGAGGAAGACAGAAATGGAAAGAAACCGGAAAACTTCGAATTCACGCTACACTCGAGCACAGCCACACTCTTCTGAGGAGCCCAACTCTGCAATCTATACCCCGGCTGCAAACTTGTCTTTTTTTTTCTTTCTTTTTTTTTTTGGTGCTCAGCTGAGACCTCAGTGCTGCATCTCCTGAGGTGCTGAAAGGTCAGCAGGCTGAGAATTTACCAGGAAGACTAATAACACTCCCCTCATTAGTCCCCTCACACCACCCATTTACCATTTATCTCCTGCACGGATTCATTGTGTGGAGCCTGCAAGGTTTCCAGCGTTTTTCCTCACCTCTTCTTGTGACCTTAGACTGTATCCTGGACTTTAGTTTTCACCTGAACCGTTAGCCTGGACTTCCTTTAAACACTTTTGTAACTTGTGAGTCAACATTGCAGAATAAATGCTGGGATTGATTTTACCTGCCAGCTTGTGCTTTGGAGAAAATATTCCTCCCAGTGAACACTTCTCAAAGACCAAAAGCAGAAAGTACCAGGGTAAAACGTGGTGCAGCATACCCTAGTACTTCAGATTTTAATGAACAAGCTTGTGCAAGTACCAGAAAATCTGTAGGTCATTACTGTTATGGTTTACTTCTTTGGTTCCTTTACTAGTTCCTGAAAAGTCTTTAATTACTTGCAAGAGAAACAATGAAATTCTTTCTTGATAGATGTTTCGGAAACTCATTTACCTGCCCTCTTGGCACTATTTAGCTCAGTTTGATTGCACACTGATCATAGTATTCAGCTGAAGCGACACTTAGAAGAGGAAGATGCTCTAACGTGGAAGAACAGGAAGGAAATTATTAGTAGTATTATGTGTGAAAGCTACTGCGCATGTTACTGTGAAATGATTTTTCATTTCCGTATTAGGGGAACATAGTCAGTTCGGATTTATAAAGCAAACCTTTATTTTGCAACACGTAAAGTGGAAATTTTCAAAAAATGCTCTGACTTTGTGGAAATGGGGGGGGGGGGGTGACAAATGCTTCTACTGTGCTTGTTTGGTGTACATGGACTTGAAAACATTGTGTAAACAGGGTAAACAGGAGTTGTGTGAAATTGTAACAACATGCACTTAAGTGAATGCTAATGCTAATAGCACCATCTATTTTTACCAGTTCCACTGAAATCTTTATTCTTACTAATTTCATTATGATATTTAGCAACGAATATATTACTGTCAAAAGTAGTCCTGTTACAGAAACATGTTGTTTTTTCCAACAGTGGCCTTCAGTCACTTTCACGTTTGTAATCAAATATCAAGTGGAATTGCATATCGGTGCTCGTGACCAACTCCAATATAGTTTTACATATAATTAAAGTAGAAATCCTACATTATATAAATAGACTTTTGGTTGAGACAGAAAGATAATGTTATTATTTCTTTCGTCCTTTTGTTTATACACATATTCAACCTCTGTCAACTTTTTTTGTTGAATTCCTAACAAATTCCAAATCTCTACTAAATCACCAGTAATAGCATGGGCCTGTTTTGCCTGGAAAGTCTGCGTTTCGAGCTTGCAGGATTTAAAAGGCTCAAAACCGACGTCTCTCTGCAGCGACAATGTAACTCAAAGGGCTTAGGAAACCCGTCGAGGCTTTAAAGAGATCTGAATGTCTTATTCCAACATGACTCCAGTTGGTAAACAGGTCTGAGGATAGACAAGATACTAAGCCTAATAAGGTTTTCATTGTTTGAATGTTCTTCTCCCTTGATCAGTTGCTCATGAGCGAGTCTGAATAAAGATTAGAAGTGAAACTTTTAGGTTTATTACAGCTGCTGGCAAAAAGACAAAAACTCATGCGAGAAAGTAAAATATATGAAATCAAACTCAATAATAATTAAAGCCCGGACAAACTACGTGGAGGCTAATTAACAGTGGGTGGGCATAAATCAGTGCTAAAGCTGTGAAGAGGCAAGAGATGGCAACGCGGATGGGTGGTGTCCAATTGAAAAGGTCTTTGGGGTTTGACTCAAAACACCAATACTCATCTGCAGTCAATTATATACTGTAGATATGCTGCAGGTTTAATGGATGAATGTGATGGACATGCTGTAATTGAAGTTTCATTACAGACTGATTAACAGATTTATACTTCTGAGATTCCAACAAAAATTCAATTCAACATTAAACCGATAAAAGTATACGCCTGCCAACTTATTTTGTTGCCCTTGCTCATTTCTTGGATTTTGTTTTTTGACCAATATTTTGCAGATTTTGTAAAGAGGATCAGTTACTCCTCCCTTGCGTTCCCCGATGTTGTTTTGGTTGTTTCTTTTTCTCTTGTTTCACATTTCAACCTCGCCATGCAGGTTTTGTGCTAACGCTTTGTTTTCTGTCATTTTGTCTGACAAGAGTCACCGCAAAAAGATATCCCCTCTGTAATCAAAACCGTCAGCAATGACAGACAGCCTTCAAATGTTTTATCATCGTCGGGGAAGAAAAAAAGTTCAATAACAAAACCTTTTCAGAGATCTCGTTCTCTGACTTTCACCGTCTACCTTCACGGGATGGAACTGCCAGCATCACTGTTTTCTGCTCATGGGCTTGTTCCTCAGAGGTACGGAGCTTCAAATATATTGGAAGGTTACAGGAAAATAATCCGACTCCGGCAATGAATAAATGAATGAATGAATAAAATTAATAACTATTATGAATATTAGCCTTGATAAATAAGAAACCCAATGTGGCAGATGACTTTGTGGCCAGCTGTGGGAAAATGAGGAGCTACAGAAGAGATTGAAAACAAGGTTGAAAGAATCAAGAAGGAAACAGGAAATGTGTTGTAATAAAAAGTCAAGAGAAAAGAAGAAAAAAATAAATAAATAAAAGGTGAGAGAGCCCTCTGAAGACATTCTTCTGCAATCATAAACAGTGATAATGTTTCTACAAATAATATTATGTGTCTATTCATCTATTGTGACTTCCTTCATGTATTTTCTGGGATGTGGAGCACACACTCTGTATTCCCTATTCAGATGCACACAATCCTCAGTGTGCCCTGTTCATAGTTTGTGTGTGTATTCAATACCCAGATTGTGCCTGTTACGTTTAGTCAAACCTTTATTGTACCAGGTCATTATTGTGTATTGTGTGTATGCTGGGTTGAATTATTGCCTTGAAATGATGGTGCAAGATTCAATAAACTAAATTTTTCTGGATTTCGCTATCCTATTTCAACAAATCCCTCTTAAAGGATTCGGAATTGATCAGCGCAACAATATTTAATGAATGAATGAATGAATGAATGAATGAACTAACTGTTTTCTAAAACCATATTAACTGATTTCATCTGGTGAAACAGCCGCAGTACATTGTCATGTAATCATTCCAAACTAGTACATTGTTAATTCCAAACTACAAAGTGAAACCTTACGTATGGAAGAAAATGCACAAAGCTTCAAAACATGTCCCTTTCTGACTCTGTTCTTTTATCCTGACTAGGCTAAATACAAAGAGCCACTATGACTCAGTGATTCAAGGTGAAAGTCTCTAACTAGCACATTTGAACAAAACCCATTGGCATCGAACAGTTAATGTTTTTTAATGTGCAACCCATCCTGCGCCCTCTCATTGCACGTGTTCAAGCACTGGTATTCGTCTAAACACCACTTCAGAAGAAAGTATCAGCCGAATGCCTTAAATGTAAGTGTGAGTAAACTTAATTTCTTTTATTTTTTCAGTAAAAAAAAGGCAGCACACCTGGAACCATATGCTACAAACAAAAAATTAATAAATAAATATAAAAAGTCGCAGCAGGTACAGCAGCAGCAGATGTGTCAAGGAGACAAAACTAAAAGAAGACATATTGTCTGATGTTGGAACAGATGCCTTGAATATAAGGCAGGCCGGGAAGATAGTTTTAGGAATGTGTGCAGAAGTCCAGCTTCAATGTATTCTTTTTGCCCGAATCAGCAAATTTATTCTTTCGGTTTATTTGTGAGAACATCTGGGCCTTTCACAATGGGAAACGAAATTGCCTCACGACACTGCAGCCAAACAGTGACAACGAAGCATAATTCAATTAAGAATATAGGTGTTTCGGAGTGATTTAAAGAGACCAAGATGAGACCCCTCTGACTGCTGGGAACTTTTACAAGAGTCACCGCACCCTGATAACGAGGCTTCAGTATTTAACCTTGATCCTGAAATACTAATCACGGGTTGGCCAGCGCACTCAAAGCTCTACTCTGAGGAAATTAAACAATATGGACAATACTATGTACTCAGGAGTCCTTGCCTTAAAAAGGATCATCAAAATCCACTGCTAATACTGCTTTGTCAACACAGGATCAACACAGGATCGCCCGGCAGCACAGCTCATCTCACTATCATTTCTGATTATATTATTGAGAGATCACCACAAACTCTGGCCACAGTGGAGGTTTGAAAAATATCTGTGTCTCCGTTCATATCTAAAGGGGGGTAGGCAGAGATTTACGACACAATTTGTGACATGGTGTTTTTTTCCAGGATTCTGATTGGATATCATGGCTTCATGGTTCTCGTTACACTGCCGCCTGCAGGTTTGGCATGCTCATAGTAGCTCTGAACCAGGTATATATGTCTGTGTTAATGCTTATAGCGTATTGTTCTCTGCGTGTGTGTGTGTGTGTGTGTGTGTGTGTGTGTGTGTGTGTGTGTGTGTGTGTGTGTGTGTGTGTGTGTGTGTGTGTGTGTGTGTGTGTGTGTGTGTGTGTGTGTGTGTGTGTGTGTGTGTGTGTTGTTGCATCTCATAAACAAACAACAGCACCCACTCAACCAACTAACTACATTATTTTCAGCATTTCTGCCATTTCCATGTAAATGGACATTATTTTCAAAATGTTGCTGTGTAAATGCAAGACTTATCTGAAACAAAAATGCAAACATGATACAATTCAATTGATTCAATTGTGGGGTTACAAAATGACTTTTTACCACAATATGCACAATAAAAGCCATAATATTAGTCAGTTTCTATGTACACTAATCACTTGTTGATTAGGGAGTTTTGATCATTAGGCCTACCCGCTGCCCAAAATCAGCTGAGATCTGCTGCAGTGACTGTTTAGGCTGAATTAGATAAAGCAGAGTAGAATATAAACATATGGATGATTGTTTTTGTTACTATTGCTGCTTTAATTATGTCTGTCTACAAATGGTAGAGCTACTTCACCCATTTTGATTCTAAATTCTGGTAAAAGGTGAGCGAAGCAGTGCAGAATAATACATTCAGTTACCTGTGTCATTGATAACTGATGACAAGTTGAGCCTTCTTCGACATCGCCTGCTGAGTCGGCGGCCAAATCACATCAGCAGTTTTATACTAAGTGTGCGTTTGAATGATGGTTAGAACCTGTTGCTCAGCTCTGATCCGTATAATGGAATTAAAGCATGAAAAGTAAGACTACTCATCAGAAATATGTTTGCCAGCTTTCAGGCATTCCAACGTTTTGAATTTAAGAAAGAAAGTATGCCAGCAAAAATAAAAAAAAATAAATAAATAGAAAAAAAAAAACATAGCAAGGCAGATGTTTGACAAAACCCCAATGCATCAAAAGCACATTCCTCAACGCGCTCACAGAAAAGCTGCCTTCATCGCGCATGAGTGGCATTTAAATGAGTCAACTGTCAGATCATTAAAACCTTGTTTTCTGCTTCTCTTACTTTTTGAAAGGCAGAATCAAAACAATCTGTTGTTGTGATCTCGACACTGCAAACATGCGGGGGTTACATTACAATTTTTTTCCAATGCACGTGGCAAGCTGTCAGCACGCTGAAGAGTTGTGACAGAGACAAGTTACAAGCTTTTAACAAGTTGTGACTTGACGCATTATTAACTCATCGCTGAATAAATTAGTTTTTTTCATAACTTGAAAGCCTCAAACATGAAATTAGCTACCAGTTATATTTATGATGGCTAATATGTGTTGAGCATTCTTGCTTCACAGTGACAAAACCCTGTTCAGTTTTCTAACTCTGCTTGTTCTTGTCTCTACCTAGGCTGCCTTAGATACTCTTCTTTTTCCCGAATATTTAGCAACCATCAAGTTATTTGATTCTCCAATTTGTTTGAAACGTCCAACTGAGTGTTGTCGGCATAGAATGTCACATTACAGCATGCATCTGGATGAAGTAGATGAGAAGCAGCTTGTATACAGGAAACATAAAAGAGCCAAGGGCAGACAACTTAAAACAGGCACTCAAGGAGGTTGAACAATCCAAGAGAAAGATTTTCAGTGTTGATCGTATGACGCACGAGCAGCCTGTTCTGTTCTGTTTCAGTTCCCCGAACGTGTTACTATGTAGGCACCACTTTGTGCGTACATTTGAGGGTTTTTTTGTTTGTTTTTTTAACCAATTCTTGACACTATTAGAACCTTGAGTGCATACATGTTTGTTTGAAGATGGAGTGATGGAGTGATGGACAGATGGGAGTTCAGAGGTGTCACATCTTCAGAAGGAATGAACAGGTGGGACTGTTTTTAAGATACAGAGAGACAGATGGGGGAGCTCAAAAGTTCGCAAGTTTGACAATAAACAGTTGCTAAACATTTGAAAGATGGATGTAAAAAAAACACACACAAAAAAAAACCCGGTATGATGGTCACAGGTCAAACGTGTCTGTGTGGAGGAACATCTGTTGTATCATGCTACCTGGGATCTGTCACTCTTCTACTCTGAATTTCACTTCCATCGCTCATTCCTTTCTTTTGAAGGGTTTGATATTCACTCATATGTTCCTTTTGACCCTGTTCTCTTGTGGGGTTTTTGTCCAATCTTTTATTTGTCATCCCTCACCTTGCTCCTGCATTTACTGCACATTACTAACCTTTCCCTCTATAAACTGTCTGTCCCCCTCACTTATACATCGTTCTTTCTCGTGTTCATGGTGTTGGAAACCCCCCCCCCACCTCGTTTCGGTGGTTCGACAGCCATGTCCGGCCTTCGCATTTGCAACACAAGAAGACTCAAGAACATTTATTCCACATTTTCCCCTACTTTCCCTACTCAATGCTACTCATACGTTTCTCTTTCTCTCTTTACAACTTCTTTCTAAGAGAAGCAACTGAGAAAGAAAACAGGGCATCCAGCTTTGTTCTGTATCGACACCATTAATTACTGGGATGTTTGTGTTTACCTGGCTCGGATGATTAGGAACTGTCTTCCTTGCAGCTTTTCCCCCAATATGGGGCAATGTTTACGTGATGTTAATAATGCAGAATCACAACGCATGTGGTTCAGACGTAGAAAAACAGTGCTTCTTTTTTTAATTTATCATTAACAAACACTGTTGTTTTTTTCCCCCAGTTATTTAGCCATCCAGTGCTCCACATGAAGGTCACATGTTCTTGTATGTGAGGGTTTTCACTATTTATCAGTACTACAGACGGTCCAGATGTCAGACCAATAGTGTGGGTGATACACATGCTCAATTTAAAAGAAAAAAAATCTTCCTGTCAGTTCTTGTCCGTGTCAAGTCCGACTCATGTGGCTTAGATGTCAAAAAAGACACACATGACCACACACTTTGATAACCACTGGACTATTTCCTGTCTTTTACCTCCTCTGGAAAATGTTACTAAATCTGATTTTTGCAAAGCATTGAAAAAACAAAGACAATGACATCAGAAAGCTCAAATTTGTCATCTTTGAGTAGATTTCTATTGGTCTATTCAACTGTAGTTAATAAAACTAGAGTTGAAATCACAATTATGACGAGATCTTTTTGCTGTTTGATTAAAGCAGAGCAGGGATTTTGCGTACCAATAAGATAAATGACAGAATGACTTTTGATGTCATCGTTTCTAGAAGAAAAAAAAACAAACAACAACAACCTGTAAACTGCCTCAAATTAATACTGAGGGAAAAAACAAAAACATAAATGCCCTCATGCCAGCAGACGTCCACAGTTCCTCAAATTTGCATATAGAGTATAATTTAAGCGGCAGTTGTGTTTGGAAAAACACAATTATTTTGTCATAATTTTCTTTTGCTTATTTGCTAGAAATTTAGTTCAAGCTTATATTTGATTGGGAATGTGTGTGAAGGGGAGCGTCCCCTAATCACCCACCCACATAATTATGCACACGCACATACACACACAGAGAACCACTGTTTCCTCGTTGGCTGTACGTCTCTACAGACGCTCTCTCCCCTTCCTCTCTCTCCCTGAGCAGCTGGCTCCCAGTTATATAAGTTTTGCTGCGAAATGACTATTGTGTAATAATGAAGAAAGCTGCTGGTAAACAGGAAAGCCGCATGTACGAGTATCAGCATGTGGCATTGAACCTGTTCACCCTTCAGAAATAAACCCCTCAACTTTTTTCCGAAGGAACTATTATAGCAAAAGAAGAATGGAGGCTGTAGATACATTAGTATGCATTACCCTCTTTGTGAGGTACGAAGCATTGATGATAGTTTAGATGCAGAGACCTGCAACCTTTTTATGTCAACATAACCATTTTTAAAACTACCAAAGAAAGTTTGTCTAATGCCAAAGAACATTTTAACATCAAAACCAAGGACAACCCAGTTCATAAAGTTCTACTATATACATCTGTAAGATGTTGCATTGATGAAGTTTGATAACTGCAGTCACCATTTCAGCCGTTTCAACTATTTTAGTCATTTTTGTTATTCTCATTGTTATACACATTTCTCTTGCCGTTTGTTGTGGTTTGAGATGTTTTACAGATTTCATGATAACTTTTCTTTCCACATATTTACAATTCAGATAAACCAGCACGGTTGAGGGTGAAAGGAAATGAGTCTATTTTAATTTAATGAAACTCTCTACCAAGCGGTGCTTTTGGAAACTCAACATTTATCACCTACACAACTTGATCGTACATCAAAATGACCTTGAGCAAGACACAACAAGTTCACCACCCAGCATGGTAATCACCACCACTGGTCTATGAATGCTAAAGACAATGTAAAGCATGTTGGGGCTGCTGAAGAAGTTAAAAAGGACGTGAAATTGATTCACCATTGGGACAAAACTCTTCGAATTTAAAGGTGGAAACATTTTTAGGGCTAACCTGAAGTTAGGTTTGAGTTAAGATAAAGGGAAGTTGATGGTGAGGAGTAGGCAAGTAGTTATTATCACCGAGTTTTGTTTACACCTGCCAGAAATTAATGGAACTCACAGCAATGCTATCACATGACGTATGAAATGTGCTGAGGTCTATTTATTACAGTTTAAATGTGGTAAATAGGTCAATTACTTACATTGTTAGTAAATGATTTTGCTTTTATTTATCAGAACAGCTTTCAACACTGCTATTGTGGCTGCAAATATAATTAGTGACATTGCCTCAGTGTGTGTTCATTGTCTGTCTGTGTAATAACAATTACATTTTTGTTGAGGAAAACATAAATGTTTTCACAACATTGTTTTGAAAACAATATTTGTTTATACAGCAGAAATGCTGAAAATTATGGGAGTTTTCAAGTTGGGTCACTAGTGGGTGTTGTTGGTTGTTTTTGTAATGAGACTACACACACACACAGTGCATTGTTGTGGTGTAAACGGACCCTCAAATATGCAACGGATGTTTCTGTTTTCACTTGAAAATGTTGTGTAAACGGGGCCTGAGTTGCAACAAATTTTGCATACGAGGTTCCAGTCAGGGTCAAAGTTAAGGCGAGGATCAGGGTGAAGAGTAATAAAAGGGAGTGGCCTCAAGAATGCATCCTGTCAAAAACTGGGCCCCTATAGTACTCGAGTACTTCAGTACTTGAAACGTTTTGTAAACTGGTGTGTGTGTGTGTGTGTGTGTGTGTGTGTGTGTGTGTGTGTGTGTGTGCGTGTGTGTGTGTGTGTGTGTGTGTGTGTGTGTGTGTGTGTGTGTGTGTGTGTGTGTGTGTGTGTGTGTGTGTGTAAACTCCATCTTCCATACTCTCTTGCTAAGTGCATAAGCGCCTGTACATGACTATATGCACATATGTTGGCTCCCGCTTGTGTGTTAATTATACATGAGTGAGGCAAACTCCACGGGTCACCTTCTGCTCAAGACCGGTCTTTGTTTTACAATGCTACAGAAACCCCCCCCCCCCCCCCCCCCCCCCCGCTCATATGCCTCCATCCAACATCTGTCCTGCACACAGCTAAAGAGTTTAAATTAGACCAGTCAAATAATTAAAAGAAAGAAGAAAAAAAAAATCAAGTGCATTGGAAGCTATAAAGGAAGTGTTGTAAATACATATGTTACAATACACACAAATTAACTTAAGATTGGATGTCGCTCAGGGGTGCCACGACACAAATGGAAACCAGCAGGAGCTGATTAGCCAATCATTGACTTAAAGCTGTGAATGGGGTGTGTAAATATATTCTGTAGTTGGCTGTGTTTCATCAAAGATTAGACATGATGAATCGCAATAAAAGTCTGAGTCATCTGCTTTTGTCAATCCTACATTAGCACAGCAGGTACAACCATCTAGTCTTTTTGTGGCTGACACACACCATCATCAAAACTTCCACTCTTTATTTCCATGCCTACTTTTAGTGGATGAATCAATGCGTGGGACTTTTACAACCAATACCTCTGTGCACACTTTTTTTTTTGAAAAAAAAAAAATAGAGGACATTGATAATGTAATCTGCAGGGTTTGATGTTTGGATGCTGGATCCCTTTCAAATAAAAAAACCCTCACACATGGAATGAAACCCGCCCACTCCACTTCCCACCACACATGGGATTAGAACGACATATTTTTCTATAAACAAAGACCAAGACAATGGTGGTGGGTTGCTGGCTGATGTCGTAGCTCCGAGCTAGTCCTCTGGGCTGCCGTCCCAGATTAGCAGTGAGGCAACCGGCTCCTCAACCGCCCATCATTTACAGTCAAGTGAATTTTAAGGGATTGCATTTTGATCAGAAGGAAGGGAAATGCCTGGCAATTCACATGCCATGTTATTGTTATATAATTAACTGTCTTTGCTTTTTTTTTATGCTGCTTCTTTGTTTTTCAATAATGCAGTTGGGAATGCTTCAAACAATAGGAGTCAGTTCTGGAGAAACACTGAGCTAGTGATTGAAGCAATGTAAAAAGTCATCGTGTTTTCTCTCTCTGTCTTCTCACAGCGGTGCAGTGGTTTGCGCTCGCGTCAAAGTGAGAAAGTCCGGGTTCAAATACTTGTCCTTTGGGCTCGCCACTTGTGATCGGATCACCCACAACTCATGTTGTTGCCAGAGTTGGATGAATGGATGCTTATGTAAAATAGTCAAACAAATAGTATTCTATATTTTCTCAATTCCTTCATTCTTGCTGCAAGACAACAATGTTATCACCTCATCACAGTGTCACTCCATTTCTGAATTATGAAGCCCAATAGCACCAATCAATCAAAACAATACTTAAATACATAATAATAATGGTTTAGTCAAGGTTACCTCATGTCCTTTGATTCTGATTTCCATGTACAACACAAATATGATTTATAGCCTGAAAAATATGTTGAGATCGCCAAAATATTGGTGATTTACAGTTGTATCCTGTTACTAAATCCCAAAGTACCAGCCAAGATCACCCAGTTAACAACTCCAGGAGTCACTAGCGTGGATAATGAATAAGAGACCAATTTTTGTGGTAACAGGGCAAACACCAGGGAGGCAATATAGACTACATGCAGCCGAGAACTGCTTACTCAACAGAGTCATAAAGCTACAAGCGGCTCATTTGGTTGAAAAGATAAAAATGTAAGAGTCCAAGACTTCATCCTCTCATTTATTATGAATGGAAATGTTCCAAAAGCACCTCATCCTTACTAAGTGAGGGGCTGGCGCTGAAAGGCCAATCATCGGTAAAGACTTTTTGTGTGCGTGTGCAGACGCGTGTGTGTATGTGTAACCTTGTTGGTATTTATCAATTAAAGCATCCCATTAGTGTCTACAAATCTCCCCCCTGTCCCGTCGATTCTAACTCCATTCTGAGTGGCTCGATAGCACTTATGCATTTAAAAAAAAACTCAAATTGTTTGCTAACAGGCACGCGCACACACAAACACACTTGCTTTTTCGCAGCCCAAATCACAGGTCTCAATGGGCTGAAACAATGGTAACTAAGCTACCAGTTGGCAGGAAAACCAAACAAACACACAAGTCAACAAATCCAGCAAAAGGCAGGTTAGATCAACAAACACAGCTGGGAGCAGACACTCAATGATAAGAGGGCAGCTGGAGTCTGAAGTGTGTTTTGGGGAGTGAATGGAACAACGGTGCATGTCATATCAGTCTGTTGTCCATGGAGGAGAGTGCTGTCAGGCAGATGGTTCACACACCGGCTCATTCAGACACACGCATACACACTCAGGTGAGGTTGATGTCAGAGCTTGCGCATGTGAAGCTGTGCGGGTCCCGGTTGGTCTGTGAGCTGTCAGGACCTTTTTACACGCGAATCAACACAGAGCTAACACGCTTTGTGGCGAGCCTGGTCTGGGAATGGAATTTCAGAGAAGCTGAAATACCTGAACTGACAAGAAGCAAAGGGGTAGCAATACACGCTACTGACACAGCGGTCAAAATGGATAAACCCTGACCTGTAAATAAAAATGGAAGACGTAAGAGCCGACCGTGAACAAGGTACAAGGTGGTCAGTTGCAATATGGTTTAAAAACAACTTCATGAGATGTTAAATGTTAGTGAATGGGAAATGACCTGAAGTTACAAAGTCACATTACATCTCTTATTTTTCCCCACTTGGGCTGGTTTCTTTCAAGAAACGTTATACCGTGCGGGTTTATTAGAAAAAGCAACGACAAACAACGAGATCAGGGGTGTCAAACAAGTTGCGTGGGCGTAAACTGCCCTGCCAGAGCAGTACAATCCGGCCAATGGGACAAAATGTAAAAGTTGCACAGAAAATATAAAAATATCATTCTATAAATGTAACTTCTCATATATTCATTGATCACACTGTTTCAATAGCAAACATTAAATGCCATTGAGAGCCAAGCTTAGAGATCTGCCAATGTACAAAATTCAATTAAATTCAAAATACTTTATTTATCCCCGAGGGGGAAATTTAAAACAGTTTAAAATTTGAGATGCTCCTAATCTAGATCATCTGAAGTGTATGCGATGTTGATAAAACCTTGTGTTTCAGAATTGATATTGATAGTAGAAACATTTGCTGTATAAGAGGAGAAGGTGACTCAAGTTCAATATAGACAAGAGATTCTGTGGGTGGAGTTCTTTACCAAAAAACAATCAAACTTGGAACGAAACAAGTGGTGTTTCCCTTTTTTGGAATAATTGTGATGTGCACTAATGATACCTGGATTATTCATTCATCACTGAATGCCTGGTCCAATTTCTTTGTGGGGAAAAAACTGCAGTGTGTGCAGGATCGACTATATTGGCAGGCATTGTGTGGGTTTAAATTCCAATTAGTCCAAAAATAAGAAGAGCTCCCTTGTTCTCTTCCTGAGTTCACGCTATCTACTTTGCGAGTCATGCAGATCTCTCAGAGCAATTGAAACAGGTCAACTGGACTTGGTTGTATGTCTTGAAAAAGGCTTTTCCACAAATTGCCTCCATCGGTTCATGACGAGGCTTGGTCATTCAAGGTAACAGTAGACTTATCATGCCGACGTTTGAGGATTATGATAAGTTTGATTTTTGCATCAAACTTACCGCTATAACTAAGCGATAAGGCGTCATGATGCCAATCAGCAATCGACATGCAGATTGGTATGAATTGTGGTGTTGTTGTCCGTATTAATGAGAGCTTTGGATTGCTTCACCATAGTGCAGTCCGTTACAGTACATATTTAGTGCTTCGAGAAATGACTTTCACCTGGTAATTGTCATCCGGTAACGAGTTCTTCATCTTGTGTTTTGGAGCTCATATTCACCATCATGAACCACAGATGTGATTATTGAATTGACATTTCAACGAAAAACCAAATGACCCTTAGCAACAAGCACATGAACTGAGGATAAAACATGGTTTTGTATTATTCCAACAGATTCAGCAAATATCTAAAACAAAGAATAGTATAGCTACTCCCCTGGAAAGTCACAAACATTCTCATCAAGATTGTCAAAAGCAAAAGTTCTCAGAGTAAAAGAAAAACATGTTGATGTTGATTTTTTTTTTTGCAATATAAGCAGTGTCACAATTGTCCAGTCTGAAAAGGAAAAAATTCAAGAGCAAAAACAAGTTTTAGTCTCTGTGAACGTACAATTATGATTTTGTATCGCTGGAAAAAAAATGTGTTTGCTGTATCTCACTCATTGGGAAACTTTGTCAGAAATAAAACATTCTAAGCGAAGAAAAAAAATAATCACTACAAAAACTGATTAAAGTTTAAAAAACTGATGTTTTTGGCTTAAGTTGTCATAAAAAGAAGATCTACCAAGACTGAGGATCGGGGTTTTTTTTAAACTAAAGCTTTGCACTTTTAACAGGAAGAAGAGAGCTGACTGATCCACAACATTTCTTTCCCTCTGTTCTGTCTTCCTATTCAGTGACTTCTCAGGTCTGCGTGATCAGGTTTTTTGTGAGGAATTAGATAACATGGACATTTGATTTAGATTTGATGGTGTCCAGAAGCGTCCTCTATTTATTGGAATTAAATATAATTCCCCAAAGTTTCAACCCTAAGCATGAAATTCAAACTCGTTCAATAATTATATCACAACTCTGGAGCCACCTGTGGCTCTTTAGCCAATCTGCCGTGGCTCGTTGCAACTTTGACAACTTCACTCATTTGAATTTTTTTGCCCAAGAGACTGCAAAAAAAGAGACTGCATTTTAATAGTATTTTATTGTATCTGGAAGATATATATATATATATATATATATATATATATATATATATATATATATATATATATATATATATATATATATATATATATATATATATATATGTGTGTGTGTGTGTGTGTGTGGGGGGGGGGGGGCTCCACACCAATTTAATCTGGTGGAAAGATGGAAAAGAGGGGCTCGTTCAGTCATAAAAGTTGTAGATCTCTGACCGACACCGATTGGAGGAGAGACACTGTTGCCTTGTTAACTTGAGGGGTTGTTGGTCTAGTCCTCCACCAAAGTGAAAAAGGACAAATCCCAGAGATTCTTTCACTCCCCCTTTCTTGAGAGGAGCCCATTAGACACAGAGAATCTGAGGTCATCCAATACCTCTTGTATGTGGTGATACTTCGATACCTACAGATTGTAAGCTAGGTGAAGCGGGACAAAGCATCAGTCATTAGTAGACACTGAAAACTTTAGTCCAGTCTCATGGTCTGCTTTGAGAGAAACAAGCCAGCAAAAAAAACAAAGTATAAGCGATAATGGGATGCTGTATGCAGATTGTAGTATGCTAATGTTGTGCTGGTAAGCCTAAATAGAACGAGAAGGTTAAAACCGTCACCCACTGAGTAAGAGATGCGGCACCACAGGGTTCCATTACGGTCGTTGCAATTAAAAAAAAACCCAGCAGAGGTGCACTTTAAAAACCTTTGAGTAATTCTCTCTATCTGTACACTTCAATAACACTTGAAATATGTTAAATCACGTGCCCATACATTTTCATCTCATTATAAATATGTGATGAGCGTCTGGGTTTAATTCAAATGCTTCAAATGTTCAACACCCCCCCCCCCAAAAAAATTTTTTAAATAAAAAACCTGATAGATTTAAAGAAAAGAAGCTGAGAAGGGAACGGCATGCATTTTGAGGTAAAGATTCTTAAAAGATCTTTGCAAGGACTGGAAATGAGATGCAAATCCACACGAGGGACAAGAGACAGAGATCAAGACGGCAAAAGATCATAGAGCTCGGTTGAGCCTGTATGTGGGAAATTATGCTGAACGTTGACGCCGATGACAATCCAAAACATCCCCGGCTGCATTAGAGTGGAAAAAAACATACTATTATTAAAACACAGCCGACATTTCTAACATACATACGTATGTAAGACTTGGAGTTGTCAACTTTCAAAAGCCGGCTCTACTCTGCAGTTTTTCAAGGGCGATCAAGGTGGTTGTTGCCATATTTTTCTGAATTTATCCGGACATAAACTGGGATAATTTTGTGAGGGGGGACAGAAAAAAAAAAAACAAAGCTTTCAATTATGAGAGCTCACACACTAAAGAAATGACAGGGAGGAGAGGAGAAACGGTGACAGAGAGATGAATTAAGAGAGAAACCAAAAAGACGGGCCAGCCACCGTGACCTTTGCGAGCTGCGGAGGGATGGATAAACAAATGCGAGGTCAGGCCATGTCATCGCGGGCGTATTGAATGGCTCCTGTTTGGCATCATGAATGTGTGTTTGTTGGTGTGTCTCGGCTCCGCGGCGTGCCTCTGACGGATGTCTTTGTCCTGTCCCGCCTGTTTTCTTTGGTCCAGGTGCTGCAGTGTGATAATGGCCCCACCCCCTTCCCCCTCCTCTCCACCTTCAACCCTTCGTACCTCGCCATCCAGGCCTGACAAAGTCCACGAATTCAACACCCCACCGGAGAGCAGCTCGTTTCCACTCCGACAGTCGGCTCTTTGGAACTCGTTCAACAAAAGCATCCGGTGTGGACTTAGGGAGCTTGTTCAATGGCCCATCTGAGTTTATTTGCCATGGCTGACTCATCTGCACTGCAATATGGAGTTAACATCAAAATGACAAATAGAGGTGGTGGAGGCCTAATGGTGAGAGAGCAGAGCCGCGGGACTGAGGGTCATGTGGGCTTCAGAGGCCTCTTGAGAAGCAAAGTGAGTGAAACTGAGTGAAACAGCTTTTTTCTCTTGTTTAACTGTCTAGGTATGGTGGCCTACCACATGTGAAACAGCAGAGAACTAATGTTGGACCAAGCAGTGACCCACATGGGACTCTTTGGAAGTAAAGAAAATAAATAAAAAGTGTGAAAAAGAAGGCATACTCAGCTATTTTGAGGGTATAAAGTTGGAGGAAAGAATTGAGGTAAGGACACACTGTCAGCATTTGGTACTGGGTCTAATACAAGAGGAGAGCACAGGAAGGAGAATAATCTAGTTTGTAACCACATGAAATCTCTCAAATGGAATCAAATAAAGTGAATATCTGATGTTGGTTCCATATCTACTTTCTAATCTGTTCATTTAAAAATACATAATGATGTATATGTTAAAAAAAAGAAAATAAACTTGCAGGACTATGTACACAACAGCCATTAGTTATTACCTGGGCTATATTTTAGTGTTGTGAAGTATACAACCAGATACATTCTCAGAAGCAGTAGCTTAACCTTTGAAAGTCACCAGAGAGCCTTAACGGATGGTTCACTGGCCGCATGTCAGCCTGCCACACCCCATCTCCTGTCTGTTCTGTTCCCTGCTTAAGACAGGAGTCTTCAATCAGCAGCCGCAAACTCAGTAACTCTCCCTCTCCACCCCTTCGTTTTGCCGTGATGGATAGAGCCTAGTCTTATCCTCCTCTTCTCCTCCTCCTCTCCTCCCTTTCTCCTCCCTGCCCCCCTGTCAATAGCCGGGACTCTCGGTGAGGAGAGAGGAGGAAAAGCAATGAGAGCATCAGAGGTAAAGCCATAGGGGAAAAAAGGACATGTAAAGATGCTTGGTTTTTTTTTTTCGATGAAAGAAAGTGGATGAATACAGAGAACAGAAAAGAAATAATAACGCAAAAAGGCGATAATAAAAAAGAGAATGCTCAAGCTGAACACTTCTTTACGTGGTTGTTTTTTGTTATTCCTTGACAGTGAATAGTGGTTGTCTCTGCAAACTGTTGACAGTCATTGAATGGTGGGGATTAAACTGAGGGTAACAACCACATGTAGCACTCTAATTGAGAAAATGCCACCATTTCAGACTTCTCGGGTGCTTCTAGGGTGACACAGGTGTGTATGCTACAGTCGTCCCAATGGAGACCAGATTACGGAACATATATGTGGGGGGAGGGTCGGTCTGTGGCAATAATGTTACCACGCATCCCGAATTCAGCAGAGATGCTGTTAGACAGCTCTGACAGAAGAACTTGTAGCCCTGAACAAGGAAACCAAGCTGCAGGGACTGTGTGTGTCCTGGATGCAAAAACAGATCCGAGCATTTAGGAGCAGATTAGAATGCAGAAGTCAGAGAAGAGTCCACTCTCTTCAGCAATGTTGTTCTCTGTCTCTATCAGTCTAAAGTTCATCAACTTGGCCTCAACCATGCCGGCTGATAGGGTGAGAAGACATGGAAAGTTCCTTGTGACCATTTATGACCCTTAAATCATGGGAGACACTGTCCGGAGTTCTACAAGGTCAGGACGAGATCACCGAAGTCTACCTGCTTGATTGCCGAGCCATTTCTCCAGTTCTACATCAGTGTCACGTGTTCCCCATTTGGGCTTGCTGAAATTCCGAGAACCCCAAGGGCTCAAATGGCTAACGTGGCCAACTGCTTGCATCATGGCTGCAGCAGCTTGAAAATCATTTTGAGGGATCCTCCATGGGCCCTGTGCTCGCCCAGTCATCTGCTATCAGACCCAGCTGGATGGTTTAGAAGGATGAGCAAAGCATTGCAGTGACATGTGCTCCCACATCTGACCTGACCTGGCCCGAGAGTGAAATAAGTTTTATAAATAAGCTGTGACTGGTCATTACGGAGTTGTTGGATTTTTCAGACAAGGGATTTATTTTAACAGTGTAAAAGCCAAAGTGCTGTAGAGATAAATCTGAGCCCATCAGGTTTTGTTTTTCAACAGTGGACAATTAAAAAAAAAAAATGCAGTTTATAATTTAACAGGGTTAACAGGGTTAAAATCATTGGATCCTGGGTGGACGAAACAGCACACAAGTAAACACTCAAAGGCACAAGAATGTGCAAAAACCAACCCAGAAAGGCCCTTCCCAAGAAAGGGCAAATGTAAAACTTAATCTTTTTGCTTTATGTGAAAGTTATCGGTGCTCTAAGACGCTATCCACATCCTTCAATAATAATAATAATAATTATTATTATTATTATTTCTCTCTCTTTTTTATCACTTCATGGATCACAAATATCAAGAAAAACAAACAATGCTGAAGCATGATATACATCAAGCTATGAACTATACATAAACTAAAACCAATAATTGAATTAGCCAAAAAGCATATTTAATGTTGCTTTATGTTTCTGCTATAGCATTTAGCCTGAAAGGGTTATGCCCCAAAAAAGGTCACACTTTAGATCAGGTAAAAACTAACTTATTTGTTCAACAACCCCAATTTGCTCAACTTACAATGTCAATTTAACATTTCTTCTGTTTACAACTTACAAGTCCTGCTGCCTTAAATATTGAATGTCTGCCAGATGAGCAAGAAAAAAGAAAAAAGAAAAGTGAGAGACAAGACCAACGTTGTTATGTGGCTATTACTTCTGGAAGTTTGCAACTTTCCGCTGAAAGCTCATTTGTGCCCTGCATGCACCAATCTGCATTACCATACTGGACAAATACCAATGTTTGTTGTTTTGGGGGGTTTTTTCTGAGAGAAGTCAATAACTTTGATAGTGCGGGCAAGAGGCAACACTGATGTTGAGATTGTGAAGGAGGCCCAAACTGAGGCATCGTAGCAGGCAGCAGTGGTCTGTCAGGTCGTGTAATAACTTGAGATATATTGACAGTGACAATTATTGGTAGTGTTTCACACAGCCGGTCTTTGAGGACCTCTGATATTTGATATTTGCTTCTCAACACCGTCCTACTAAATTCCCAGTGGCACTTCAATGTTTGGTTTGCATCCATAAGATCCCAGGAGATGGACATTAAAAAAAGAGCTGGGATGGCTCTCGATCAGTTACAGTCCCAACGGTTTGATCACAACTCTTGTGATTGATTCTCAGTCATTGTCACACTGCTCGTCATTTGGTCTATTTAACACACATCCCTGCTCACGTCATCCTCCCACTTCCCCGTCTTTATAACCCAATCTCAACTTCCATCTCGCCCACCCTGAATTCTTTTTTTTTCTTTGCACGTCATCACTAGCAACGCCTGCTCTTTTCTCTCATCCTTCTCACTTTTCCTTCCCCAAGTGTTTCTATCCAACTCTCTATTTCTTCCCTGCTCTTTCTTCCACCATCTTTCCCCCTCTCCCATTAGACCTATCTGTCTGAAACTCTTATGCAACTCCACACTGAACTCTATAGGTGTCTCCCACTTTCATCCCTCCCATTTCTCTGTCGCAGGATCTGTGTAATCCCTCATGCCTTCCGCGACTTGTGGCTGTCTGATTGTGGCAATGGCAGTATCTGGCAGAAATAGGGGCCCGTATCTCTGGCTGTTTGGATGGATTTTTGTCAGATAGCTGTCTGGTTGACTGGAGAGGTGGATAGGTAGATTGTATGGATGACTGGGTATCTGACAAACTGACTGACAGCTTGGCATGGAGGCTGATGACGAGATAGCGGTCTATCCGACTGCCTTGCTGGATATGTGCATATGCAGGATTGCTGACTAAACATAAGGTGTGGATTTTGGCAGAGCGAGTTCTTGCATTGGCGGGTATTTGTGCACATTCCATTTTACGTGCTGCTTGTCTATTGATCTGTATCCTGGTTCCTCCATCTATTTGGATTTGCTCTGAATTCCATCCTGAATGTCTTTTGTCCTTTCTTCGGAAGGAGTCTGAGTAAACTTAGTATTTGTATGTGTTGAAAACTTGCCTGTGCCTATGAATATAGTGTATTTTTCAATTTTTTTTTCAGGTTTTGCCTCCCTGTTCGCTGAATCCGATCGGTATCTGAAGATGTTTTGGCAACAGGTTTCCACCAGTGCCACCCACCACTGATCACATTATGACAGTTTCTGGGAACAAACAACCACAGACAGCACATTCCTAAAGCGCCACTGCGATCCTGGCAGCTCAGTCTTATTTATCTGTTAAAACCGCGTCTGAGGACTGGTTTATTATATTTGCGACATACATCAGCCAAACACGGACTGACTGAATGCTTCAGCTGGTGCTCAGGTACAGGCTGGCCACAGCAAAACGAATGAATGTGAATGCTCACATGGCAATGTCTTGTATTTTTAACTTGCATGTTCCATTTCACTCAGCCATTTTCCCACCAATAGGAACGGCTGCCGTACAAGAACTCACACACTATTAGGACTGACACGGTGGTTCGGTGATTTCAGCAAGGACATTTCAACACATGGACGAGGCCAGATATGCGATTGAGCTCATTATGAAAGATTGGCAGACAACCTGCTATACCAGTTGAGCCACCACAAAAATACATTTGACATCGTTTTAATCACTTATTACATAAGAATAGAATGACTGTAGAATCAGTGCAAGGTTTTAAGCATTTTGTCACACATTAATCTTCAGCTACATAGCAAGAATAGTCCTGGAACTCTGGAATCATTTCCAAAAAAAAACAAACTTTCATTCTGAACCTATAAACAGTGTGTTTTATCAGAAGGCACACCAAGACATTACCAAAGATGAATGCTTGCCTAACAGATGCTACCACCCAAATGACAGGAAGGATGCATATTCATCTTTTTGTTCTTCTTTCTATCAAACCAATAGCTATTCTTGGACAAGGGTTACTGCAGTGATAATCTGTCTGCAGTGGGATTCAAACCTGCAAACTTCTGATCTTCAGTCTGTAACCTCTAGGCCACTACAAACATTTCACACACTGGTGTGTACTGGGAATGGCATAACTGCAAGAAATTAGAACTATTGCAGCTCGGTCAAAAGGTTTCGGTTCTGAACTTTAACCTATAAGAGACTTTTATCATTTGTAGGTTGCTTGTCGTCTTTTTACATCAGTGGGCATTTCTCCAAGTATTCTGGCCTCCCGAGTCATGATGGGTGAAGCAGGTTGTGAGTAAATCTGGCGAGACGGTAGTGCTTTATTTTTCTGAAGGTTTAACCTCTGCACACAGTGATGTCAGTCATAGTGCAAGACTCCATTTTTCAGACCAATACAAGGTGATAAATGTCCATTATAGATTGACTGCACATGTGTGCTTGACCATGAATGCAACCACTTCCTGTTGACCTGCTGTAAAAGTGATCATCGGTTGGATTAAGGACAAGCCAGGACTATAGGTTCAGGTTAACAAGAATCACAAGTTTTGAATAGAATAACATTAGTTATTTCACCTGCATCCTGCTGTTTAAGGCTTTTGCATTGACATTTTGAATGTTGTGTAGTGACACCAAATAACCCCGGACCAGTGCATGCTTGCTGGTGGTGTTCCACACATATAGGTCATAAAGAGCTAGTGAATCCATTGTTCTGAGACACTTCTCTGGTTTGTTTAAAGCTTAACATTTACTGTTCTCAATACCTACAACTACTGGGTCTATAGAAAACAAAGCAAATGGAGCATTTCATTAAGGTTTCTGTAGTCATTTTCAGCAGTAATACTTGCTGTAATTGCCACTGTCAGACTAATAAGAGAGTCAGTCCTTAAAAGTCTCAACAATTAGCAAAGCGAGAGAAAACTGCATCACTTTACTGGATTCCATGTGCAACTGGCAACTGTGGGATAATGAGCGCGTTCATTTAAAAGAGCTTACAAATAATAGCTTTAAAACATGCTGTTCACACCTTTAACTGGTGCAACAACGTTCTTTTTTCTTGTTTCTGGAATCTCATTCTCAGTTTTGGCTCTACGTCCAGTTGGAATTGTTCTATGCCCCCTCCATGTATTCTACCTTACGAGCCTCCGCTTGGAATACTCATTATGCACACAATTCTCTGTGATATAAACCCCCTCTCTGTTGCTTCATCTGTTCTCCACTGGAGCAGCTATGTTCATCTCTCCCTTCCTCTCTCTCTCTCTTCATCCCTCCTACATGCCACCTCCATGCTGGAGGACTCATTACGCAGACCAACTCTCCCTCTGTCTTCCTTATCACTCTCCACTGGAGTACTCATTACCGTCTGTGTCTGTCACTTCCCTGGTTCTCTAACTCTCTGTCCTTTTATATCTTAATCTCTGTGTGATAAAATCTGCACACATGCAGAGAAACACATGTTCGTGGCACTGGAGCTTCTGGATTTATTCCAAGATCAAAAACCTGATTTGTCTCAAATTTGACTTGTGGTATATGCTTATGTCTTCTTCTAAATGGTAATGAGACTCTTCATCATGTATACACTTTTAACTAAGTCTCAGAGAGGATTGAAATGTTATTTGGTTTGTTCAGACGGAACATACTTGGCCAGTGTAGAATTTGTAGGGGTTTCTATTTTGAGAGAAAAAACGATTGGTATTTAGTGTAACCTTACCATGTTGTTTTGGTAAAATGTGCCTATTTCTTTTGATGAATGAATGACACAATAATTTTTTATTCCAATAATGACAAAAGCAAAATCAATCTACTTGAATTTTGCAATGGACTCTACTCTTCTTACTCCCTATAACCATTTGGACCGTTACAAGCAGAGTCAGAACAACGCACACTGTGAAAAAGCAATCAAACAGCTGTAATCTTTGGTGTGTGACCTTCGGGATTTCATGCACAGATCAAGGTTTCACTCTGCTAAGCAATATAAAGATGGATTTGTGAAGCCAAAATTTCCTTAAAAAAGTCAGTGATCCCAGACTACTGTAGCCATGAGATGCTGAGCTCATGAGGAGAGTAGAAAACAAGCAGCTCACGATCTTGTGTTCTATTAATGTGAACTATAAAACCATACTTGCTTTTTTTACTTTTCAACGTTGTCTGTAATGAAAAACAAATTTTTACTGACATTTTTCAATGTCTAATCTATAATTTTATTTCCTTAAGATAACACAAGTAATATTTGTGTGTGCATTACGTAACTTTGAGATTGTACTTCAACTCACAGCAATTATTTAGCATTTCTCCATGCTGAAAGAGTTTGAGCTTAGTGTCTTTGACTCCAACTCATTCTATTTTTGTACCTCAAATTCAGGTGAGGTTCCTTAAAGAGCAATACAAATGAGGAGACTTATGATACAAAAGGAAATTTCAGTGAGGGAGAAGCTAATTTCTGAGAAAGCAAAGGTTCATGAAGGCCACAATAGTCTGAAGTGACTCGGGCGACACAGATCAAGACCATGTCACTTGATTATCTTCGGTAAATGGCACTGATTGTTTCCTTTTTCCTCCGCACAAAGAAGCTCCCACTATTGATAGTTTAAAATTTGGGGTCACATTATATTTCTGCACTCATTACAGTTCGGTTGCCAATCTGAAGGTCACAGTGATCCGTCGACATAATCGTCAGTTGAAACTAAAACTATGTGCTCCTCAAGTGGTTGAGAGATTGGAACGTTTTCAGTGACATGGCCTTCTTTCAAATACGACACCTTTTATTACATACAACATCCTTGAACAGCTTTAGAAGAAATTGCCACAGCACAGTGGAACTGCAAATTGATTTGTATTCAAACACATTTGTGCAATGAGATCTTTTAGGGAATCACACCCATGTTCCTCTTTACAGACCTTAAAATCGATACAGTGGATGGGTGAGATGAAAACTGTGGCTTTTGTACATTACAACTGAACTATTTACACACATAACTGTGTTTTACTCTGTGGGGTTCAAAACCTGGTCACAATACTAGATACAGTATGACTAAAAATACCTATTGGGGACCCAGAGGCTCTCAATATTTCAAGTATGTTCAGGGTTTAAGTGGCGTTTCACGATTCAGGGAACAATTGCGTTAAGCTTATTAGCCAAAACCAACCTTTTAAAATACACTTGTAAGTGTGCATGCGTGTGTGTGTTAGTGTGTGCATGCATGCGTGAGTTGTCGGAGGATACCGCGTAAGGTATCTTTGCAGATTGTGTTTCACTGGCTGATAAGGATGAGTTCGAGAAGAGGATGTTCAACAACTAATCACAAGATGGCTACTTACAATAATTAGCTGCCTGTACAGCACATGTAATAAATGCTAATTAAGTGAGACAAAGAGGGCAAAAAGAGATGATTGCAAGTGATGAGAAATTGCATGGGAAACAGTGATAATAGGGCAATTGCGAGACCTGACGCCGTAAACAAATGGTGTATAGACTCCATTTCAGCAGGAGAATGCTGCTAACTTCCATTTTCCTTTCCATTTTTACCCACATTTACTTGTTCCTCTTTTTTCCCCCCCATCATGCTCTCTTATCAATACAGGCAAAGAGAAAACATCCACAGGCCCAGGAGCTGTGTGGCTTTCCTCTATAGGGGCTGGAATATAAGACAGAATCGAGAAGCGAAGAACATAAAGGGAATCAAACCACGTAGCACATGCTACTTTGAAAGACTCCGTATATGTGAGTGCGGGAGAGAGAAAGCGAGTGTGCTTGTGACTGAATGCATGTAAGCTGAAACGTTTTGTGTTAAGTACTGCTAAGATTAGAACCAAAGGGGGGTTTACAGAGGAGAAGAAAGGGCGGTAGAAAATAGACTAAAGACTAGAGGCATCTGTTACTCCTTTGTTTTCCCAACAAGCTGCTCAACCAGCAAACATGTTTAGCACCCTGTTACAGTGTTGTATCTAAGCCCTGCCCATGGCTCTAAACTAAAATTGTGGAATTTCCACTTCATGTCCATTCTAAACAGGTTCTGGAGGAGATATCTCAGTTCTATATGCCCCTAAAATAAATCTGACAGGGCTCAATAGTCATCTTGGAGCAAGAAGGTAAATGGAGTGATGTACTGTAGAGGTAAGCATAACCGGAACATGGTAGCGACTGAAAGAGCGGTAAAGACATGGGGGGGGCAAAAAACCCAAGACAGGCCAGTAGAAGTAAGGGATTTTGCTCTGAATAATAGCCCATTCATCAGTGCTAATTTGCTAGGCTAATGTTCTCGCCGAGCTTAATGGGGAGATTAGCCTGGCAAATTAGCACTGATAAACGAGCAAACATGAAGCACGGTGGTCAATCACTGAGCCAGCCATTGTATTCATACCATACCCCAGCAATGAGAGGCATCTGCTCTAAGTGGCGATTTGCAGTTCAAGTTCCGCCATTATCTGGCCCTCATGACCAAACCGCCTTGCAATGAACTCAATGATGCACAATCAATTAATTGAAACGTTTTACCTCTGTCTGGTCTAAATATAGAACGCATACAGCAGGATATAAACTTTTAAGCTACAGTCCTCGGCTGTACAAGGCAGTGTCTTTACTCCATGTACCACTATCTGGGACAAAATAAGCTTTGTTTGACTGAGTTATGGTGAAGAGAAGCTGAGCTGTAAAGCAAAACTTTCTTTTTACCAGTCTTTTCTACATCCACACCCTCACCTATGGCCATGTGCTTTGGGCCATGACTGAAAGAATGAGATCTGCATGAAATGTGTTTTCTCTGCAGGTTGGCAGGCATTAGAGTGGGGAGTTTCGGTGTCCAGGAGAGTCTCAAAGTCGAACCGCCAATGTTGCACATTGAAAGGAGCCAGTTGAGGTGGTTTGGACCCCTGAAGTCACGTCGGACTGAGAGATCATGTCTCTGGTTTGGTCTAGGAGCGGCTTGGGGTCCTTCCAGAAGAGCTGGAGGAAGTTGCGGGGGGAAATGATGTCTGACCTTTCTTGCAACTGCGACTCCATAGCGGGAAAGAGGATGGACGGATGGATGAATGGATGAAGAGTAACTTCAACAGCCGAGTACTGATACAGCAGCTCCAGGGAGGAAAGGGTTAAGGCAGTATGCTCATATTCCCCCAAGCAATGAGCACACTCTGTAATCTAACAGGACTTCAGTGGGTCTTTGGTTCCTTCATTAATAAGTAACATCCACATTAAAGTTTTACGCATTCAGGGGAAATGCCTTTCCCAAATGATTTCACAATGAGCGCAATAGTAGAGTAAGCTTGAATTTCCCCAGATCACAACATTACAAGGAACCACTGGATTACCAGGGTCAGACTTGTTGTGGTATGTGACAATAGTCACCTGTCGCAGTGACGCGTCAAAAGAAAAGAGGAATGAAACACAAGCTAAAGTGATTGGAGGTGGGATCTCCCAAGAACTCCACCAAGGATTTCTAAATCGCGTTTTGTAAAGGTCCACGAAACTGTATCTAATCTACGGATATGGAGCATGTCTGGAATAAAGAATAACAGCCTTATTGTCAGAAGGACATCTTCAGTGATTACACAGCTCAGAACCGAACTCTTACACATCATTGGACAGGTTTGATGGAAAATCTCAAGCACAGATTAGTTGAACTTTGAGCACTCATCCATCCCAGTGTTTCTGGGATGTGGCGCCTGATATAATTGCTTCTTTTTCACAGAGACGATTTGAGAAATGCTGCAAACCAAAAAGACACCAAAAAATAGCACAGGGGGCTGCTTCTTTTTTTTTTTTTTTTTTTTTCAGGTTCGCTGTGTTGGAAGCGCGACAACACACGGCCTATTACTGTCATGGTAGGTAAGCAATCATATGTGTGGAAAGGAAGGAGGGGAAAAAAAGGGTGTAGTTTTGATGGTGTTCACTGGCTCAGTGGGTAAATGCGACAGCCATTCAATAGCAGAATTGCTAGTGAAAAGGGGAAGAAGGAGACAGTCACACTCGATCGAGCACAAATAGGGTTATTTCTGTGAGGGAAAAACTGGTCAAAAACTTGTCTTTTTATTTTTCAAGCACATTTTTTGGGGGTTTGGATTTCTGAGAAACAAGATGTGAAAGATAAAGTGCTGGAATGAAGGAAGCGTTGACGTGGCTGTAGATACTGGCCGTGCGCTCGAGGCCTTACAACATATTGTGTATATTTGTGTCCATGCATGCTCACCAAACATCTTAATTTAGTGCCACATTCCTGTTACAAGTCAAAGTTCAGCAAGTTCAATGCAAATATCTAGAATTGAACTTGTATATGATCCGCTGTTGATTAACAAAATGGTGTGGTATTAAAATTGTGTCTGGTGCATCTGGAAATGGAATAAATATTAATATTTGCAAAAATTCTCATTCTCCTGTTTAATTGGATATGTAATATTATTGTATTTTTGAATGAACAGTACATTGTTTTATCCTATTTAACAATTTTATCCTATTGTTTTTTCCCCCTAGGAAAAACCCTAACCTTTTTCCCCTTTTTAATAAACTTTTCTCATGTTGATATGTGGTCAATCCAGTTTTTCCACATTATTTTTTCTTTTAATTTTTCTGATCCATGTTAAACTGACAAAGTCAGCTTCTCCATACTATAGGTGGTTTGCGTGACCTTTATCCAATCCTCTTTTTCATGTGAATTCTTGTTTAGCCACTTCTTGGTGATGGCTTCCTTTCCTGCCACCAGCATTATTCTATATACATATTATATACCCATATTTGTTATTCTCTGTCTCACTTATCCAAAGTATATATCCCCAAACAAAAAAGGGAGTTTTCTTTAAGCCATTCCAATATGATATAATATAGGAGCAATCCAGAATATATGAAAATGAGTACCTTTATTTTCACCATATAATCTCCAATATCTCACATCTTGAGAATTCTGCTGAGCTGGTGAAAACGATGTGGTAGTTTTTGAAGTTAAGATTAACCCTGATCCTCATCCATGCATCTATCCCATCCGCCTAGGCGTTAATACATCCTCAATATGCTTTATCCTGCTTAAAAATCAGTTAAATCAATTACGAACCTGTGAACGACTGATAAAAATACAGATTTTGAATATTTAATATCTGCCAGCAGATGCTGCAGTAATGTGTCTCCGTAGCACCGTCATGCACACAATACACTGTAACATCTCGAAGGCAGACACGCCAACCAACCAGAAATGAATCAGCACATTAATCTCAAATTAGTCAGTTGCTTGCGGTCACAATGTGACTGTAAAATCATTTACATTTGGCCCCACAATATGAGTGTACGCACGCACAAACAGCAGCCTGTGGGCCATTGTGTGAGGCTCCCTGCTGTGCCGAGTCAATAAGAAGATGTACTAAAAGAGGAAACCGATACGGTAAAGTGCATGTTTTCATAGACTAAACCAGGGGCTGTGCATCGTTGTAAGAAAATGGGATAGAAAGAAAATATATGCAATGCGCTGAGAAGATATTCAAGCTCCCTATAGCAATTCTAAACTACATTAAGAATGCCATTATTTCGCAAACAAAGAATTTTTAGCATGAAAATGCAGCTTGGAAAGAAAAAAACAGTTACAATTATAAATGGGTTATAGATTCTCACACAAAGAGTCAATAGAAAGGAATTATATATTTTGCTTATGTGGCTGAAGAAATGACAGTGGATCTAAAGGGGAATTATGCATAACAAATTAAAAAAATTAACAAATTATAAAAATTATGAAAGATATTTAATATATTATTATATTATAATAGTTAACTATTTTTGTACATATCAAGCTGGAAAATGTATGTTCTGTTGGAAATAAAACAAATTAATACAAATAAAATATACTAAGAAAGAAGCATCGACTTCCACACAGAAAATAGTCTATGAAACTTCTTCCTTTTGAGACATGTATGTAATATAATACAAATTGTATGTATTATGTGTGTATTTTTATGTGATGTATGTTATACTACAATCTCAACATAACATTTAATGAAACCTTCTGGCACAATATACAACAAAATGTCCAAAAAACATATTGTATTAGCTGTTGTCAGCATCACTGATGTCTCAGTGTTGTGTTGTGTCCGCTACTCTATGTCCGCTATGTAATGTATTCTTCAAAATGAAATTTTCTTTGAAAGTTTTACAATTTGCTTGGTAGTTTGTGGGCCGGATTTAACAGTGTGCCATTCCACTGTTTGAATTTTTTATTTAATTAAATTTACATCATTAAGTTTGCTATTTGCATGTTTTTCATGTCAGTTTTCTCTATATTTCATGTGTCTGGTGTAAAGTTGTGTATGGTAGTATTGTGTGTACCTTTGGAAATTGCCCTATGAATAAGAAGTGATGATGAATTGAACTGTAAACTACGAGGAGAGCCCCTCTCTTGGAGTGCCATGGTAACTCGTTTCACATTTACTTCCTCACTGCATTCACCCTGCAACCACCCTGTATTGTGAATTCCAAGAACAAAATCTAAATATATGCTGAATAAGAAAAGACAAAAACATATTGCTTAATGTCCGTCAACCCTCCACATAGTCCCTTCTTAGAGATGAAGCCAAAGTACAGCAGTAGTTTAGAAAAAAATGGGGTTTCTCCAGTAGAAACATCAATAGCTTATTTCAAGTAGGTCCCAAAATAGTAAAGCAGACAATACTTTTTTTTTTTCACAAGCCAAGAAAATATAAACTACTCCAGGTAAAAAAATACATTTAAATAAAAAGCTTCAGGAGGGGGATTTTGTTCTGTTAGTCAAAATAAATATCAGCTGCTTCTCCCCCAGCTTGCTAAAAGAAAAACAAACTTATCCCCATGCACTTATGTTTTCTATTCTGTTTATATATTTATATATATAAAACTCGCGGGGTAACTTAGAGGCAAATGCTCAAGAACGCACACGCGTCGCTTGGCTTGAAAGGCGCTTCGTGTAACTGTTGCATCGTGAGCTCAGAGGAGCGCGGGAGCAGCGCGCAGAGGAGCCTCGCTTCTAAATGAGGCTCCTCCACAAGGAGCGCGTCGACAATAAACGCCACCACAATAACTGGCCGACACATTTGCATATCAAGCACCAAGGAAATTGGCAGACGCGCACCCTCAAGAGTGACCAAATCCGACAGCGAAATGGAGAGCGGAAACACGGGGAGAGGCGTGGAATCCCGTGGTGAGAGTCACTCGTCAAATGGACATGTTGAGAGAACAAACAGCTGTGCATGTGCAAAGAGGATCAGTGTCATATCAATGACTGAGTTCAAAAAGCAGCGGTTCAAACGCACTCATATTCCGACACGGTAATTGCAATTTTAGTGATAATGTCAGTCATTTGCTCTCTGGACGTCACCTCCTTGTCTCTGACTCTCACTCTTCTTACTCTTTCCTCAATTTTTTCTTCTCCTCCTCCTTTTGTGTCTTTTTACAGTCTATTTTCCTTGTCCGTATGAGCACGCGCACACACACGTTATATACACACACATACCCACACAGACCAAAAACCCACAAACACCAGCGCTATCTCCAGGCTGATGGCTGTCACCTTTGTGTACTCAGCCTCTTTCAGGTGCCAGCAATGCAAATAACACGCTCATGAATATTCAGGACCGATTTGAGAAGGAAAGAGCAAAAGAGAGGGAGAGAGAGAGAGAGAGAGAGAGAGAGAGAGAGAGAGAGAGAGAGAGAGAGAAAACAGGCAGAGGATAGAGGGAAAGAAAGAAAGGAGGTGACAGGGAGGCTGAAGGGAAAGTACTGGAGGAACGGTGCAAAGAGAATGGTACTGCCGGGTGGATTACGGGAATAAATAGATACTGAGTGACAGAGTAGGTTTAACAGAGAAAGAGAGTAGGTGGTGGTGGTGGTGGTGTGTGTGTGTGTGTGTGTGTGTGTGTGTGTGTGTGTGTGTGTGTGTGTGTGTGTGTGTGTGTGTGTGTGTGTGTGTGTGTGTGTGTGTGTGTGTGTGTAACATTAAGACAGCCTGCATACTATGTGTAGGTCCCCGTTGTGCCACGAGAGAAGCACTGAACTGGTGAGCTGTCGGCGTCACTTGACCTCAGAAGGAGGCCTGTGGTTCCAGAAGACCTAAACACAAACTCTTTCAATCCTTAAATGTCTGATTGAGCCACTCAAGACATGGATAATTTGGAGGTAACATAATTTGCTAAGAGTCTTTCTTGGGAACTGTTGCATTGTCCAGCTAAAAGATAATTCTACTACCAAGATCATGAAGAACATGGTGATAGTTTACAAAAATGCTCAAGTAAATCATGTTAAAATGTGACATCTACAAGAGTAATTAGATATATAGGTTTCCTAACAGAATATTGTGCACATAGTTTTTTTGCCTGTTGCCAATAATCCATCTTCCAGCAATCACAAATGCACTAGAACTGACTCTTGTATTCAGTTACACGTCAGAATTTAACCTACCAGGTAAGTGTTTGGATCGGTTCATGGTAAATGCAGATGAGGGGGCTATTGCTCTGCATGGTTTTCAAGCCATGAATCTCATTACAGATTCTTATATGTCACTTGGCCAGATTATGCAACGGCAGTTTTGCTGTGTTTTATCACTAAACCAGACAAGATGTCAGGATAAAGTAGGTATTGATGTTGATTGGATGACTGTAACAGGTGTGTTCTATGTGAACAACCAACAAGATCCATTTAACAACGACCCAGCCTGTTTTGTGCTGGCTGTACTGGTGTCATGCCAACGCTGTATAAATCTGAATGAACTAGATAGAGGACACAACACGTTTGGTGTTTATTTAGACTGCCTTCATTCAGTACTAACCACTGCCTACCCAAGTCATCCAACAAGACCTGCTCTGACTGAGTATTGTATGTACTCATTATTACTTACCAACAGACTTTTCACCCTCGTCAGAGTTAGCAGATCCTAGAAGTCCTGTGCTTTTCCCAACAGTCTGTGAGCTTGATTTTCAATAATAAAAAGACTGAGGACCAGTCATGGGTAAAAAGACCATGCACAATTCCTGTTTTTCACACTACACCACACTTAAGGAAGCAACATACCTTACCTTGAGTACACAATAGTGTACTTTCTTTGGGCAATGTCCCACTTGTTGACAGGGGTCTTTGTTACATGAAATTCAATATGATTCACAACACCTGCCAGCAATTCTATTATTAATCTCTGTGTGTGTTTGGTTATATAGTCTTGACCGGGGTGTCATATTTATCTTGAGATGACTGCGGTTCAGTAATTATGTCAGTGAGAATGGAGGTACAGTTGGAGGACACACACACTCTTATAACAGTCATGGAAATAGTGACGTTCAAAGACTTTGAAACAAGTCAGAATCACCTTCTTCGTACATGTCAGGAATGATTCAAGTTGATTGACATGTTACAATGAAAAACTGAACTGATTCTACTCCTATTGCCTTATAAACGTGTGAGTAAATTTATCACAAAGGTGCAACCCATTAGTTTTCCTCATTCAGTGTCCCATTTCAAACGTATTTGCAAATGTTGTACAGATTGTCCTTGAATGGTCATACATGGTCCAAAGCCATTTAACAAGCCGCAGACACTGCACCGCTGACTGCAGCTTCCTGTCCAACCCTCCAGACTCAGCAGGAATTTTACAGACCAACTCCTGGCATTGGGTACCAAGCTATCAAATACTGAGGCAAACCAATTTCACATGTCCTCCCCATAATGTGTGTGTCAGCTAATACCAGAGACATGCTGCAACACTCACAGACTAATGCATCCTTAAATCTTTTAGCCTGTCAAAGGTGTGAATCACTGCTTTGCTGTGTGTTAGCATGAACACATATCCATATTATTTTATATTCACCGAGGGGAAAAAAGCCAATATTACTTGAGCAACATTGCATGACAACATTCCATGTATATGTGCGTTTGTGCATGCATCAAGTGTAAAAAAAAAAAATTTAATCTCATCTACTTCTGTGCACGAGTTACACTAATCATCTATAATTCACCTCTTGAGAGGGGTTTTTCTTTAATCACATCCTGCTTCAAATGCCTATAGAGAATGCACAAAAAGATCATGAGGAAAAAAACAGAGAGGAGGTGTCACTTCTATTGACTCACAAGTATAATACTACATATAATATATAGATATAGTTTTCAATGTATCATTTTCCTTCTACTTCACATTTGCACATTGTGGGGAAAAAAAATGTAGGAAAGTAATAGTAGTCATAGCAACCAGCTATGATTTTAAGTTAGGGGGGATTGAAACTTGAATTTAGAATCAGGTAATTTAATGAAACTTTTGCAAGCCACTTGTGAAAACCACTTAAAACATTTTTTGGTGAAACTGCCAATGAGACGTTGATGTTGCAAATGTGCAAAGATATTGGCTCTGAGGGATTTATGAAAAAAAAAAAAACATTGATTTTGTAGGAGTACCAGTTCGACTTTTAACCATGTCGTATTTTATAAGACTGTGTTTGGTGGTTTCAGTGAACAAATCGCCAGAAATGTAAGATCTATAAGATAAAGTAGCCCACAATGATCAATAAGAGCATCTAGCAATATGATATGCTCAGTAAATGCTTTGGAGGACACTGGTGCACCAGCTAATGACACTACAAAAATGAATATGCATTCAATTGCAGACATTCGAGCAGAATGTTGCAAAAAATGCAGAGCAAAAACTCTTGAAGTTGTTCTTGTACTAAAACCTATAGATTGTCCCAACCTGAAAGATTCCTTTATAACCACAGTTTTCAAGTGTGTCTCCTTGTTGAACCCCCAAAGTCCCAATGTCACATTGTAACTTTCTCCAAAGCAAATAAATCTTAAGACCAAATTGCACGTGTTACTCATCCCATTTTCACTTGATCATTGCTCCCATTTAACTGACAAAGTTTCTCCTGAGCTTACTTTGATTATTTCTAACTGGGAACTGAGTTAAATGTGACACCAAGAAGTTGTAAGAGGCAGAAATACACTGTGATCGAGTCCATGTGCAGAATTACCCCGCCATGCGCTTCCTGTTCTCTAATTTGGTGGGAATATGAATGCATTCTCCCTCACAGCATAGATATGAATGCTGAAGCAAGACGTAACTCACAAGTCTGGGAGAACATTGGGGCTGCGAGAGCACAGTGGGCTGAAGAGACATATGTATGCAAGCACAAGTACATGCTGTGTCGAGTCCAATTTACTTGCTAAGGTGTTTATTTAGAGTGCTGCCTCTGAGCAAGCCGAGGCAGAGATAGAGAATGGACAAAGAAGTGATCTCTGATCCAAGAGATAACAAAGATTGCATTTGTAGAACACTGTTGAAGAGGGAGAAAGTCTCATACACAAAAACCCACAATGATACAGAAATATTGCAAAGAAAAAAAATGACAGTTGGAGACACTAGTTTGGATGGAAACAACGGTTAAATAAGTTACTATTTCTTGTGAAAAGATTGATCATTTAGTCTATTTATAACTTAAGTGACACTCTAACCATGACTCAGGAATTGCCCTATTGAAGGTCGATGATCGATGCCTTTGTAACAATCACAGATTGTTGGTTGTTGTCAAATCGATTAGTCAAAATAATTCATATGACACTTTTTAGCATTCAGTATGGAAACATTTATTAACCTGCCAATCAACACAATACACATTTGTGCATTTCTCAAGACATGGCCAATAAGTATGGGTTGTTTTTTTAAAAATAAACCTTTCGAGTTGGGATTTAAAAGACTCTAGGGGTTGAATGTTTCAAATGTTGGGTGGGAGTGAGTTACAGATGTACCAAGTGGCTGGAGGCTCTGGAATCCATGGTGTAAAGGTAGAGTCGAGTGTCGTCCACGTAGAAGTGAAATTGTATGTTATAGCTACAGAAAATAGGGCCAAGAGGATGGGGCCAAGGGCAGAGCCCTGGGTAACACCAGAGGAGAGGGGAGATGGCCGGGATTTAAAAGAAGGATCTTCCTTTCAAAGTCAATTGCAACCTGACAAAAGCTGCCTCTCAACACCCTTTCAATGAAAATCTCACATGAGTGCAACACGGCAAAAACTGATGGCCTCACATCTTCTACATGTCATGGGTCAAATCCACTACACTTTGATACAATCTGGGGAGAGAGAGAGAATTTCCACCCAACAAGAGACATATAATATACAACCAAAAGCTTATTCAAGATGAAGAAGTGGTTAGGAAACAAGCACTCTGCATCACTTTGTGAATGCAAGACTTTACAATATGATGGTAGTCTGAGGGGCTTTTCTGAAATACTGAGAAATGTCTTCTCTGGCTCACAGCTGGAAAAACAAACAAACACCATCCAGCTCTTTTCAAGGTTGCACAAAACTCCCTATGTCAACTTAAAGAGAGATGGAGAACCAAGGAGAGTGACACACTAACACAAATACATGCAAAATGAGGAATTAAAACTGATAGGAGACACTGAACCACAGAGGAAAACAAAGACAACGACAATTAAATTGTCAGGAGGAGATGCTATGCATACGTACACTCAGGGCGCGATCTGTGATATAAACACAGAAGAGGGAACGTTTTGTAAAGAAGGGTGAAGGGGGGAGGGAAGGGGTGTAAAGCAGCAATAAAGCAATACGTTTGATTAAAACACAAAGTCTTACAACTTCATTAAAAAGAAGTGTTTTAGTAAAAATCAATGTGGTAAACACAATGATGAAATACAGACAGAATGCAGGATCATAATAAAAACTACAGGTGCATTACTTGCAGAGCCTTTAGTGTTTGATAGTAAATGTCTCAAACTAGCACTAGCATTTACTGCTTCTGGATCAGACATTGTCAACAACATAATTCAGTTTCAAAATATAGGAAATCTGTAATTGATACAAAATCTATTCAGGTTTCCTCTGGTCTATGCAGGTACTTAACAGTTACATCCACATATTTATGTCTCGACCACCTCCGAGAATACATTGATCTTTCCAATCCATAGCTTAACCACTAGATTTTCAACTTTTAATCTCAATAATTATCCTGTGGGGAACTGAATGTAGAAAAAAAAAATTAACCATGAATTATGGAGTATGAAAGTGGTCCAGGAACATATGTGTAGCACCAAGAATTCACCGAGGACAACTTACCCACCAAAAAGATGTAGTCACAAAATAAAATTGATTCGGCCTTCTGGCTGGCAAAAGAGCATTTGAGGTGAAATCATCGACGGAGGAGCTTTGTGGAATAAAGGTGTGTGTGTGTGTGCGTGCGTGCGTGCGTGCGTGCGTGCGTGCGTGCGTGCGTGCGTGCGTGCGTGTGTGTCTGTGTGCGCGCGCGCAAGCGTCTGTGGGAGAGAAAGAGAGAGATAGAGGGCAAGGCGTGCATCTGCAGTGTAACCACCAGAGAGGAATAGCTGGTCCTTAGAAGTACATCTCCCCTCTGATCCTTGAAAAAATCCACTAATCCCCCCCGCACACGCAGGCTAACACACACACACAGGATGAACAAATGGGACAATAAATTTGGTTGGCATACAAATTCACACACCGAAAACAAACGATAAAATGCACAACAGACAAGAGATGAAGGAAAACAAGGCAGATAAGCTCTTTTTAAAGATGGGATATGAAACAACACGGGTTGAGTCAATCCATTAAAGTGAAAGCTTTGTGTCATTCAGATATGGATGACTTTTGCTTCCATTATTCTCTTTTGGCCTTTATTCCGACATGCCAAAATGACAACTGAAAGTCGCAGAGCGCATGCAATATTTGGCTTTGAATACGTGGGACGAGACAGTACATTAAGCTCCATATAAAGCATGACCTTCACGGTCCCATTGTGTGGTGGACCGAGAGCAGCTATCTGATTTTGGCAAGCAATTTCCAGCCATTGTGTCATCCCATCTACCTCAAATGGTAAAAAGCTTTTCAAGCGGCTTGACAACGTTCCAAAGTTATGGAAGAGTAGTGACCACCTTCTGATTTGCTTGATGGGCTTGAGGTCTTTAGTCTACTCACCACAAAATCCTGTTATCTTTCATTTTTGCCCACCAAGTAAATTAAAGTGCCATCCTCCACCCAAGTCCTTCTTTTGACAAGCACTCCGTCCATCTTTTATACCGCTTTACCATGCAGGTACGCCCTGGTTTTGATTAGCACTTGCAAAAACACATTGTCAGTAGAGTAAAACTTGTCTCACAATGATCTCAGTCGAGCTCACGTTCCCTATTAAAGGGTGAGGAATCCAGTCAGTCTGGGTTGTTCCATTGGGAACACAAGTGAACCAATCGCTTCCAGCGTTGTCAGTCGGTGGCAACTTGATATCAGTGCCAGGTGATGTTGACGGATTTGAGGTCAGACTGAAATGTCCTTCGCCAGGTCATCCGCAGTCGTCCCCTTTTGCGTCCGTCCTCGTGGGGACTCAACGTCATCGTCGTTCTGGCTGGGCAGCGTTTTGGAGAGGCACAAACTGTGACCAGGAAAACAGAAATGGTGGTTCGCCACGATCTCTTGTAAATTTGCAAGACATTGATCTCCGTAGGATCGTTTTGTTACTGGCAGAGTTTGACCAGATTGGAGGTAATCGCCGGAAAACTACAGCCAGCTCGGCATTGCCACTGTTATTGAGAATACTTCCCAGGAAATTAAAGTGATCAACTTCAACAATCCAACACTTGGGGAAGTCTGCTTCACAACGATAGGATGAATCGACAGTGAAGGATCAAAAAGCGACATTGCTATGAATGCTTGGCCACGTCCCAACACTTCTTTCCACTCAGCAACAATATTATCCTCCTCACTCTCAGCAGCCACAGAAGAAAGAGACGCTTGGTTCCAGACAGTCTCTGTCTTTGGTCAAATGTCACGACAAATCATTGTTGGACAGCTCTGAGTTAGAGTCAGGGTTTGCACGAATGGCGAGAACATGCGATGTCCATACAGAACGGTCTCCTTTCTTTCTGCACTATACCTTCTGGAACCAATGATTCAGTTAAACCTCCACGATCAAAATTATACTAATGATCATTCTGATATGCATAGCTATATTTTCGGTTCAAACCAACAGGGAAAATCAGCTTCTAATGTGCAAAAACAAATGTCAAGTGAGGGGGAACAGAAAAGTCCGACACATCATGACTGCTTTCATGATCTGACGTCACACTTTTCCCTCCTGAGTTGATAATATTAAATAAACTGCACGGGGTATTTATAAAAATTCAGTTTACCGTACTGTTATAAGCAAAAGAACAAGTAGTTCCCGTTGACCAGGGGAAAATTGGTATTCCAAATTGTCTAATAGCATCCTTTTTTCTGTAATGAATAAAATAATCATCCATTCATCTACTACACCACTTTATCCTATTCAGAGGTGCTGTGTGCAAATCCAGGGTACATCCTGGACAGGTGACCAGAGTGAAAACAGACAAAAAGAGAGAACATGCAAAGGCCACACAGAAAGCTCCAGCAAAGACTTGAACAACTACACTATTTACCTAAAAATACATATTGATCTTTTGAAATGAGAATCAATCCCTAAGTAAGCTCAATTAGCACTGAACGATCGATGTCCTCGTCACAATCTGCTCATCATTAAAAACAGTTTATCCAGGAGAACAACACCAGTCAAATCAAAGATGCAACTTCTAACTATCGATGCTTCCTCTGCCATTTCACAGTGATCATACACTCACGAGTGGAACTGCTTTAATTTTTTTTTTTTTTATCAGCTTCTGGCTAAACGGGATATCTGAATGTTTCTCAGTTTAATGCGGTGGGATTGCGGGAGTGACCTTCGCACAGACATGATGGTGGGGTTTATCCATCAGGTCAACAAAAAGAGGCACATGTCCAGATTGAGCAATGGTGTGACAGAAAACTGACGAATGAGAGAGCATGAGCGGGGAAAAAGTTGTTTGCCTTTCGATGATGGCTGTTTCACTCTGTCTCCATCTATCTCACACACACACACACACACACACACACACACACACACACACACACACACACACACACACACACACACACACACACACACACACACACACACACACACACACACACACACACACACACACACACACACACACACACACACACACACACACACACACACAGCATTCTCCCCCCTCATCAGTAATCATCTCCCTAATTAGCAAACCAAACAACAATGGCGCAGTTCAAGATGACAGGTTTTTAATGAGGGAGCTACTAATCACTTTGACCCTCGGTCTGACAACAGACCCACTGAAGAAAAATGCCCAAATGGTCCACTAATCATGGATTCAAAGCGTCAAAACTTCCGAAGCGAGGGTTTCCACAGCTTTAAACACTGTATTAAACACTTTTGGCCAAATGCTCACTGAGCCGGAGCTGCGCAGAGCATGAATTCATCATCCGAGTTTGCCCTCTTTTCCACCTTTTGAAGTCACAAGCGACAGTGCGAGTGATTAGTAAGCTGAGGGACTCTAATTAATTTGCTTTTAGTTGGTAGCCTACTTTCAAGGAAACAGTTTGTTGGCGTAATGATTTAGGATTAATGCTTCAAAAGGACAGCGCTGATGAGCCTTCAGAGTAAATGTCACACTGTGGAAAGTGAAACAAGACAACTTTAACTATCATTGGAGCAAGAAACCGGATATGGTCACTTCTACAGTTTTTCTTGTTTCGTTCAATACAGAACACATCATTATTGTTTATGAAAGACACATTTGTGGTATGGGGGATTATGATGAGACAAGCAATAAGCAAAGGCGGAAAGGAAAAACAAGAAGAAAGCTGCAGACTTTCTGCTTTTCCTGTTGGGGTTAGTGAATAGAGGAAGAGACATTTTTATTAGATGTTTATACCATTTAACTGTGTTTTTGTTCCACATTGGTCCAAAAAAGTCACGAACTTAGAAAAGTAATTTTTGGAAAAACACTTTTAAAAACACCTGCATGTTGGAAATCTTCATTTTCAATTAATGTCCTGTGAATTTCCAATGAAATAATAATACTGCTCCTTCATAGAAAGTGAAGCTTAAGTCTGACCTGGTTCATGAGTTTTTCCAACGTAGTTTGTTTCCAGCTACAGAAGACAACAGAACTGGCAGAAGTTTTATGTACATATCTTGTTGGTTTGTCGTTTTGACCAATTTACTAAGTTTGGTGTTTACAATGGCCGCAATCGGGCGCTATAAACATCAACAATGGTGAGTACATGAATTTACATATGGACAGACGACCAAGTTGGTTTGCTATTCCAGATGAGTGTCAACAATAAAACTACCAAGTTCCAGGAGAACATAGACTGGGAGTCACGTCACTCTGGAGGCCGCCATTGTTGTTTTTGTTTACATCAACCCACACGTGTGCCGAAGAACTATTTACACGAGCCGTGGTGTGCATGGGCAGTAGTTTTAGAAAAGGTTATTTTTCTACCATCCACACGAGGGGCAAAAGGTGGAGCAAACCCTTGTCAAGGTGCCAGTCCAAGTCAAGCAACAAGGAAAAATGTCATGCTTCTGTATGAGAAAGTTTCATACTTCTGTATGATGTTTGATACGAATGGATGAGCTTAATACTTCTTAACTGAGTATTAAAAGGCAATACAGCAAATTGAAATAACATTACCCAGATCAAATGAGTACACTGTCAAACAATACTTTTAGGAAGCTCATCATAAAACGTTACAGAAGCTCCTTAGAAATGTTTTACTTTTTTTTTCCAATCAACAAAATGCATCTTGGAAGGGAAAAGTATAGAAGCTGCAGAAGGGATGAAACATGGCTGGATCTGCTGCATTTCAAATGATTTAATAACCTCGATCTGCAGCTAATCTGACATGACTGAGGAATAATGTAACCAGTGGAACAAAAGGGGAAAACATGCATTTCTCTCAAGAAGAGAATATCACCAAGTTACCAGTGATCTGAAGAAGCGCAAAACATGATTTTTCTGCTGTTCTTAAAATGAGTGTTATCAGAGTTTCCCGTAGAATTCAGATGAATTGTTCAACAGTTGTGAATAAAAATCATATTATTGGGAATGTAACTTCATACTTTGGCTGTTTTTCATAAACTCAAAACAAACAATAGAAAAAAAATAGTAAATGTGGGAAATCTGTAGGTATGAATTCAAGAATGGGTTACAGTCAACTTAAACACACTTAGGATGGAAAAGGATATGAGACAGTCACCATTTCTGAAATGTAGTTTTCAGTTTAAAAACAGAATGGACCACAGGTGTTGGAACATACTGGAATCATTTGAATGCTCTGGGATTTGCACGTTCGTGTTGTAGCGTCTTAAATTGTTGCTCTGGGCTGCCTCTCACTTCTTCACAGTTTAAAAGCTAGCCAGTTCTCCCATCGTATAGATGCCATTGCAAGTTACATGATCTGCACCTACGATCAGAATATTCACGTAAAGATGGAGTGATGACAACTTTACACCAAGTAACTTTGATCAGAGAGGCCAGAGAAAATGCCAATGTTTCTTACCCTTTTGCATAGTAGTTCTAAGTTGTTTTGCATTTCACAAGCCGCTGATTCGGCTTGAAATGATCCCAGCAAAAGTGCTGAGTGGAAAAAAAAAAAAAAGAAAAAGTAGCTCGATTCAGATGAACTGAATCGGTAGTGAATGTGTGACATCTGAAACCGCAGTTCCAGCTGCAGACGAGCAGCTTCAGCCCAAAGTGACAGACTCGTGTGTATGGTTATGTGAGAGTACAAGCTCAGTGACAGGTGATACAGGAAGGATGCCCAATCCAATTTAGCAAATGTGTCGCACTTCCACTCTTCCATCCTTTCATCTCATCCTTCCTTTTTTTTTTTTTTTTTTTTCTTGAAGGGCTCTCAGGAAGACGTTCAAGTTCAAGAACTGTTTCCCTTCCATATGTATCCATTCCTCTCACTGAGACATGTACTTTTCTTTTGACTTGACTCCTTTTTAACCCCCCATGCTCGCTCTCGCTCTCGCTCTCTCGCTCTCTCTCTCTCTCTCTCTCTCTCTCTCTCTCTCTCTCTCTCTCTCTCTCTCTCTCTCTCTCTCTCTCTCTCTCTCTCTCTCTCTCTCTCTCTCTCTCTCTCTCTCTCTCTCTCTCTCTCTCTCTCTCTCTCTCTCATCCTGCACGATCAACCCACGGCCCCTTCGCACTTTATCATAATCACATCACCTCAATGTAACTGAGCACACTTACAGCTTATTATGTGTCGGACGCATGCACACGGCGACACACATGCGCACACTCCATCCACTTAAGCCTTATTACATGTCTGACTTTGCTTCTAACATGGGAGATTATCAGTCCAACACTATGCCGGGGCAGAGGACAAGAGCTGCGGGCAGAACGCACGTGCACACACGCACCCACACACACACACACACATGCATATTTGTAGTGGAGTTACATGTGGGGCCCGCTCATCCTTGTAATGAGCCGCTAATCCAGGAGTCTGAAACCTTCAGCTCCTTCAGTTCCGCCTCATGTGGCACTTTAGCAACCCTGTAGAGCAGGAGTGTCATACACATTCTAGTTCACGGGACACACACAGGGAAAATTGCACCGTAAGTATAAATATAAAGGTTATTACATCACTGTGCACAAGTGATGGAAATGTGTCTATATTTTTGCAAAACTAAACAATCATTACCAGAAACTAGTACAATCTCAACATCCAGCCACTTTTAATGAAAGCTTCTGTTGCAAAATATAATGAAATGTTGGAGAAAAAAAAATTCTAATTCTCCCACAGCTGTTGCATCCTGCATGTTTTTAAAATGATGAGAAAATGTGAAGAAAAAATGAGAAGAAAATGTATGTTTTCTTTGAAATGTTTACAATTTGCATGTTGGTTTGGTGGACTAGATTAGAGCCTCTTGCTGGTCGGTTTTGGTCCAAAGGCCTTCTGTTTGACACTCCTGCTGTCTCGACTCCCTGAGGATTTCACTAAACATTGTGATCATTCTTATTTGCTCACCACACTCTCTTTCAAAATGACTCCTAACTTGCTACTCGTGGTGATAAATGTGACAGTTAAATCAAACGTGTCACTTGCAACACTTTCCCTCCAGGTGACGTCTCATTAGCCAACAGTCATGAAATCCATATTTAAGTCTCAGAAAAAAAAAAAACTGTTTAATTTAACATGGTTGGACTTTCTGTTTCTTTTAATTACAGGTGGCAAAACAGCCACTAACACTTGTGAGTATATTATTACTTATGTGGCCCAGCCATTGATAGTCTTACACCTTCATGATGAAAAGAATGTGTCTCGTCTACTCCAACCATGAAGATATCCCAGCTATTTAATCTATGTTGTGGAGTTTTGGTCTCCACAACGAAGGCTGGACACGACAAAACTAATTAATTCCAGCCTGTAGAATTACAAAGAAAACTAAGTTTGATTTTTCAAATGAAATTCAGTGCTGGGAATTGTACTTTATTAGTTAGGGTAATGGACGAATGTAGCTCTGATCAGAGAGATCAGGGACTGTAAGTAAGCCTCACAGCTCGACAAGTAGCATTAGAATTGAGAAAATAGTATGGAGTGTGAAGTTGCAAAGACATGCATGTTAAAGGAATGCAAAACACTACAATCATGTTAGATATTTCAGTGTATTTTGCCTAAAATTGCATCATTGCAAGAGATTTTATGGCCACGCTATGTATGCAGTTTTATTGTACTTTTTCTTCCTCAAAATGTTTAACTTATTTGACCTGGCCGGGCTCAGAGAAGATCACATTGTGCTGTAATTTTCATGTAGGCCCACTGGTGGGGGCTGTTTTTTGTTTTTGTAATTAAATCACACACAAGAAGAGAACAATATGCTATAAATATTAACTCATGGCAAGAACACTGAAATTAGTATGGAGAGACAACCAAGTTAGATTGTCATTACGGTGACTGTCAACTCTAAAACTACCAAGTCCCAGGAGAATGTGGACTGGGGGTCATGACACTCTGGAGGAAACCATTGCTCTCACTATCTTATTTTATTAAACAGGGCTTTAATTGTCAAACCATGACCCTAACTACAACCACAGTGTCTTCACCCTTTAATACCCCCTAGTTTCTGGAAAGCACAAAAACAGTAGAATCTAAACCAGGAAAGATGATAAGACTATTTCAAATGAATTTCGCCCCAGACATTGCTCGAAAAGGAGACACAGATGGACAAGTGTATGAGATAGAAAGAAAACAGAAACCAAGAACTCCGGAGCCTGCAGGGAGATAAAAAAAAAAAAAAAAAAGAAGCCAATGAAAGGAGGAAAAAAAGTTATGATGCCATAAAAAGGAGAAGGTAATTTCTTTTCCCTCTCCACTATCTTTTTGTAGCAGCACCACACACACATACACACACACACACACACACACACACACACACACACACACACACACACACACACACACACACACACACACACACACACACACACACACACACACAACAGGGCTGTTGCATCTTGAAGACAAAGACAAAGTGTCTGTAGGTGGCCCCAAAGAAGGCACCTCATCACTTCTGCAGGCACACGGGCTGTGTGTTGGTGTGTGCTTAATACACACATACTGTGCGGCGCAAACAAAACATGCGAGACACCCATTCCACGAGTGCAACGGATGAAGTAAGTGTGCATGTGAAGCAGAGAGAAATAGTGTGTGCAGGATGTCGGTGGAGCATTTATTACGCTCTGTCTGTGTGACCATGTGCGCTTGTCAGCAGGTTCCAGGACAAGCTGCGCTGCCGTCTTGTTCTTTTCCCCCGCGTGTCCTGACCAGACCCACAGGAAGACATACGAAGCATCTCCGTGGTCTTTTGTTTTCTTCTCCATGTTCTCACAAACACGTGACAAACGTATACCAATTTTGCTTCGACGACTCTGATGAGAAGATCTGCCGTGCCAATGAGGAAGATTCGCTCCACAATGGCAAATGCCTTGAGTGTGTTGTCACTTATCGTTCTTGTAGTTGTATTCAAAGCACCATTGCTGAGCATCAACTTGCCTGCAAGTGTTCCCTTCTGCGTTGCAAAAGAGAATCTAATTATTCCTTTATTACATAAGTGCTAGTGTATTGCTGTCACATAGCGGTACACTCAATTCATAAGGCTGAATTTATGCAAGTGATATGTAATTACACTAAAAATGCAATGATTTACAGACGAGGAAAAATAAAAAGGCTAATGGCCGTTCACTGTTCTGCTAATGCACCAAACTGCATCTAATGCAGTGGGTGCTCACTTTATTTATTTGCTGATTCCAAGATGCGTTTGAATTGATACAACATTACAGTGAATCCATACACACAGATTGTGGATACACAGATTCAACAAATAGTCTCATTCTGCTTTTTTTTTGTTTTTTCACATGTCCAAAGCTAGTTTTGCAGATTTACCCTGTGATTTCTGTCCTCTCCTTACATTTAGATCTATTGCTCTAATGTTCACCTGTAAAAGAAAATAAACTGTAAAAATGTCCATACTGATAAAGTACAGCCACTTTGTCCTTGAGACATTTAAATATTGTAACGCTCAGCAATTGAATCAGGTCAAATGGACTTTGTCTTCTGCTAGGGAAATCTGGCCTTCAGATATAATTTCAGGATGAGCCTACAATACTCTATAACCTTTATAGATGTCAATTAATGTAACAGCAAAGTGCAAATAAAGCAATTCACACCAGCAAATATTGATTCTGTCAATAAATAATGTATTATCGGATAGAAAGAGATCTATTAGCAGAAACACAATCACGTATTTAAAGCTGTGTCTTTTTATTAGCAAAAAATAAATTTACTTGAATGAAACACTGCAACTTCATAGATATGTTTTCCTTACATGCCTGTTCTATAACACAAGCAGGTCTCTATTTCTGAAGAGATTAATTAAAAAAAGCTGAAAACGTTTGGATTTTGTTTTATCCTGGATTTTATAATTAGATTGTTGGGTGTTTCGTCGACACTTTTATGCTTGGATGAGGAAACCAGTACCCGGTCGGTTCCTGTCAGACACATTATGACAAGAAACCACTAAATCCGAGAATTACACTATTGTGTAAATATTGTCTGCTTTCTACTGAGCAGTCCCAAATTTCTTTTAATTAACCTCCATGTACATCACACATTGTCTCAGGCTACAAGTGACTCCAAGTGTATTTATTTGCAGAAGTACATGTTCATAAGTTAAGTTCATAAGTTAACAACTGAAGTTCCAAACACTTGTTGTTGGAAGAATAGAAGTTCAAATGAGACGACTGGTACAATGTTTTGGAAAGTTATTTAACCCTCAAGCGGTAATAGAAATTAGCTGATGTGACAGTTACCGTCTCCATTGTAGTTCAGGGTTTTCATCGAAAACAAACAAACAAAAAAACAACTGAAAAATGTGCAATAGTTCTCACCCTTATGGAAACATAATATTGTAGAGGGGTGGAATCCAGACCCCACCATGTGTTGAGGGATGTGTGGGACACATTTGCACATCTGTCCTTTGTCAGGTTGAAATCTCTGAAGTCAGCAAAATGACGAGAGGAATGGAAGGCATGCACAGGCAGATAGCCATGCTTAATCTACACCAGGGATGGTAAACTGCCTTTAATCCAGAAAAGAAAACAGTTCCCTGAGACGCTATCCAATAAAAACTTCTCTGTTTGTGTTGGGAAAAGCATGAGCTGACTGCAAGCACACCAAAGGTTCATTAGTGGTAACAACCACCTAGATATATGATCACTAATTCTAGATCTCTCTATCTCAAACATTCAGTCCATCTCAGTCATCCTTCCCTTGACTGGATTTTATTTTCTGCCTTCTCTTTCCTCCTCGAAATACTCATGACTATTCATGAGGTCTGTTATTTGCATTGCTGGCTCCTGAAAGAGGCTGAGTACACAAAGGTGACAGCCATCAACCTCGGGAGACGGCGGCATTTAGAGAGGAGGGAGCTGATGTAGTGAGAAAGAGAATAACTAGAGATGATAGGAGCAAGGATCAAAAACGGAGTAAAATCAGACAAAGAGAAAAGAATGCTAAACAACACCCGGGTCAATCGGTTCAGTGAAAGCGTTTGTGTTCTTACCGTAGCGTAAACTGTTCCGCATTCGAATTTGTCTTCATGTAGATGCCAAATGCCACCGTCTTGCCAAGCCGGACTGGACTGGGTGGCACAAGAACCTCCACGTTTTCATCTATCTGCAATCTGTCTCCTTTGGCCGAAACTGGGCCCAGGGTCATGGCAACAGAACCCACTTTCAGCATGTCCTGAAGACCCCCATCGGGCACAGGATTCCACTGACCCCCAAGGCCCATGCCGAAGCCTCCCAGGGGCCCCACGTTTGCACTCTGGCCCCTCCATGGCTCGTCGACTATGGAAGGACAATCTTGTCCGGGACCTTCGACTGGGATAATTGAGTAGTACACGTCCACTGATGGCAGAGACATTTCAGGAGGTCTTTTTCTCACTTGCGGCGGTGTAAACCAAGCTGGGGGAATCTCCAGACGGACAACACAGATGCCAGATGGTCCCACGAGTCGGCAGCCTGCCGAGGGAGCTGCTTCACTGGTGTCACGGATGGCCACCGCTCTCACACACGGGAGGAGAGATTGAAGAGGCGAGTCGGGCTCATCCCAACGTCGACCTGCCAGGTAAAACAACACCTGACGAGAAAAAAAAAAAAAAAAGTTGAGTCACAATCAAATCAATCAAAGACGATAAACAATTCACCACAATGTAACCGACTTTAACATAGAAGACTGAACTGTTTATGAATGAACGCCTCACAAATTAAAGCCGGTTGGGTTTAAGAGTCAATCCATAACTGTGATCATCTTGAAAACCTCAGTTTTAACAACAAAATGGTTTACTTTTCCAAATAGGAATTAAGCAAATCCACGTTGTTTTTTTTCCTGGAATGTTATGATAAGCACCACGGGTATGCAGCGCCAGATTGCCTTTGTTTTTATGATGAAGCCACAACCCGCCTCTAAATGGCGAGTACTCGTTGCATTCACTGATGTGATTGGTCAATGTCTATATTTACCTTGTAGCACGAGGGCTGATGAGCCAATCAGAGGTAGACTAGTAAGTTATGTGACAATGAGCAAATGATATGGGTGGATTATCACTGAATAGAGTCGTCTCACATGCCACTGTTTCTTTAAAAAAAAAAAAAAAAGTGTTTCTGGGCTGCTTAAAAGAAGGCAAAAATGAAGAGTATACCAATTTATCCGAGGACAGCTACACCCTTGGGCGTGATCATAAATGTTTTTTGCCAAGTGACCAAAAACTGACTGAGTAAAATTGTGTTTTGGGACAGAAATCCAGCAGTGTTGCCACAGACTTAAAAGACACAAATTCACAAACACAACCATGTTCAACAACAAGAACTTTTTTTCCCTTCTTTTTTTTAACATACAAAGAGCAATAGCACAAGGCTTCTCACAAAAGCAAGGAATCAAAACCAAAATCCACAGTAATCAAACAAACAAAAGATTAACAAGAATTAGGCACACCACACCAAACACAGCAAACAAAGCTGACAACTCAGAAACCTGTGGATACCTCAGCCTGAACAGCTGCAGGGCAGTTCATTAAAGTTTATAGCCAAACAAACTACTACTGAAGAATTAATCAACATTAGGTTATATGTGTTGACAGGATGCGGGTGTGTTTTGATGTCATGTTGACAGACTGCTGTATTCCACTGATCTGTATCTAGAGGTTACCTGAATGAAGAAGTAGGTAATCAAAATGAAATATGTATTAATGTCAAATTCCAAGGCCAAGAGGCAGCATGGCCCCTCCATTCCCAGGGTAGGAGGGCTGCGGCTGTAGGGATTCGTGTCTACCTCAGCAGAAACCATGCCAAAGCTCTCATATTAACCACCTATCATCTGGGAGATGCAATATTGCAGTTCCCTGGACATTTTGGATTCTTATTTGGACCGAACTACATACTCTCACTTTGTGGTTGTTCCGTCTGTGTGAAGGAAGGGAGGGAGGCTTTAAAATTCTCCAGTAAAATTCTGTAAAGTATCTTCGGAATGTGAAAAGATGTCAACAGTTTTACAAGTTGCCAAATGGATGATCTGATTAAATACTCTCATACTCAGCATCCCACCACATCTGGTAGAGAAAGGTTTGTATAATATTTCACGTGTCTTCAGGCAGTCATTTCTTTGAGTTTGTAAAGATATAAGACATGCAATATGTTTGAATGTAGTCCTTTTTTTTTTTTTAATCAAATACAGATGGCATGGATTTCAGTTTATTTTAGATGTAAAAAGTCTTGAAATACTCTAAAACCACAAAGTCACCATTCCATTAGTAAAGTACTAACACTAACAGAATGGGGGGGACAGTACTATACTGTATGTGCTACTTCATGAATAGAATACATTTTTAAAGTAACTCATGAAATTACAATTACCTGTATCCAGGGCCTTGCAGAACCCACTTGAGGCACCACCACTTGACCTTTGACCTTCCAGTTTAAGGTCACATGGCTGGAGGAGAGGAGCAGATGCGGCGACGGACCCTGGAGGAGCTCCACCGGGACCGGCTGCTCGATGCTCAGGTTTCCGTAGCTGCAGTTGACGCTCGGCAGGGAGTGCGGGGCGGCAGCACCCGGCTCCAGCTGGTGGAGGAAGAACGGCTCGGTACGCGAGGACAGGCTGCCGTTTCGCATCACCTCCTGGTTGGCTTCCCGTAGAAAGAAGGCGGAGTCGGCGCCGCTGAGCTGGCACTGGACGGGGAGGTAGGTGGGAAGGGAGGAGGAGAAGCGGGGCTGCGAGGCGTCCGGCCCTCCGCCCTGTCCGCCTCCTGCTGCTCCAGCTTGGCTTTGGGACACTGAGGAGGAGAGAAAAGTCGGGAATGGGGAAAGGGTGGGGGGGGGGGGAAGAGAAAAAAGACAATTATTTGAAAGTGGAATTTTGGAAGCACTCATATCTGTATCTCGTTCTCACCCAAAACGGCTAATCATCTATATACAATGTAATCAACAATGTGCAGAGCCGAGGCTCATTGACCTGTGAAATGCATTTTCATTGAAAATGCACACCGACAGAACCACGCTCTCCCATTTATCCGCTCGTTCCCATACATTCACACATGCATTGCAACGCACTGACACAAACACAGACCACAGAGCGTGTCGTCTCTTCACAGTTTCTTCACGGGGAGCATAAACACATTAGCTCACGGTCGTGTATACACGCCAGAGACTCGGCATCGCCGGGTTACATCAACGGATCAGTTGTATTTTTCTCCCTCGTTCTCAAAAGCGTCACGGCGGGGTAACATCTACAATGACATATTGCTCTTTGCCAGTTTATTTCCATATATTTACATGCTGTTTTTATTCATTTCCCGGTGTATTTATCAGGCATTTCACAAATGCTGAGAGTTGGGAGAGGAGGATTACCCGTCTTTTGCTGCCGTATCTCATTTCCTGAGAGGGCTAGGGATTCCGATGACTGTGCCGTGTTCAGGGAGTTTTGATTACTAACCTTTATCCCGCATCTGTTTGTCTCGTCAGCATAGCATTGTGCACGGCACCCGTCCACTGAACTGATCGCTTATTCTATGGTCTTTAAATGTGAATGTTAGCGAAATGCCAACATGAGTCACAATAAATTATATAGCAGTTTAGCAGAGCTTAGGAAGAGCTCGGTTTACTCAAGGCTGGGGTTTAGTTTTCAGTCACTAAAAAGAAAAAAAGAAAAAAAAAACTCCCAGTAGCTCGAACATTTGCAACTCTAGTCCCGAAAACTTATTTTGGGAATAAACCGAACAAAATCCTTCATAAGTGCACTATTTTCTGTCTGTAGGAGATTCTTTATGATATTTTGAATTGGCAGTTTTCTTTACGTTTCACTTTATGTGAAAACACAAATGCCAATGTGCTAATAGTTTTTTCCCAAGACAGTTGTCTTGTAAACGAGAATAACGAGCTCCTGCTCTTTTCTGCTTGGCTCCTCTGTGGCTTTTGCAGTGATATGAAAAATAAAGCATTAACCAGCTACAATATAAGACATTTACAAAATAATCAAGATAATCAGAAGCGTCACATTGCATGTTGCATGTATGAAACAAGAGTATATGAAGCCGATTACGCTTGAAGTTTGCATGTTTAGTAGGTGATCAACTAAAACTAATACCACGGGTGACATGAAGCGCAAACATCATTTATTCAAGCATGTGCATCGGGAACTGTTTACATGAGGAAGATCTGCAGTTTTGCTGCTTGAGTTCACCCGTTGACACGAGGAGAAGGAAACACTGACTTTACTACTGGAACGTGCAGAACGACACACGACCCATGTTTTGGAGCAACAAACTTAAACTTTAAGAGGAAGACACTTCTGCTCATTTTGAGTGTAAAAGCCAAGGTGGAAATGTACACAAAGGAACACATAAATATGCACCCATGGCTTTTCTTTTGGTTATGTTGCAATTCCAGCATTCCACCAATATACATTACTAATACCTTATTTTACGATCAACACTGGGTGCAAGCAAGTTTACATCATAAAAATGCATAATGACTATTGGACTTACATTTTACATGTAAAGCCATCTAGAATAGTGTGAAATTCTTATTTATTATTTCCGAAGATAAAGCGTACAGAGAGGCTGAATTGAGGCTAGTTTCTCGTTCCTTCCTTCTTCACCACAATCGGTTGAAAGGCTACCCGACAAGGATTTTGACATGTTCAAGGCAGTGTGTTGAACTGTATGTGGGCATGGCAGGCACTGACAAGAAAAAAAAGAGAAGAAAAAAAAAAAAGAAATTTGCATATTGCAGAAAAGCATTTACATAAATAGAACAATGGAGCATTGAAAAAAATACCCCAAAGTTTGAAATAATGCATTTTTTTCAACACAAAAGGTAGATAGACGGTTTCTATTGAACTCATTCTGGTATAAAGAGAGGGCGCGCGCGCGCACACACACACACACACACACACACACACACACACACACACACACACACACACACACACACACACACACACACACACACACACACACACACACACACACACACACACACACACACACACACACACACACACACACACACACACACACACACACACACACACACACACACACACAAAAGGACCAAAATTCAATGTGGAGATCAAGTTGAAGATTTGACATTTGATGTATTTCAGAGGGTGAAAATGTATTTTCTGTGCTGACGTCAACACATGGAGGAGGTTCCAAATATGGGCAGGGCGAGACACTATAACTAAATTAAATTACTTTGATTAAACTTGGTGTAAAAGGGCTGGAAAACGCAATGGGCCCCACAAGTAATACTCAATAAATGTCTGTGCTTGTGCGTGAGTGTGTGTGTGTTTTTGCGTCCTAGGGAAGCGAAGTGTGAAAATATAATGAGGGTGGGACAGCGTTGCGCTGTCTGGGGCAAGTCATACCGAGGCGACTCCACAAAAAAATAATAGCATCGAAATAAAGTGATACCTCAGTGTAACATGAATAAGCAGGCTGGTTTGGTTACAGTGCGTGGGCACGCAGGGATGAGTTTAAAAGGGAGAAAGGCGAGTCGGGGGGAAAGAAGACAGCGAGAGAGCAATACAATAAAGAATGAAAAGTGAGGCAGAGGGAGAAGAAAAGAATGGAAACTGAAGGAAAAAAAAAAAGATGTGCACACACTGCACAGCTTTGACTCATTGGAAATGCTGCCATAGAGGGTGACTGCGTACACTTCACCAGAAAATGACACCAACTTGTCCGCAAGTTTGATCTCCTGAATAGACGGATATGTATGAATAAAGCTTCTGACTGAAAGTTCAGATGACCGCTGACGAAAGAAAAACGGGGGACTTCTTTGTTAAAATTGAAATATTCCTGCGGGCTCGGCCCTGTCCTTTATAATATCCTACATTACCATGAAATATACGGTGTCTTCAGCATATTTCAAACTTTGGGTTAAAACAGTATTCAAAGCATATAAAAAAAAAAATCCTTATTTAGTTCCAATTTGGAATTAGAGTTCAACATGATGTAGATTTATGCCGGCAGGATGGAGATAAGCATTTCATGTTTTGGAACTTATTCCTAGAGGTTGAGCCCCAGATGGGAGGTAAAAGCTAAAAAAGAAAAAGCCAGAGTGAATATTCAGATGAAGCTAGCTGAGAATAATCAGGCTGACTGAGTGACAGACGTGTCAGGTGGTCAAAACACATCAGCCTCGGTGAGTGAGCCCCATCTTCTTTTCCTAAAACATTTTTTTCTTTGGCCTATTATAGCTGTCCTTGAGCTGTGTGTGTGTGTGTGTGTGTGTGTGTGTGTGTGTGTGTGTGTGTGTGTGTGTGTGTGTGTGTGTGTGTGTGTGTGTGTGTGTGTGTGTGTGTGTCCACAGGAGCCCTGTGAAGCATATGTCCCTATCCCGGACTGGGACCTCGAGCAGCTGACACACACACACACACACACACACACACACACACACACACACACACACACACACACACACACACACACACACACACACACACACCTTCGTCATCCAGGCAAAAATTGACCGTTGTATGTATTCAATAACATTGCAAAAGATAAAATTTGTGATAAAGAGTTTGGACATCACAATATTCTTTTAAATTATTTTGAATTAGATTCGACCGATCGTCTCATCTGTAGGGGGCGCTATGCTACAAGGTAGTGTTGCCTCCCTGTTACCCTGACACCCGTATGCTATTGGCTACCATTAAGCCTGGCATGGTCCCGATTCCCTGGCATCATTACTTTGGCAAATGCAAACCACAGCAGGAGTCCATACCCACTGTGTCCTGCTGTGCAGTGTGTCTGTGTGTGTGTGCGTGCGTGTTCACACGTATGTGTGGGTGGGTGTGTAAGGTCTTGTGTGCTCACATGGATACAGCTTTACATGTGTAGGAGCTACGTCTGTTTGAATGCTGTCATACGGTACATGTACAGAGCTATTTGTGACTTAAAATGTATATCCGGAGTGTGTGTGTGTGTGTGTGTGTGTGTGTGTGTGTGTGTGTGTGTGTGTGTGTGTGTGTGTGTGTGTGTGTGTGTGTGTGTGTGTGTGTGTGTGTGTGTGTGTGTGTGTGTGTGTGTGTGTGTGTGTGCGTGTGCGTGTGCATGCATTTGTGCGTGCGTGTGTGCATGTTTGTGTGTAAATTGGACAGGAGCAAAGCCAGATGTACAGCGATTTGACAAGGCCCATCTGTGGTCCTTTTCCCACACCCCCCCTTCGAAAAATGCCCATCTTGCTCTATTTCCAAGTACAGACACATACACACACATACAGCCGGCAATCAAAACACAATGGAGCGTGTAGGACAGGAAGAAAGAGAAAGCAAGGAAAAGATGAGCAGGAGAAAAAGAAAAAGCTCAAAAGGGTACCAGTGAAGAGAGAGATCCCAAGATGTGATTATGGCATCAATACTTCTTCAAATTGCGTTGGTTAAAAATGAAATACGGTTCAGGTTATATTTTATGGACTAATGCACTTTGTGCATTGATTGGCTCTGATATGTGTCATCACTTGACCCAGTAAGAGACGCACTTTTAGGATATCCCACTTATGCACAGTCATGAAACATTCAAAACAAGTGAATATTAAGAAAATCAACTCCAACAAAAGTTAACTGAAGAAGGAGTAAAGCAACGGTTTCAAGAGGAAGTCGGAAGTCAAAATACTAACTTTATGAGGAGCATCTTCTTACACACACATACACGCACGCACACGCACACACAGAGCTCCATTAATCTTTAGGAGCTACATGTCTTGGCAGTGGCCGACTGCTGCACAGTGCCAAAGCAGAAGGTGTCAAAATGGTTAGAAATGTTGTTCCTGGTTTACTATGACTCCCATTTTCCCTTAATGTATGACCATAACCAACAACCCACTTCTCCTTCCACTTTCTGCTCCCGTCCATCTGTTTGGTCGTCCATGCCAAATCCTTTTCATTGTAATTTCTTTTGTATTGACGTTAGCAAACGTCTCATTCTTGTGAAGTGTTCGGGCTGACGATTGGGGCGAAAAGGTTGCCAGAAAAGTACAATATTTCTCATTCTGCTTTTGTGCACCTGCGAACTGTTGAAAGCCTCCAAAATGTTGAAAACCGAGCAGCGCTTAATCAACATCATCGCAAGTATCAGGTTGCTTTTGCTTCATTCAGTGCAGACACGGCACGGCGAAGAAGAAAAAAAAAATCCATCACGGGTGAATTTACTGAAAAGAATGAACTCCATTGATCACACAGATGGCACGCTATCTGAGCACAGGAGAGAGAGAGAGAGAGAGAGAGAGAAGAGAGAGAGCAAAGGAGTGATGGAAAGAGTGAGAGGACTGCAGACAGACAGAGAGATAAATAGTGATGGCCTGAGTTATGAGAGAAAGGAAGGAAGGAGTGGTGAGGAGGAGGGATAACAGGGTGAAAGAGGATGGAGTAGATGAGAGGGATGAGGTTTCTATTTCGGAGTGGCGCATTCATCACAAGCATAGAGTTTATTTTGGTGGTCTTTCTGTCCCTTGTTCTCTCATCAGTTCCCCCGCTGTCTGTCCACATACCATCCGGCAGAGTCTCCCCCTCGCTCGGGTTAAACTAAAAAAATGTTCACATTAAATCTGACCTCGAATGATTTAAATGCCATTTACCGAATCGTCAGAGGTCATTTTCAGCTCAAGCAAACAGCTGTAAAATATTTTCGGTGGCTTTCAACAAACTCTGCCAAGCCAGAGAAAATAAATGCTGATGATGTCATCACAGCTGTCTGGGCTCGGATTTGGCAACGATGAGCCGAAAATTTGCGATGTAAAAATGAGTATGTGGAATTCTGAAGGACTCTTCCAAGGCAAAGGGGCCCAATAAAAAGCCAATTAGCTGCATTGTGGCAAATGTCGCATACAGCTCCTGGAAGTCCAATCGGTCTAAATAATTATGTAGGGCACTTGAAAGGATATTTGCAATTCCTTGAAGTGGGGTTATGTCACACACTCACCAATAGCGAGTAATTCAGACACTGTACTCTTCTGAGAGCGGTGGGGAGCATTGTGGTTCTTTAAGGGTACGTATAAACTTTTTGGGTTATTATGACTATTCATCCCCTTGAAAAAAGTCCAATATCACCTGTTGAATGTGGTGTTAAGAGTGGTTAGTCTTAAGCATTGAGTCTCATTTCCACTGCACAGTATTTACCTGTGTGGTACGGTGCAGCATGGGTTTTTGTGTTGTGGATAGTACCAAAAGTACTCAACCCAACCATTTTTCATAACCCTTCCATTGAGATACCTGGGAAGACAATGGAATGTCCACTTGAAGTAACAGGGAACAAACTGGTCCAGACCAAACAGTTCAAGTATCTTAAGGTATTTGGTATTTCGACGGTATGAGGGTAGTTTGAGAGTATCAGTTGGGTAATTTGATTTTATATCACCACCCCAATTATTTAGAAAGATTTCAAATTCTATTTCTAACTTTATAATTTACTAGCGAGTTCAACTCTTTAACTAAGGTAATGTGAAGTATCTGCTGTTATTTCTAAAACGCTGGGAGCGTTCCTAACCCACCGCTAATGACGTCATCAAAGAAATATTTTATTGGGGTGAAATTCAATGCTACGCTCCCCGTTTTCATTGCAAACATACCGAAATACATTTAAAATCACAAATTCAAAGACATTGGGCTGAAAGTTGAGTCATTGTCACCAATGCATACGCAAGAGTTGCAAGCATTAATTGGCACAATGCCTTATTGTATGATGAAACCCAGTGCAACAGTCCTGCAAGAGAAAAACAAACATTGCTATACATTTGCTGTGACGTAAAAGTGGTCCTTTGCAATGAGGTTATAAGATTATAAAGGTGGTTTGTCAGTGCTCGACCTATATTGTCCTTGGCTCAATTTCTTTTGTTCACGGAATAACACGTTGCAGAAAGTTTTTCAGTAAATATATCAAATCTTCTTTGAAGTTCTCTTGTTTTGTCTTGCCTGTGAAAACTATACGAATAGAAGTTTGCCCTTGTCCATGGGATGTTTACCGAGTTTTGTCTCCGGCCACTTGCTGATTGATGTCCCTGTCATTGGGTCAGTGGAGTCACATTTCCCAAGGTATGGTCTGTCTGCGATCACTCCCCTCTGCCACAAACCCCCCACCTTCTTCCCCCCGCCCTCCCCTCCCGTGGACCCAATATTCCCCCTTCTCTTCCGATCTGTTGGCCCCTTTTTCTCAATTTGTGCCTCTACACCTTCCAATATTAGCTTCCTCCCCCTCGAGTTTGTCCACAGCCTCTCTCCTCCCGTTCGTTCTCCCCTCTGTCATTACATTTTTCTGTAGGTGTAATTTAACGAGCAGACAGGGAGACATGTTTCCACTAATCATTTCATATAAATCATCGTCCTACATCAGTTAACTCTGTCATGTGTTTGGGATTCTCTTTTTGAGAGCATGAGGCAAAGAGACAGGCAACGGAAGGAAGACTGATTCTGTTGTCTGAGGAGAAATGTCAGATTTATTCTGCGACTCTAATCCTCGCACAGTTTCCCAGAGAGTTGGCTGGCGCTGCACAGAAGATGCACGCTAATCAGAGATTTTTTTTTTTTTTTTTTGCTTCTCTGAAAAAGACAAAAACAAACTGAAGTAGAAAGCATTGAAAAATATTTTAGATCTTTTGTTATTGCTTCATAAATATTTTAGACTCAGTCCAACCAAGAAGCAAAACCTTCATGGTTGGTTGTGCAGTGTTCATAAGGAATGCTTAGTATAATAAGGGTCAGTGAACTTCTCTATATGATATACAATTATTCAATTTTAATCTATCCCATTTCTCATCCTGCTCTTTTATTTATCGTTCATATGCACCTTGTTTTAAATGTTTGACTGTTTGCACTACTTTTTTTTCAATATATTTAAATCCGTTTTTTTAAGCAACTGGTAAGTAACAGTACTAGTAAGGAACTGGCAACGACATGTCGTTGCCAGTTCCTTACTGTTCCTTACTGTTCCTTACTGTGTTCCTTACTGTGCGATGACAATAAAGAAAGTCTAAGTCTAAGATATTTGTATATATTTAACAGGAGAGTCTTGTTTTTTTTTTAATATGTTCAATAAATGCTGATCCAAATTCAAAGACCTAATCACGATTTCAATATTGCCCCAAATAATCGTGATTATGAGTTTTTCCAATAATTGAGCAGCCCTCATACAACCTACTATTTGTGTTTATTTTCATCATCCTGACATTCGTTGGCAGATTTTACTCACCAGTGCAGATTATAGTCTGGAGAATACGGTAACTACGTCCAAACTACGTTCCATGTGAATATCGTGGTTCTGATTTTTTTTTTTTTTTAGCTCTGCACTCAGACACAAGTCAAGCTTTAACCCAGGTTTAAGCAAAACGTCTTCCTTTTTCAGCAGGACGATCCTTTCGCGCCACATGCGAAGAAACTTCCCACCGCCGCAAAGAACCTGCGCACAATGTTGCGCTTCTTCCTCGGTTTTCTCCTTATGCAGCACACGATGTGCTGGACGACGGCGGCGTTCTGAGTCACCAGAGCTCCAAGGACGCCCTGGACACCGCCGAACTCGTCACAAAGCTCCTTGAAGACGTCCTTGACGCGCAGTTGGACTGACGCCAGGGTGAGGTTGAGCTCCCGGTGCTGCTCCAGCCCCTTCCAGGCCTCTTCCAGAAGCCAATTGATGACGGCCTTCTGCTGGCCCGCGGTCTCGCGCGTTTTCAAACCGGCCTTCTGGAACGACCTGGAAACCAAACTGTGGACAATCAGGACGACGCAAGCGGCGTCGGCCACTGGTCGTTCTGCCGGCTTCTCTGCAGGTCCAGGTCCGCCCTCCTCGCCTTCACCCTCTTCCTCCCCTTCCGCCTCTACCGCTGCTTCGTCCTCCTCCTCAGCTTCATCCTCTTCCTCCCCTTCATCTTCTACGCCTTCATTGTCTTTCTCCCCGTCTTCCTCTTCCTCCCCTTCATCTTCTACGCCTTCATCCTCTTTCTCCCCTTCATCCTCTTTCTCCCCGTCTTCCTCCCCTTCATCTTCTACACCTTCATCCTCTTTCTCCCCTTCATCCTCTTTCTCCCCGTCTTCCTCCCCTTCATCTTCTACACCTTCATCCTCTTTCTCCCCGTCTTCCTCTTCCTCCCCTTCATCTTCTACACCTTCATCCTCTTTCTCCCCTTCATCCTCTTCCTCCCCTTCATCCTCTTTCTCCCCGTCTTCCTCTTCCTCCCCTTCATCTTCTACACCTTCATCCTCTTCCTCCCCTTCATCTTCTTCACCTTCATCCTCTTTCTCCCCTTCTGCCTCTACCGCTGCTTCTTCCTCTTCCTCCCCTTCCTCTTCCTCCCCCGTTATCCTCTTTCTCACGTCTTCCTCTTCCTCCCCCATTATCCTCTTTCTCACGTCTTCCTCTTCCTCCCCTTCCTCTTTCTCTCCTTCATCCTCCACCTCCGCTTCACTCTCGTCCTCTCCGATGGGCTCAAGAAGAGAAGACGTGCTGTAGCATTCGGTGACGGCAGGAGTTCCACTTTGTGGCCATGTGGTACATTTCAAGATTCCTAAAGCTTCATCATGGTTGGGAGGTGAACTGATTGGTAATTCAGGTTTTGGTGAAGGTTCATGAAAGCGGAGTATTCTTGTTTTCCTATTTATTGGAAGTCTTGAACGGTTGTTTTCCGTTGCTTGCCATTCTTTAAGCCTGAACACAGAAATGCAGAGAGTTAACAGGAAGGTCATACTGCTTTTTTGTTTATATATATATATATATATTTTTTTTTTTTTCAATTAAACATTTTGACATTATTTCGAACAAATAAAAAACAGACAAAACACACTAAGGATACACATGTTTTCATGTATATATGACAATCTATGTCATTGCACTACCTTAATTTTTACATTTACATAAAAGTGTCGCCAGAAACATTTCTCTAAAAGAGGGTTTTCTGGCCCCTGAGACCAAACGGCCCAGTGTTGGGAGTTGTTGGTATCAACTTGTGATCGCTCAACGTATAGGTCAACTGGCCATAATGGTGAAAAATGGGTAACAAAAAAACGTCCCGCGGGTTGGACCTGGCTCCCGGCCTAACATAATCCCTGAAATGCACTTCAGGTCCAGGGACAAATTAATATAGATGGATTTGGACTGGCAAGAAGCCAAGGGTCAGATATAAAACACTTAAACTGAATAAAGACAACAAGCCTTTGTACGGTGCCCTGAACCCAAAAGTCAAATCAGCAGCATAGCACGTGTTTAAACATTTACCTTTGAATGAAGGGCGAAGAGTGTTTGGCCGAGCTCCTTGTTATAAATGGATGTTTCAAGATACCAGCCGGGGTGATCCTCTCCTCCGCATCCCATTGGAGCATCCCATTGGAGCAGCTCGAGAGCTTCCCTCAACTCATCTGGGTCGTCCAGGACGTGGCGTCTCTAGAATGGGGGAAACGGTAAAGCAAAACAAATGCAAATCGATTTGCCATATTGTCAAATCAGGGAGGACATTGAAGAGCATGCCTTCCCAGTGGGTGGCCACTGATTTTTACAGACGTATACTTTCAATAAGTAATCCCAGCTGTAGGTCTCATAATGTTCACTATACGTAGCGTTAGTTTGTTTACTCTAAAAGACACAAATAGTCAGTGTTGATGACGCACAACTAAAACATCAAATGCATATTCAAATGTCAGGCCAGGAGTCAATATGGGAACCCTCAGTTTCCAGAAATCGCCGTCTTTCAAAAAGTGTCTTTTCGTCCTCGCTCCAGCATCCAGCAGATGTGCAGGTGGTGGTCCTAAGAGTTCGACCATTTCTTCAACCTGCAAACCAAAATTAGGTTTTTAAATTTGATCTGGAAAAGCAAAGTACTTGGACTGTCAAATGTGCATCGGCTGTTGAACGTTAATATAAGTCGTTGAGCATAATGTGACATCATACACAACAGTCGTTCTCCGCAACAGTAGAAAACTTAGATTCGCTCTTGAAAAATTGACTAATTTGAAAAGCAAACGTGAATTGTTTTCAACATTAGAGTTATAGCAGAGGAAGAAGAGCTGCTGCACATCAAGTCCCTCCACTTTAGATATGCCGAGTTCCTTTCAACAATAATGCATAAATTACGTACCACTTCCCATTCATCGTCACCAGGGAAAATAAACAGCCAGAAGAAAAAGAGGCCCATGACGATACCCAACGACCAGGTGTCAATGGCCTCCGAGTAGGGCAGTCCAAATAACACTTCTGGGGCTCTGAGAAGGACGAAAGAAATGGGCATAATAGATTTATTGTCAGATTAAGTGAAAAAGTGAAAACGGAGCAGTGACAAACAGAATGATATCCATGTGAGTGAGCAACCCACAGTGGGAGATGCCACCGTGGCAATCGCATCAATTCTTACCTATATCGAAGAGCCTGTACGATTTTTTTTCTTTTGTCTTTGTATGTAAACATGGCCATGCCAAAGTCGCAAAGCTTGACCTTGAGTGGCTGATTCATCTGATCCACCCACATGATGTTGTCCGGCTTGAGGTCAGCATGGATCACACCAACCCTCTTCAGTCCATCCAAAGCCACAGCGAGCTGTTGCGTCACGGCACGAACGCATTCGAGGCTGCCTGCGTTCAATTTGGTGAAGATGGTAGACAAGTCCTCATCCAGAAGTTCATACTCCAGACTCAGCTGACCATCAACATACAATTCTCCATTGTACTTGATAATGTTGGCCTTGTCCAACTTCTCAGACATGAGTTTTCTCATGACCATAGCCTGCAATGACATGATCATTTTAATCAGTGACGTGAACAGTAGTTGGGCTAATTGCTGCCTTTTATAAAGTAGAATTTGTGCAAATGTAAAGTAATGTTTGTCGAACCTCGCGTATCAGATTGCATGTAGGATCATTTGTGGTCTTCACAGCCACTGGCTCATCCGTCTCTGGTTTGGTGCACTTGTACACTGTTCCATAAGAACCACTACCCAAGATCTTAGTAACAGTGTAGGACTCTGGGATGTAGGGATACCTCCTGCATGTTTCTTCATATGGAGACTCATCTGAAGTCTCACATTTGCTGTCCAGTGTGAAATATGTTATAGTACTTTTGAGGCTTCTGAGATCTACACTAAAGGCCATGTATTCTGTCTTGGTCACAATCAAACTTGAAATCGCTTCTTAGAATCTCCTCTGGTAGCTCTTGTATCTGATCAGTGTTTCCACCTTCTGAAATGTTTGTCCTCTTGTTCCCTTGTCCTCTCACTTTTTTTTTTTTTTTAAACAATGGGAGTGGTTTGAACTAGCTGGAACCAGCAGGTGGCGGTAGTGCAACTTCACGGACGTCAACTGCCGTCGAACCCAAGAGAAGAAGTCGTCCCTGACCTAATGACCGTTTCCCTCTCTCTTAAGTAGCTTTGTGACCCTGACGACCAGTAACCCTACACCCCCCCCCCCCCCAAATGAAAACAATGCAAAATGATTTTTTTTTGAAAATATAAAACAGAAACTGGAATGCTGTCAAAATGTCTTTATGCCAACAAACTAACAATAGGACTTTGTTCTCTACAGATCATTGTGTGTGTGTGTGTGTGTGTGTGTGTGTGTGTGTGTGTGTGTGTGTGTGTGTGTGTGTGTGTGTGTGTGTGTGTGTGTGTGTGTGTGTGTGTGTGTGTGTGTGTGTGTGTGTGTGCTGGGCCATTGCTCTTTCTCCCTCAGTATGTCTTTGTGGCAGGAGATGCAGGGAAGTGTGAAGAGCAATTTCGAATAGTCACCCTACAACTGAGAACCACCCAGACACTGGGAAATAAAGGGAAAACCTCTCAGAATGGAAGTCAGGCGGCGAAGAAGGAAATGGCTGGGCAGCGTACAGGAAATGTTAAACTCACATTGCCTTGCACACACACGCACGCACGCACGCACGCACGCACACGCACACACACACACACACACACACACACACACACACACACACACACACACACACACACACACACACACACACACACACACACACACACACACACACACACACACACACAGAAACTCTTTTGATTGCCACTTCAAACTCAACACTGACCTTCGTCTTGAAACCAAACATTCCCCCTAAATACAGTTAAAGGCTTTAAAATGTCCAACATTTTGGTCCCAATGATGCTGTTGGGACCCCACAAAGACCGTAACACAAGCGTGCATGCACACACATATACCCTAAAACCCTAAAGAGATATATATATAAAACATGTGGCTCAAGTTGTCATATTTTCTGGCACACAGACCTAACCAAAGTTTAGCTTTTCCTCAACCGGGTAAAAGATACTGTGCAGAGATTGCTGCTAAGCAGAAATGTTTGGTCTGCAAATTCATTTCTGCTACACAAATTGATAACATCTGAATAAGGCATTTTTCCCATGCACCATGACAATATTCACCCACAATAATAATTTGAGAACACTTCTTGTTTTGAGCTTGTTTATTCTGCAACTGCTTGAGAGCAACTATAATGGGCTTCTGAGAAAGATCAAGTTGCCGAATTTGGAATCTTCCACTTGATTTGGAGATAAATCAAGAGGCGTCACTGTCAGTGATTCAACTTGAATTACTGTCTCAGCGAGGACTGCCACAGCCAACATGCACATAAAAGTAATGTCTGCAGAGTTATACACTGGAAACAGAAATCTTTGGGTTTTTATTGTGTGCTTGTCATGAAGCCTGGGGATTTTTTTTGTGCTGGGTGTGAAGCGATGCCATCAAGATACCCAAAAGTTAATGTTACAATGACAATTTTGATAAATGTGGGAATACAACATTTTCACATTTGAATGGAAGTCTTATCATCTACTATTCAAAGAGAAAACAAAACAAAACCTCCTTCAGTGTGTCTCTTCAGTATTCCATGAAGAAGATTAAGATGGGTGGAGTTACAACCCAAGAAAATGTAATACCTGGGTGTAGAATTTGCAACTACAAAGGTACACAAAAGCGTGTATGTATATTTAAAGGTAGATTCATCAGACACTCTGTTTTGTCGACGCAATGAAATAGGAAAGAATAGTAGAATTGGTTGAGGTGTGCAAAAAGGGAGCAAAATATTTACTGAAATGAACACTTGGTGACAAAGAGAGCACCACAATACTTCTTATGTCAGCTATTGAGACGCAACAGTCTCGTGAAAAATGGACAATTTCAAATACCATTATTGTCTGTCTTGTTTTGTTGTTTCTGGGTTTTTTTTGCCACATTCCCACGGTAGAACCAGACATTACGATAAAAAAACCATCTGTCCTTGAATTCAGAGTTCACTCTGGAGGTTTTCTGTTGAATATGGCAGAACAAAATCAATACACCATTGCTGAGTTCAGTGATGTTGCACACAATGTAGGATATTTTATGACAACCATGTAGACTGTTGTGATGACTACTTGTTGGGTTCTCTTGTGCCACATTACAAAGGTGGAATCACTTCATCTCAGTATATCTGGTTCCAAAGCCACCAGATGTTGGCTCGTTCTTCTAGGAGTGTGATTCTAGTATTACCAGTTATGTTTGTCCATTAGCCCTTGAATTCCAGCAGTTTCCAAAGTGAAGTACTGTGGACGCAATGCTCCCAAAAATTGGATGGCGTAAATGCGGAGAAATAGTTTCCCCAAGAGGAATCACTAAAGTACACATACATCAGTTAAAGATCGGCTCCATTTCAGCCACTGCGAGCAGATCTTCCAAATATGTGTGACGCTATCATATCAACAGGACCCCTATTATACCATTTTGAGCCTTTTTCATTAAAAAAATAAGATTTTATTTATTCTCTGGACCTAATGAATGCCTATTTGGAAGCAGCTAGTTTTGCAGCCGAAAATGTACCTGGGTATATCACTTTTATGTAGCACAAGTAGCACAATTATAAATGCAGCACAATGGTTGCACTTGCAACACTTCGCTGTAATACAGCAGCCATTAAGAGCGATACACAAACAGAGCAGAAGTTCCTTTTAATAAAAAAAGAAAGGCTTGGGTGTGTGTGTGTGTGTGCGTGTGTGTTGGGCGGGAATCTCCTGGCTGTGAATATGAGAAAAGGATAAATCCATTGGGCCTCAGTGCCATTCAATTCTATCCTTCAGTGGTCCACAGCCAGTCAGCCAACTTGTAAAAGCTGCTTATAAAGGGGCTAAAGGACTCGCAGCTTCAGCTGACTTAATGGACCAATAGGAGCAAAGTAGCTTGGGAGAGTGCAGGACAGGAGAGACGAGGAGAGGAAAAGAGGAGGCGAGAGAAGAGATGGCCACGTTGAAAAATAAGGACAGTGTTTGGAGTATAATCGGTCATCAGCGTAGAGAAGGAGAAAGGGAAAGTCGGAGGGAGTGGAGCCGAGAAAGTGAAGAATGGCTCAAGGAAAAAATGAAGGACAAGACTGGCAGGGAAATGAGGAGGAAGAGGAGGTGAGGACAAGGAAGTAGAGGAAGGCAGTGAGGGACGATTAGTGGCCAGAGCAAATAAAAGATGAGGACAAGACAAGAGTTAATGGAGATAAATGTTGAGAAAGAGAAAATGTAAAGATGGTGAGCAGGAATAGGAGCGTGGTAAAGCACAGAAAGTTCACGAAGAAAGAACAAAGGGAAAACATGAGCCAAGGTTTAACCTTCACACATTCATTTGAAAGTAATGAAAAGATTGCCATAACTGTCATGATATCTGAGAAGACTTCAGTCATCCAGGTCATGGTATCACATCTACCAATGTTTCATTCAAGAGGTTTCATAACTTAGATTCTTTATTCAAATGAATGAAACCTCTCAAATGAGTCTTGAAAGTTTGTTAGAAAAGTCTAGTTATGGTACCTTTTAAAGCACACTGGCCTTTGCTATTAAAAGGGGCCGCTCGACACGAGCGGTTCAGGCTAAAGAGCTCTTAGCAACCTGATCTTCAGGAATAAGCAAACGTATTCATTGTAACTGATTTTGTCAAAATGTGCTGCTAATGGAACAAAAGAAGAGAGAAAGAAGTCATCAATGACACGAGGTGAGAAAAAAAACCAAGTAATTTCAGTTCATATTACCCTTTTGTAGCTTGTTTGGTTAAAAAAAAAAAAAAAACTCTCTTCTTTGGAGGTCAAAACTGGTGTAGAACAAAAAGTAGAACTGAATTTGAAAAAAATCTCAAGGCTTGCACTGGAGCTTCACTTTTGGTGTCAAGCCTATGGAAAAAAATATTTTCTGAAGCCAACAATGAATAATCATTATGGAATGATTCGTGCAGCATGAATCCCTCAACAATAGGACTGATTAGAATAAGCCACCACACATTTAAATCAGTCCACACCAAGAGTTTGAGCACATTTTGATCCATTGGATGGCAATCAAATGGTCCTTGACCGAGACTCATTTAGGATGAGGTGTGTTCCAATCAGCAAAATGCCATCTGGAGGTCTTCAAGAATGTATTGTCACCACATTCGGCAGAATTTGTAATAACAATTCTTACGTTGCTGCAGGATTTAAAGGGATTTTTCAGATATCTGCATGCTTGACTCCAGATTTCATTTGAAGACTTTTGAAGGCTTGTCTTTCTACTATGGAGGACAAATTGAATGTACACTTTCCTGGTACGGTTTGTTTTCTAGTAGTTCTATTCTGTCAATAGATAAGCTATTAAAAACTGATTGATTACTGTTAGTAGAACTTTATTTGAAATTTGCACCTAACCAACTTTTGTCTTCAGGATGGCTACTCCCTTGATTTTTAAGAGAGAGTTAAATTAGTCATTCACGATTTCATAGGAGTATTATTTCTGTATTATCGCCACATGACAAGCAAATGGCCAGGTCGATTCCAAATTACATTCCTCATTTCTGAGTTTTAATCAATGCAACCAATTTCCAGCTGAAAAAGTACATTAAATGTTCAATGATATTGTATGTTAGGGAAAGAAAAATTGCTTTGGCCCATGATATACATCATGAGCGGGTAAAACAATTCTTGTTGATTGAAGAAAGAAATTCTGACTCACATTGTTTGTGTTTTGTCATAAGTCGTTGTTAAATATGGATTTTAATAGGCAACAACTCCCCCGGTGTAAATTAAAAATAGGTATTCCATGGCGATGACAAAAGGGCCATAAACTCCTGAAAGATAAAATGTTATAGTTTTCAATTTTAAAAGGACTACCAAACGAGCAGCTGATAAAGCAACAGTCTTCAGTCAGAGAGGCCAGGGAGGAGACTGTGAGTGAATACAAAGTTTTACAGTTTTAAAACAATCAAGATGGGTTAAAACCATGAAGGCCCAATAATTACTCACTGAGATTGTTTGTTTGGCCTTGAGGAGCCATTCACCGCAGCTCGGTGACAAACATCATCTGCAATGAAAACTGTTCAGGTTAGCTTTGGAGTCGATCTGTATATAATGCTGCATCCTGTTCCAGAGCAAAGCATTCAGCATCGACCATTTAATTGGAGGCTATTGATTTCCACTTGGACAAAATGTCACCGCTCTTCAGAGCTGTTATCATGAGGCTTTATTTAAGAGGTCAAAGATCATCCTTATTCTTCTGTTAACAAGGCTGAAGCATTGCAATACCAAATGGGCAGAAATTGTTGCCTGTAAAGCGCCAGCAAGCGGCTGCAATTATTTTGTCACAGTCATCATAATTAAGATTATTGTGAAGAAGCAGGTCAATATTTTATCTTTTCTCCGTTAAAAAAAAAAAACAGATAGAAAGATGTAGGGCTCCATCATGATAATAGGCAAATGGATTTATTTAAAGTAGGCAGACATGACCAGCCAATCCTGCGATAACTGAGGTTGCCAGTAAACCTAACCGTGCTGTTTTTGGCCTGTCATCTACATGAGACGGTGTTTTAGAAGAGTGAAAATGGGTTTTTTTGAACACTCGTCAAAGGGTGGGGAAATCCTAAAACCATGGCTCTTCTTCTGCATTTTTGGTGTGTTTGGCGAGTCACAGCGCCCCGAAAGGCCTGGCTTGTGTACGACATGGCCTGAGGCCTCGTGTTGACCCGTGTTCATAGTGTGGACAAAATCTTTTTTTGAGAATCTCGGGGGGGGGGGAATATTGTTGTGTCGGGTGTGGATGTGGCCTACGATTTTCAAGTCCGACAAGCCTTAATAGCTGCATGGTGTAAAAGTTTCAACATTTTGAAACACAACATTGTTTGAAGTGAAAACGCAACGTTTTCATTTCAAAAAAGGCTTTGTGCCTTTGTGTTTGTGCAGAAGAACACAATTGCTGTGTTTCGACCAGCTTGAGCATTTTCAAAAAGTTCCACCTTGGCAGCTGTTTCCAGGGAATGTATTGAGGGAAGCCCTTCTTTATAGTGGTGCTACATTGTTAATTACTTGAAGCAAAAAAACGAAAGACATGACTGAAAATCTACTTCTATGTTTGGGTTTTCTCCGTTTATAACAACTGCTACTACTCGTACAACATCTCATGTGTTTTTGGTTCACATCTTTTTGGCCAAATAACAAAACGACACTCCACTGTAGCTCATCAGGATACAATGAGAACATTCCTCTTGCATTGTGCAGTACGTTCTTGTAATCCGTCACTAATCTGTTTACAACTCTAATCTGGTTAGACCAATCTGATTAATGTTCAGCACTTAATTACCAGAATCTCGTGCAAATAATCTGATTGACATTGTAATCAGAGGAGGATTATTACACGGTTGACTGTCACCTCCCTCTTTCCCTGTCAACATCAGGCTCTTTTTTTTTTTTTTTATCTCCTTTCGTCTCGCACATCTTTCAGCTCTGCTTTCTCTGAAACTTGTTATCTGGCCTCCTCTCTCTATCGGTACTCGTCTCCCTCTGTCTCACATCACTCCACCGCCGTCAGTCTCTCATCCCTGTTTATCAGTCATTCTCTGTCTTATAGCAATCGATCGCTACCGAAGCCACAGGGGGACAAACTTAATTAAGTCTGACAAAAGTAGGTATTTTTATCGGCGCATCCAAAAACAGACACTCACACCACAAACACACTCACAAACCCACTCAGCCGCTTCTTTTCATCCTACGCTGCTTTTTAAACTTTTAGGCATTCTTCCTTTTTTTGTTGTTTTTTTTGTGGGCGAAAATTATCAGCAGGAAGTGTGACCACATTGAACTCTGACATTTTGTGTGCAAAATGGAGCGCGTGACATATTAACTACACACTAAACACCTACATTGGAAAGCCCTTCCATTTCCTGTCTTCTCACACTTAACCCTTATCGAGCATTAACCTCAAAATAAGCACCACAGCCGACATCACTTCATTTAACTGCCTGTCGATCCGTCCGGGGTTACGCACATACGAACCGAGGAACACTTCAGTCTTCATCATCATCTCCCCTAAGGTCATCTATCAAACGCAGAGCTGCGACTGTGTGTAAGGTCTTTATGGAAAGGTGTGAAATAGCATCTCACATTAGCCTGTCGCATGTTCATCAACTGCCCCCCTCCTTCTGCTGCCTTGTTTTATCTCCTAATCCAGTGTACTTCAACCACAATTTCCCTGGAACGCCCCATCAAGTTGTATTTAACAAAAGGCTTTGGCCACATTGTCATTGTCTTATAAAAGCCGTTGTTGTAATCTGCAACGTTTAATAAATTAGAGTTCATTGTTTTACACAATTGTCGAAAATATTACAACACTGTACCGAAGCAACAAAATGTACTAATCTAATGTGATAACACTGAGAAATGTCAGTGTACTCCATGGTCATTTTAAAATGCAGGGCGATATAAAAGAGAGGGGAAGTTGCGTAAAGCCAACAAAAACAGCTCGCCAAACGTCCTCCGACTGTTGATGTAAACGACAGACGGCCATTAACCGTGCTCGAACATAAAAAGCTGGTCGCCAGTGGGATGAGGCTTTATGCTGAGAGGACAATACATTCATGTTGATGCAAACACTGACCATGTGCAACAATTAAACAATGGACAACACAACAGTTAAAACAAGGTAAACAACATTAATCAAAAGGATCTAGAGAAGGGTGGCATCGTAGCATGTACTTTTGCCTCAACTTCAACCTCAAACCTGGACTGGCTTTGGGACCATTCCTTTTTTCTTTTGGGTACCGCTAAATTGCCTTCAACTGTGGATTTCTCTATTATTTAGTCCCTGTGGTGGAAAGGTCATCAGTACTTTTGGTCAATGTTAGCTGGACTGGGCTTCACAACCTGAACGTAGATAAAGCAGGTCGGTGGGACGGAAGAATGGATTCAGCTAAATATGTGTATGAAATGAAACAACTACAAGGTTGCTGTGAACTTTGAGCCTTTGAGTATTTTTTTTTACATTTAGAACATACACAAACCTGTACAAAACCATGTCCTTTAAGCTCACTTCATAATTGCTCATAATGTTAGTGAACCACAAGCCTTCTTATATAATGTTCAGTGGGTGAATAATTGTGCATGCTGCATCTATTATGACCAATATTTGGGCTTTGCTGCAATCCGGGGGAGGCTCCTGATCACGAGTGAAAAAAATTATTTAAGTTCAGGGACCACCTATAACCTCATTTCATCTTGACTGGGCCAAAATAATAATAATTTTCATAATTTTGTTGATGTTTTTCTGAGCCTATTGTCTCAGAGGGTTTATGTTTTACATCCCTGGTTGAGTATATTATATTGAATTAATTCTGAACCACATCCTGACCATGGGTCCATAGTAACAGAGTCAAGGTGGTAAACAAATCTGCCTGCAGCTCAGCATTTCTGCAATATGAAACAAAAAAACAAAAACTGAAACTAAATTGAAAGATGGTCTACTTTCAGTTTAAATGCAGATGTATTGTTTGTCAAAATAGATCAAACAAAATAGAATATTAAAAACAATGTTTGTGAGTTCTTTCAATACCACAATATTTCTTTTTGGCACCTTAATAACCATGAGACATTGTGTAGAAGTTTGCTAAAAGTCTGACATGTATATGTATCGTCGTCGTACCGTTGTTAATATAGCACACTATAAACATTCCAGCAAATTTCTGAGAGAGACAAGTATCCTGTTTCAAAGGACCATGCATGACCTTTTATTTTGTCCTCTTCTTTCTTAAAAGTGTAAATCTGTCATTTTTAAACGGATGATTTCAAGTCGTATGGAAGTTACATAAGTTGAAAATGCTCTTTATCTTTGCTCATATCACATGTAACCCAGCTTTTCAAATGAAAATGAAATAAAACTATTAAAAATGAAGTGGTCAGGTCATCCTTGAGAAATATGGACAAATCATCTTTATGGGCACATTCAATTTCATATCTTCATGTCCTCAACACTTCTATCCGACTTTGAATTTATCTCTCAACCTTCTCTCTCATCAGTTGTCCTCCGTCTTCCACCATCTCCGCTCTACTCCAACTCCCCCGTCCCTCTTCTTTCTTCTGTTTGTCCGATCAGTATTCCTCATAACAGCGCCGTAAATCAAGGACGCCATAAAATGACCAACGGGTTCAAATTGGGGAGGTCAAACGGTTGATTGTGAGTGTGAACGTTTGTAAGTGTAACGAGGTCGGCAGTAAATGACAAGCGAGAGATGTAAGGCGGCCCAACTTTGATCTGGGTTCCTACGAATGATCACAGCAATGAAAACTGATCGTTGTTCTGTTTGGACAAAACAACAGGCCATCAATCCTGTTGGGGGGTAAAAACTAAAAAAAACCTAAAACCAAACCAAAAAGAACGTTTTGTGAAACTCACTAAATATCATTGCCAGTCAGGTTTGAAAGTTAGTTTAGTCATTGGGGACATGACAGGAAAATGTAATTTTTATATTATATATCTGTTATTAGGGCTGCAAATGCATCAGAGCATAAAGCTACTGTTATAATCGGAAATATTTTGATGATGTAAGCATGGCCACCTGAGTTTAGAAATAAATGCTGAATTAAAAAGGAGTTCAGTGAAATAGTAGCAGAGACAACAGCTCACCCCAAGAGAAACAGCAGTTCTGCAACAGTTACAACAATTAATAATTAATATGAGCAGTAATTCTACATTCTTAAGTCTGTAAAAGTAATTAGTTGCTACCTAACGCATCACATTACATAAACAGTTTGATTTATGTGATTTTATCAATAAATTGAGCAAATTCAAAAAGGCAAAAAACTGATATACTCCATAAACAGGTAAACAGATTGAATAAACATTAGCAGATTAAACACCCAAGCACATTAATTAAAGACTAATCTGTTTCTTCACTTGTACACACAAAAACATGTAATTGCAACATACTGACCGTGCAGGTTCCCTCTCCAACAGGCTGTTGGCTCCGTTTCGGATCTTTAGTGTGGCGCACGTTGTTCAGTGATGAGAATCCAGCTTTGTTTTTTCATTGATTGGTCTGTAAGTCGTGTTTGAACAGAACGAGTAGGGGGGGAAAAAAAACCTCTCCCAAAAGTAATTTTTCTCTCAGCATGAGAGTGAAATAAAAAAATCTTACAAGCATGTAATTGGATGAAACATTACATGCAGAGTTTCAGCTATTGCAGGAGTTGGAGAGCCTATTTGGGCTTGCGACGGTAATCAAGCACCGGGGTCCAGAGCGGACACCCACCAGATGTTGGTGGGATGTGCCTGTAAATGCGTCTGCCTCTTCAAACTCGCCACTTTGGCAGGAGGCCAGGTGGAGCGCGCGTGCGAGCGCGTGTCGACGAAACTGCGCCAGCGGCGGGTTTGAGACGAGGCCCGGCCACTGTGGCCCGCGGTGCGACTGCACCGGTTCCCCCACCCAAACGGTTTGGAAGAGCGACAGATGTTCAAATGGTGACGGATCGGCAGACGGAAACGACGACGGAGAAGGAAGACGAAGGCATCGTTAGGTGAAAATGATGAAGGATGCTTGCTGTTAAGTTTGGTCCGTGAAATGAGTTTTCCTTCATAATGCGTTTTGAAACAGAAGCATCTGTCACTTAAGAACATGAGAAAACAAGAACAGAATTTTTTTTGAAAATAGAGGTTTGTTTAGGTGGCAGAGTGGAAAGCAGGAGGAAGAAACAGCTTTTTGGTGGTTTGTGTTCACGCCCACACTGCTTCCAGAGGGACTCGCTGTTTGACTGGCCTCTTTTTAAAAGGTTAAATACAAGCAGCCTCCAACCAGGACTACAGAAAGGGAAGTCAGCAGGCTGCAGAAAGCAGCCTGTACTACATCTTCTCACTTATGTGGTCAATCTCTATGGATCCAATTTAGCAATTCAGTTAGTCTGGCTGGAGTTAATCGACAAAAATAGTTGTTCTGTTTCAAATAATAACTCAGATTTATTCAAAACAGTACAGGAATCAGTGCCAGCCAAGTATATTCACAAAAACACCACAGCAGGACAGATCGCAAATGTATCATCATCTCAATATCAATATTTGCGATACGAATATCTCAAAAAACTGATTGAAGTACAAAGAAGTTCCCGTTGGTGGAACAATTCAGCAAATAAATCTTTTTTTTTTTTAAATGACTAAAACAACAAACAACAGTTTCATCTGGTTAAATTTGGATCAAAAAGAGAAAGAACACTGTTATTCTGAACTAAAATCTCAAAGCAGAAAGACCTTTACATACTTAAGTAACTCTTAATCGCAACTTGCTTCATCAGATGAGGGCATGCTCCATAGAGAGGTTTTAAAATGAGCATAGTCACTGACGGTTAAAACGACAGCGACACAGGACACTTTGTCATTGTTCTCGTCCCTCGGGCTACGTCACACTGACACATACTAATCAAATCAGCAGCGTCAACCTCCAAAAGCAGGATTTCTCCCACCAGACAAACATCCTTCCCCAAGGAGAAACTCTCACCACCTTTCACCAAAAGTAGACTTTGCACACGTGGAAACATTTTGCAAAGTCTAAGAGACAAAAGATTCGTATTCACATTTGAGGTCGTGTAGTTTGACAGAAATCAGTCGCCTGTCTATCGGCGGACTAATTCATCCATCAAGATTGCAGCTACCTGTTGAGGGATTCTCCTATTTGCACACGCACATTAATAAAGAAGTCGTACCTATGCATAAATTCAGGACGCGGCGGAGTGGAATACAAATATTGACCTCTGTTGCCTGTCCCCGACTGATACATAAGAAATAGATGCAGCTTCTGCTCGTCCCTACCTGAAGCAGAGCCCGGAGCCAATTTCTTCCACCTTCCAAGGTTTTCTTTTTCCTTTTTTTTTTTTTTTCCAATTCTCCTGCCGACCTCACAACATTTTGCTCTAGACTCTGTTTAGTGCCTCCATATTCACCGCGACCATTAACTCTCTCATATGAAACTTTATACTGCAGCTGTGCCGCATCCCTATATGTCACACTCAGGTGTTGTAAACGTTAACCCGTGTGATTAACCTGCTAAATGACGCTCATTTAATTAACACCACTGTGAGTTGTGGTCAAATGCGACTGCGGGGGACTCTATATATCCTCCCGCTTCTTCTATTCTTTCTTCCCTCGGCATCCACTCGGAGGATCGACGTAAAGCACAGGCTCCCGGCGCTATTGTGCAGCTCACCTTTCAGTAATTAAGCCTCCCAACATATTGTTGTTGGTGCACTTTGGTCCCAGAACTGCTGAGCGTGCAGTGACGAGCCGAGAGGGACGCTCCCTAACAGCCCGTCACCGGGATTGATGGTAATGCAAGAAATGATCGAATGCAGGGCTGCAAACATCCAATTATCAAGCAAACCGCAGGTGAAGGAGGAAATAAGTGAGTTAAGAGAAAAGCACAATTTTTACATGGATAAACATGGTCTGTTGGGAATGTCTAATCGGTGTGTTTATTTTATATACATCTGAGAATTGTGACTGACTCGTCCTGACAGTTAAAAACATACCAGTAAAGTCGGGGGAAAAAAGGTCCTGATCTACCAAATCGT
>NC_137656.1:4919273-5151773 GCF_963422515.1 Blennius ocellaris | reverse complement strand
CCGGATGATTGGAGGTTGTTGTGCCATTATGCCGCCGCTCCAGCTGTGTGAATGGCACTGGAGTGGAATGGGAGGTTCGACTGGTTCGCCACTCTGGTGGTAACGGACACAACTGGGGAGAAATGCTGCCGGTATGAACAGGTGGGAGTTATGAACTGGCACAGTGGGAGTTCACGCAGACCCTTAATGAGATCCATGTTGTGTTTTATCACCACGTCTTTACTGCGGGAAAAAATCACCATATTGACAGCTTGAGCTGTTTTCTTTCAGAGAAGGAGTGACACATTACAGCATCTGGCCAGGCAGAAATTTGCCTAAGTGGCTAATACTGAGGTCTACTTTAATTAATATACAAATAGAATTATTTTTTTTTATAAATTGCCTCAAATTTTACATTGTATATGGAGCAATGATTTCAAGTGAAGGTGGAAAACGTTCCTTGTCTTTTCGGCATTCGTTTACATGACAGCAGTGCTCAGAGTTACTGAAAACAGAACTTTTTTGAAAATGCAGCTACTGTTCACATGCAACACGGCCATAGTAGATATTTTTTTCTGCACACGCATGGGTAGTTGGACAATAATAGCAATGGTAGCCTCCAGAGTTTCATGACTCCCAGTCCATGTTCTCCTGGGACTTGACAGTTTTGTAATTGAGAGTTACCGTAGTAACAATCCAACTTGGTCGTGCGTCTATATGAATGGCTGCATTCTCACCATTGTTGATGTTTGTAGAGTAATGATCTCTCTCCTGTAACGTGTGTGGTTTCATTACAAAAACAAACAATAGCGCCCACTGACGAACATAGTTTTTACAAGTTGTTGCTGTGTAAATTCAACATTTTTCTAAAATCAAAGCACAAAAACGATGCTTTGTTTAGTTGAAATGTTTCTGTGTAAAGAAAGCTTACAAGGTTTAAATGGTATTGACAGTGATTCAAATAAGTTGGTTTCAGGTTACTTCCTGTTTTCTAATTAGGATAATCAGCTAAATTCTAACTAAAAACCATGATATAACTTCAATACTGATTAAGCTGACAAAGTCTTGTCGATGAACATTCGAGAGAATAGCTATAAACGTAGTATCGACGTGTAGATCTTCTCAAGGCTGCTACAGTTTATAAGTGAAGATTTATCCTGTACTTTCTTAGTGAAGTTAAAAAAAAAAAAAAAAGTTGTTGTACTCTTTCTCTTTTGTTTTGTTCCCCCCACATGTATTGGTATTTAAGTGAAGAGTACTTTTGCCACCTCTGGTTGTACCTTCTCCGTGGAACACCCTCCATGGAGCTGACTTCACAGAACAGTATGACTCCTGTACACTTTTGTTTGAGTTTTGCTTCAAACGGTTCACTTGTTTAACGTTTGCCTGCTGTTTTCGCAGCCCCCTGCACTGCCGTAATCCCCCCCGTCACTCCTGCTATTTGAAGTTGGTTTTCTAAGTGCAGCATCGGTACTGACTGATAATCTAATCCAAAGCCGCAGCTCAGTGTTTGTTTCACAAGTGTCATTAATTAGCCCAGATAGGAGGTAGCCACTAAGATCATATCGGCCCTCAGGAAACAAGAAGGCCACTTCCCAATGCGAAGTTGGCTCTGTTTTCCGAGACACTCCGCCCAAAATCGCCTTGTTCTTTTCTTCACTATCTCTTCATTTCTCTAATTTCGAACTGCCTCCCCACCTCTGTTTGTCTAACTCCACTTCCTCACAGCAACTGTCACACCATCTATCTCTTTGTTTCTCCATCTTGGCTGCTGTCACACCTCCTGCCTTCGCTCTCATCCCTCCCTGGCATTTCGCTCACGTAATCCTACCCTATCTCACCAGAATAACTGGTAATCCTACCTTCCCTTTCACGCACGCACACACACACACACACACATCACACGACATGCGTGTGCTCAACAGAATAGACACAAACACAGCCACTGTCACAACAGCATGCACATTCACACCTACACAGAAGATCGCACACACAGGTAAATAAACAACATGCAGGGACTATAAGGAAACGCAGCCTTCGCTTCACGCTCACGCCCAGCACCAAGCCATTGTTCTTGTGTTGTCAAGCCTTGAGCTATTACTTGGAAGAAGCATGATGTTTGATTGGCTACCAGCCCCAAGTGATCATCTACAGGATGCTGGCGACTATTAACTAAGGTAATCGGAGACCACTCACGTTGAATAAAAGATTTCACTAGCATAAGAGTGTGTGTACAAAGTGATAGAAGTTTGGCACATAGGGGCTCGGATATATGTTTAAAGGAATTAGGCCATTGACTTGTTCAATTTACATTGTGTTCAAACCATTTAACTTGTACATTTGTACACTTAGGACATACTTTGCTTGAACTTCAAGAATTATTTTTTTTAACCTAAATGAAGCCAAGATTGAACAAGTCAAGCCAAATACAAATTAAGCAGCAGTGCAAGTATTTCATTGGCATGACCAAGAGGAGGACTGAGATTACTGATGCATTCTACACTCCCATATTAACTGCTTAAATTGACAGTCAAAGATTATAATCCATTCGATAACTTCAAAAACTGACTTCATGGAGAAACGTTGGATTCACACAGACAAAAGTGTACTGTATACCCCCCCCCCCCACACACACACACACACACACACACACACACAGTGTTCAATTATTAACAGTAAGGATGTGTGAGAGAAAATGAAGGTTAGCCATTGTTTCTGTTAAATGATTCAAAGGCAATTTATTTCTTTTTGGTCCAGAGAGAGAAAGAGAGAGAATTATACTCCTTTTTTAGCTGTCCTTCATTTGAACTGGAAACTAATTGATTGAGCACTAAATCTTGAAATCATTTCATCCTGAAAAGTTCTAATTGTTAAACCTTTTCCCTGATCTAGAACCACAGAGTCACGGTGTCACATTGGAGCAAAACTGCTGCACTATTATGATGATGTTGATGGTGTTGTTGTTGTTGTTGTTGTTGTTCAGTGAGTGCAGATCAGAGAAAGCAATGAGGTGCTTTTAGCATCTTATCGCAAATTTGTGCTTCATGCACACAGTCGTATCAGCCAATTAGGACGGTGCTCATATTCGCAACAACTCAGTGCCAGACCAATTATGTTTTGTTCTTTTCTTTCTTTTTCCATAAATTTTGTATAACAATGTCAAACCTTGGTTGAAGTCCACACAACATGTTGTTAATAGTGATAATTGCAAAAATCATCATAATAATAATAATTTTAACTTTTGTGACTTTTTTTTAACTTAAGTGTCACACACACAAATCTGTTTTGTTATTAATGCTAATTACAGTAGGTGTAATTTTCATTTGGAAAAGAAACACAGCAGAGCTACAAATGATGCTTTATATTATACATTCTAAAGCAGATTCTTTAACTTCCACTGGGTCTTGGATAAAAGAAAAGTCTTTTTATTGGACTCTTGACTCTGACCGGAACTTTTTAAGGTTCTTTATGTACGTATTCTTCAAACAAGCCAATGTCTCTTTTAAAAAAAAAAGTAAAAATACAGACTGTTTAAAATAAACTCTTCACATCGGACCTGGACTCTCTGAACTTGAGCCAGACTCTTTGAGGCATATGGACTTCATACTGTCATGTGAAGATGAATCGTTCCAACCAGACATTTTGAACATATTAATTTAAAAGAGTTCGTAAAAAATACCAACACGATTTGCTCCAACAAGTAGTCGAATGTTAAAGGACTCAGGCACAACTGACAAGGGGATAACGCATTTGTTAAAAGTTGAACATATTGTAAAGGCTACTCTTGTGGATCCATGAGTGAAGTTACAAAGATTGAATGTGTGGCCAGTTCTGACTGTTTCGAAGCCCCATTAAAACTACAAAATGTACAACAAAGGTTTGAAAAATGTCTCAACCTCCCTCCTTTCCACATCTCTGGATCAGTGATCATTTCGGCCTCCTGGAGCGTTGATATTGGCTGTCCTCTAACTTGTAATGTCAAAACACAACATACACCCACAGTCTCGCACACACACACACACACGGTTAATGTATCAATGGACTCTCACTGACAGAGGGCACACAATCATTCAGCTATTAGCCACCAGCTCCACGGATTTATGAACAAAGGTCTGCACATTCCTCGCGTATTTTTTTATTTTCTTATTTTTCTTTCAAGATTCCTAATATCCTGCCGCATGTTATATACGGTCCTGTCTTTCTCTCGGAACATATGGCGTGGGGAATCATTTAGATGTGTAGCAGCTGGAAGGTCACTGACAATCAGATAAAGGTTTCAGTCCACACGTTAGGAGAAAAGGTCAGCTGAAGAGTTGTGCTTTAACCTTCACAACTTGAGCAAAGGGAAGTGAAAGAAACTCGGCAAGACCATTGTCACACAACTTTGGCCTGTCTGATTGATTTATTTCTAGACCTACAGGCTCCGGAAGTTTGCAGTGTTCTTTTGAGAGAAACAGAAAGTCTGGCAAATTGAAAGCCGAAGCATCCTGCACAAGCAATGACATGTGCTGCGTCGTCAGGGTTTGCACTACTGCAGTGTATTCACATTAAGAAGTCATTTAATATTGTCAAGTAATATTGAGTGAGAAGCAAGGTACACTTTGGAAAGGTACTCCGTATACCTAACTGCTCAGGTTGGGTCAAGAAGGACATTTGGCGCAAGACGTGTCAACCCGAGCAGGGTGCCATCGTTCATCAACAGTGTCACTTTCATTACTACAGTTTCATCTTAAACATCGGTTAAAGAAAATAAATCCGATGCTTTCTTCGGCTATTTTTGCAACTGTCTTTTACACAAGCTAATCTCGGAGTCGATCTGATGAGGTGCAACACGTTAAAGTCGATCTTCTCCCACAAACGGAGTTGCTCAAATTCCTCCAGCGTCGGACTGCTTATTAGCTGCCAATGGCACAGTAATGAGGAGGCTTACTGTAAATAACTAATGTAACATTTGGCTTAGTGCTGTGTGTTGCACTATAAGCAGCTTTCAGTCAGTCAGTACACAGCAAACATGAAGCTTAGTCTCGTGGCTTAAAACTCGGCAGAAATCCCATTATCAACTATCTATCCATATCCATCTCGCTCCGTCCTTCTTCCTCTCGCTCCCCCATTGCCTTGGTTTTGAACATGGAGGGAGGGAAAAAAAAATGCCATTATCATTATCCACGTCTCCTTCCATTTCCATGTCTGTCTTATTTTGTCCTTTTTTCGTTCTTTCTTTTTTCTGATATTCCGATGACATGGAACTAGACCGAAATCCCATTTATTCATAACATCTATCGCGTCCCATCCAGTCCTCCGCTCCTGTTCCCAGACCTCCCATTCCTCACCCAGTGACTTATCTATTCATCTTTGTGTCCATTCATCTTTTTATCCATCTCTTGCCCTTCTTTTATAGTTCCCGGTTCAGAAATGAGGGTAGACGTATCTGTCCCACCATTAAAAGTTAGGCCTTGGATGACTTCAGGAAAGGCTGTAGGTAGGATTTACAAAATATTTTTGTCTACATTTGAAGAAGAGCTGCGGGATTCAAAGCAATTCAACTGTGTCATGGTGTGTGTTGTTTTTTTTCCCTTCACTTAACTCTTTCCCTGCACAGATTTGTGTGGTGATGGTCAATCCAACAGATGAATGAAAACAGTAACGGGTTCTGGGAATTCACACCAAGATTGGTTCCAAAGAGAAAGTGGTTTAAAGCCACTGGGTGGAATTAGTGTCATGAATTTCTGCTGATATTGAATGCATGAAAATTCTCAAATGTTCTCTGAGCCCGCCTTGGCATTCGGATGTGTCTGAATCAAATTAAGTCTGAGCAGTACTGTGAACAATGTGTAATAAAGTAAAACTATAACGGCACTACTCTTGGCAGTAACCAACAGTGATACTGTGCAAAATTAGAAAAGCTAGCAAAGTGCAGTTGCTGAAGTTTCAGTGAAACAAACTGCAGAGAGCAATTGTTTTGCTATTCCTCTAAACTCCTGTTTACTGGCTGAGGAACAGCCCATTTACCTTGAACTAACTTTGGCTTTTCAAACATTGGATAAAGGTTTGTGGGAATTGAGTTAACTTTATTTTAATGGGCAGCATTTTGAGAGAGAGAGAGAGAGACATTCCGGCTTAGATAAAATATTGGAAATGAACATATTGCCAATAATACAAAAATTGAAACTATTTTACAAAACTGGGATAGACTGAACCTCTCCCTGATGAGCAGAATCAACTTAAAATGATCTTAACTCTGAAGATCAGTTACATTATCTCTATGCTGCCTATGCTTGATCCATACCGGACAGATAGAGCCTCAATATGGTATAATAAAAAACTGTTAATAGACAAGAAGTGTGTGGCCTGGGATATATGGATGACATGTGGGATACACACCCTCAGTGATGTGGTGTGAGAGGGAATGGGAGAGAATGGCTTCAGGCCTTTTGATCAACTCAAAAACAGATTTGGACTAGCGAACTCAGACTTTTGGAGATTCTTACAAATGAGACATTGCATCCTTCCCCACAAACAACGTTTGCATAGCAGCACTGGTATCCAGGATATTTCACACAAAAAGCTAAAAAGATGTGGGACCTGAACATTTCTCGCTTAAATGAGATATCCAGGTTACACCGGGGCAAAGAACCCTCCATCTGTATACTGGGTATTTTACCAGTCAATGTTTTATCTAAACGTCATAGACTGTGGTGTTGCCTCGCTCTGGTAGCAGCATGCAAATAATATTACGGCACAGGAAATCCACCAGTTTGTCCTCTTTTAAAGAATAGATAGAGGTGTTAAGCACAATGGCAAGCTATGAACGGGTCATTTATAGAGTGACGGGGAGGGAGGACCTATTTAAGGAAATGTGGGGCCCATTCCTCAGTCATAGCATTGAAATGGAAATCTAATTTAACTTTAATATTAATTGTGTTTGAATCAGATATATTTAGTGTGTCCGAAAATCCCAGGTTGTTGATTTTCCACTGGAAACAACGCGCGCTGTGGTAGTTTTTAAAATTCCAGTGTGGTCTGCCACTGGCTTTCCCTGTCACCTGAGGGCTTGTTTTACAAGTGTTAAAAGGCCAGGATGTACATCCAATATCATTACAATAGGTGTGTGTGTGTGTGTGTGTGTGTGTGTGTGTGTGTGCGTGTGTGTGTCCGTGCTTAAGTGCAAGGCAGAGTACGATTTCTTGTTTCAGGGCCTCTTCTTAATAATTCACAAGCTGCTTGTGGCCAGAGGCAGAGTGCGTTACATCCGCTCACACTATTCAACAGCTTGTGAATATGTGTGTCTTTGCATGCACGTCTGCTTAAAAATGTGTGTGCGTGTGCGTGTGCGTGTGCGTGTGTGTGTGTGTGTGCATGTGTGTGTCCAGTAATATTGCATTACATAACCCTTAATTATAACTGTGGAAGAAATGTGACAGCTTGTGACCTAATCCTTAATACAAGTATTAGATTTTCACAATTTCAAAGGAAAATGTGTGGACGTGCATGTGTGTGCGCGCGTGTTTTGCTGATTCCAATTAAAGGAAGTATAACAATGGCTGTGAACGTACTTCTCACATTGGCAATGTGATGCATTGATGTTACAATGAAGTGTCTCTTTCACTCTGTGTGTGTGTGTGTGTGTGTGTGTGTGTGTGTGTGTGTGTGTGTGTGTGTGTGTGTGTGTGTGTGTGTGTGTGTGTGTGTGTGTGTGTGTGTGTGTGTGTGTGTGTGTGTGTGTGTGTGGTGCCTTTGATTGTGCTGAATGACAGATCTATTACTGCAGAGCGTTATTATCAACATTAAGAGGCCTTGCAGCAGCAGCCACAACGTGCACGCACACACACACACACAAATACAACAAACACATTGCACACACAAAATCATGCAGTGTGGTTAAAGCTGACTAAAGTGTGTGCGTGTGTGTGTGTGTGTGTGTGAAGCAGAATAAAGGCTGCCACTCGGCTTTCAGGGCACTTGGTCATAAGCCTTCTCATCTCACATGTGTCCCTCACGCGTGCGCGCGCACACGCACACGCACGCACGCACGCACGCACGCACGCACGCACGCACGCACGCACGCACGCACGCACGCACGCACGCACGCACGCACGCACGCACGCACGCACGCACGCACGCACGCACACACACACACACACACACACACACACACACACACACACACACACACACACACACACACAACCAATAAGCTCATTGCCACGCATACAGACCAAGAAATATTAACATTTCACACGTGCAATAATTTTTCATACAACATCTTCGTACTTCACATTTACACTACCGGTATATACTTTCATCTCCTTCTTCTTATGACCAGAGTGTACCCATCTTCTCTAGCAGGATAACACATCATGTGTTCCATTTACTAAGATCCTGTGTAAAGCACGATTGCACACTCAGATTGCTCTTTCACTTTGAGTGTATTTTGCAGGTGATATAGTAAGAATGACACCATGAGGGACTTCATGTTAAAACTGTAGTTTGTAGCATATGTAGCTTTACAGCAAAAAAAAAGAAAAAATGTTTTTTTGCCCAATAAATAATTAAATGAATAATAAAAAAAAATCACAGTCTCGGAGATGATTACTCTCAAAACTGAAGTTGGAAGTATGACACAGAAAATATGTCACGTCAAAGTCCACGAACAAAAGTTGTGGTGAGCCAGCTGAGGAAATGCCGCTCATCACAACACACATGAGCTGTCAAAATAACAAAAATATAATTAAATAAAAAAAAACATGTATTTCCACACAGTGTGTGTTGTACAAGTATGAATCAGCACAAACTCCTCGCATTATTTTGCATGATCTAGGAAACATGGCTGATATTCCATATTATTGAAGGAAAATGCATTAAATGGATACTGTATGTTTTTTTGTTAGTTTTTTTGCATGACTGTCAAACCAGAGCCTCGGCGTGTCACATTGGTAGTTAAGCTTCCATAGATTTTGCACGCAACACCACATTCTTCAGTAGGTCAGACACCAAAGACGCAAAGTTCGAATCAAAAATCAAAAGATCTCAGCCCTCTACGGGATCCGACAGAGTGGAACATCAGCATCATGGACGTTCTAGTCAACAGATCTGCAGCAACTACATGATGCCATTATGGAGGAAACGTCGTCTGTGGAATGTTTCCTGCACCTTGTTGACTCTATGCCACCATGAATCAAGGCTATTATGAACACAGCACGGTTTCAGCAGGGTGTACCTAATAAAGTGGCATGTTGTGATTTTCGTTCAATCAATTCTTCATACGGCAGGTGCTGACATTTTTGAAGCTGTACAGGGTTTAGCGTTGCTCGCAGAAACACTGCAGGAGTCAGGAGTCACATTTGTAGGAGTCTTTCTTCCTGAGGTTTTCAAGTTAGTCCCGGGCACTTTGGTGTCCTCCAGCAGCCCAAAGACATATTTGTTCAATTTATTGATAAAAACCTATCTGTATGTAGGTGTGATTGTCTGTAATGGACTAGAAACCTGTTCGGGGGAGTGCGGTGGTTTCTGCCCAATGTCAGCTTTGATAGGCTTCAGCCCAAGTGGCCTCACTCTGGATAAAGCAGGTGTAAAGGATTGATAAACGAATAGATGGATGGACTTGCTTTTTGTCCCTGAAAGGTAAGTGGGTCCCCACAATGTGACTGCGGATGTAGATTTATGTGCTCACAACTTTTGAAATACCAGCACGCACATACACACATTGAAGGCTGACCCTCTCTTTACCCTTCTGTCCTGGGGGTTTGCACCACTCGTTCTCTTATCTCCTAACTCTACCTTTATTATCCCTTCTATCTCTAGTGCCCATATTTTTTTTTTTCCCATCTTCTGCTTAAGACCTACGTTTATTTTTCTGATTTCACCAGGTGGACCTTCTCTCTTTGTTTAGAGGGGGAAGGGGAAGAGCACAGAGATGATCAAGTGAAGAGATGAAAAGATGTAAAAAGCAAAATATGGCCACAGAAAGAGAAGTTGGAGAAGTTGTACTTGAGAGGGAGGCAGGAAGTGTGTGAGACAAACTGAAAGAGAGAGAGTGAGAAGGAGAAATGTGCTGCCATATCCCAGCACTGTTTTCTTTTTTTTTTGTTTTGTTTTTGTGTGTGTGTTTTGGACAAAAGGCCTCTTGTCTGCCTTTTGGAAGGCAGCAAGTAAGCTGATTAAAACATTGCTATCAGCGACGTGATGGACAGTGGCCCGTGTGCTGAAGCTGAAACAGCAATCATTTAAGAATTAAGAAGAAAAGAGGAAAGGTCACAGACATTTGATGGGAAAAAAAAAAGGAATATCGCCAACTCATTTGGTTGAATAGTATTTGGTGGCCGACCCCCCACTCGGAGCTAAAGGACTCGCACTCTGTTTGTCTGTTCCCGAAGCGTAGCCTGGAGACACTCTTTATCTCTGCCGTCATTCTGCAGGCCACCTCAGCCTCGCCGCATCATCTCGGGTGCGATAATTGGGAGTGAAGTGAATCAAGAGCCTGTAGTCATCCGCACCGATGAGATGCAACGCTCGCCTCCACCTTATAGCCACCGCTGTCAATCAGAAGCGAGGCAGCCGCGGCCTGCGGGGGGCTCCACCAATCAGGGGGGAATGTGCAGCGAAAGCAATGTCGCTTTGGCGGATCTGGAGAAAACTTTGTTTTCGAGTCAAAAGACTAAAGAGACTAAAAGATTCTGCATGTCCGAGCAGAAACTCCTGATTCCTGGAAACCTCAGACGCCACGACGGAGAATCATCGATAACATGGCTTTGGTTTTTGAAAGAGACTTCGAGTCACAGCGAAATAATAAAAGCGACCTGTTGGGAAATTGTTCAGACAACTGCTGTTTTGAAGAAAAATAAGTAGCTCAGAATGTTACAATGCTGCGACACCAGGGCAGCTCGATTTTTTCCGCTCCAAAGACTGCGTGGTACGAGCTTTAGAGGAGACGCTGAACAGTTATTTCATTGACATTGTTTTGTCAACTGCTGTTAAGCCATTTTTGTTCTGCTTGTATATTTTTCTCCCATGATTCATCGAGAGGGCTTCGTTTTTTTTTGTTTTTTTAAAGAATGTCCAGGGTTGTTTCTGAAAGTTGCACTTTTATTTTCCCATAACTGAGTTTTGCTCATGATGGCTGTAATTAATCAGCATAACTTACATTTTATTAGTTTATTAATTAACTTGGTGTGGAGGTACAGAGAAAGTGTCAGATGCCTCACAATAGCTGACCCAAGTTTCCAACACGTTCAATGTGTTGGTTTAGGCCTTTACACAGTTGGAGCTCAAGTGGCCAAATCTGGAGAGTCACTTGTAAAAATGGAGTTTGCAATGTATAAGCAACCTTCAGAAATCTTTGCATCTCAAGGAGAAAATGCAAATGAGTCAAGCCACGATACATTTGTATTGTTACCAGTGTGTTTTCTTTATACTTGACCACCAGATTCAAAAGCTCAGGAGTCTGACCACGTCATTCTCCTTAGTCCTTTTTAATGGGCAGCCTGAAGCCAAGCATGAAAGACTCTGCTGGCCTCTCTGCTCCGTCTTTCTCTGGGTTCAACTGTCTTATTACTTGTTAAGAAATCCAGTTATCCAATAATGTCCGGGGTGATGCTTGAATGATCACCTTGTCCGTACCTTTCATACATTACATGGGTTTCCCCCCCAAAACTCAGTTTTCCTCAGTATTTCTTCACAAATCAAAGTAAGTGGTCTTTCCTTCTACAGTTTCTTATGTCGGGTTCTGGTATTTCTCAGACTGATTTCTTGTCTCACAGTCCCTCTCTCTTTTTTTTTTTAAATGGGTTTAATCAGTTCCTCCATTCCCTCCCTTTTTTTCTCCTTGATAGAGCTCCCTTTTTTCTGCAACAGCAGATTTAGACGGAATTACCTCCCACTTCACTTCTCTGTTACTGCCTCACTTTCTCTTTTTCTGTCTCTCACCTCCCTGCTGGGCTTTGTCTTGATGCCATCCAAAAGAGTGCGAAAAAATTTCAACATTTCAAACAGGTGGCAGCAGAAAAAAAAAAAAAAAAGAATGATTCAGCCCAGTGTTTCCATGAATTACTTTTATGCAAATATAAGTGTGGCGTGTAACATGATTACACAATGTGTTCATTCCAGGATTGCGTCTGTGGGCTTTGCAATGGATGGTACTTTGCTGCTACTTCCCATCTGTCAATTATCAATCCAATTTGTGCATACCATACATGCTGATGTGTAATTTCAGGGCTTATATCATTTTATATGCACTGACATTGCTGTGTTGTATCACAAGGAAACACTTTAAAGCACCATGACTGCAACTTGGAGCTACATCCATTCTCCTCTCTGTATGTTCACCTGCTTTATTGAGGTTAACTTTACAGGCCGTCAAAGTTTTCCTTGCCGAATCGCTACTACTATATAAAAACAGCGAAACTTTTATTTATTTTTTTTCCAATTCTACAATACTACATTAACATTGAGAAAACAGCTCATTTATAGATTGGTACTGCTAATGCAATTCCAAAAGATTGGAATAAATGCAATATTGGCATAATCTCTCATTGCTAAAAATAAAAAGGTATTAAGGAATATTGCAACTTAACACCAAATTGCAAAGAATCGTTAAACATGTGTGGTAGTCAAAAGTAGGGTTGGAGTCAAGACCAAGACCTATAAAGATATTTAAAAGTGGGTGCATCAATGGATGAAGGGGAGGGATCAAGTACTGAAGCTTGTTTATTTCGGCCAAGACCAAACTAAATCCTTTTATCAAGCCAAAAAATATTTATCTTTTGCGCCTCTTCCATGGTGGTCTCCTCAGTTCACCAAACACTTCCCAAAAGTTGATGTGTCACCCAAGCGAAAATGCTTTTTAAACACACATTTACACACAGATGCAACATTTCACACGTTGACTTTTTACTTCTCCAGAAACTCGTCAGTATTTCCATCTTGTGGTGTTTGAAGAGATTTTGAAAAGTACAGCATGTCACGTTGTATCCAAAATATGGCGTCTATAAAAGAGGAGTGCAGCTGAAATTGCAATCTCACACAAAGTAGCATGTATGCTGCATTTTGCCATCTTCTATCTTCTGTAAACTGTGTATTGATTTTGAGGACAACAGAATGGTGAAAACATGTTGTTTTTTTTCTTCTTTTTTTTGTATTCACTGGTAAACACATATGAAATGGGTCCAATTGATTGAAGTAACACAGCAGAAGTCAGAAGAACATGCTGCACTTCCAGTGTCAAAAACAGTAGCCATTTCAGAATTTGAAAAGTGTCTTTTACCTATATTTCTTTTAAATTCATCCATCTCCAGAGTTGTGTCAGAAAATTAGTAATTGATTACAATTACTTGTTTTGGTATTGATGTGAAATTATTATGGAAGCAGCTGAGTTACCTTGCTGGCTACTGCAAATGAAAATGAACTGGTCCCTGGGAAAATAGCTTTCATTCACATCTCTGAAGTTACATCTCTTAGTTGAGGTATGTTGCCCTAAACACCACACTGACACCCGAGCTGAGATATCAGTATTGCTGCCGTGAAAGCGAGCTACCTCTTCACTATCAAACTCGTCTCAAAGCCGTGCTGTCAGGGGGAGTTTGTAAAAACATGCTGAATGTAAAAGCTATAAGAGAAGTTGTTTGGACATTTTACTGTATTTTGCACCAGAAGATTTCATTGAAACAGTCTTTAAGTTGAGGTTTTAGTCATTTTTAGTTGTAATCATTTGGTTTCATGTAAATATAGACGTTTTCATCACATGTACTCTGTACCCCCAACAACAACAAAAAAGTATCTTAAAGTTCAGGTTTAAAGGTTATTATGGGCTGCATGTGGCCCCTGACATAAAATGGTTGACACCCCTGACAAAAGGTAAAGAATGAAGACGTAACTAAACAACTGATATGACCTACCAACGTGGAAACAGCAGCAAACAGCTCTTCTCAAAAAAACAAGGCTAACATTAACTTAAAGCTGTTTACACTTGCACATCTTTTATGTATGAAGCTGAAGTGAGTAGCGACGTTACAGTGGCATGTTGCTTTATAATAGAATTCCCAAACTGTGACCCACAGGCCCATATGATTTATGATCAAATTGACCTGGAACAAATTGTAAAATCTCGCCCACATCTGAAACTTGCTTTTGACAGTTTTGAGGTTTAATGGTGTCTTACACAAGCCAGCTATGCAATAATAAAAAATAAAAAAAAGGCTAAATAAACAAGTATATTTATAGCTATTGGTAAAGGCAAAAATAAAACAGAAATAGTGAAACATAGCAGATGAGTGCAGAAAGTTCCCCTCAAATTGGTCCAGCCCTTGTTATGTGTTTTTTATGCATGTGACCATTCCTTTGAGCTAATTGTTACAGTGTTGATTATGTAAGGATCTCATTCATTTTGCTCAGATTTCACCAGATTTCCATTCTTCACCCAAAACTTACACTTTTCCTTCCTTGTCATCACACTTCTATACATGAATACTGCCAGTTGAGCACTTTTGGTTTTATCTGAATTATCTGCTTGATTTGACAAACCCACACTCATTCTTAATTGGATCTATTTTCATTTCTTTATATAACATATTTGACGAATCTTCTTCCTCCCACTTCTGTCTCATCCTCGCCTGAAAGATCTTTAACATCAAGTGCCTGCTTCCTGTTTATTTGAATAGATTTTCATGCTTTTCCCCGTCTTCCCAAATCTTACATTTCATATTTATTCTCAGGTTTTTCATCTTCTTTCCAACATTTTGTGTCTTTTTGCAACGACATCTTTGTCGATTTTCATCTTCCTCAACTTGCCATCTTCCTCCTCAGCCTCTTCTCTCGATCTTCAAACTCAAACCACACGCTGGAGTATGTTAACAGGACGGAGCACAATTACCTTAGAAATTCACAGACAATGAGCAAACAAGATTTTCCTGCCTTTCTGTTTTTCGAGTTTTCGACTCTCTCTCCACTCTCTCTGATTCCCATCTATAATCTGACAAGGCCACAGTGTTCCCATTTCTGTTGAACATGTTAGATCTTCCTTGCATGAAAGACAGAACAGCCTGGCGTGGCTGTGTGAGCTCAATTTGCGAGTAACGCAAATTATTAAAAGTTAAAAGTGCTTTCCTTTGAGCAGCGGGGTGCCAAACGGGGAAGATCCAAGCTCCACTTTTGTTTTGAGGGAACGTAGCTTTGATATATTTATAGGTTTTCTTGCCTTTCCACCAGCAACAGGTGTAGACTCAGCTTTCCAAACATCCCTCTTTACAGGCAATATGAGTGTACAATGCATACACTCTGGAATTTCCTGGGGCCATTCCTTCAAAACAAGGACAAACATTTACTCCAACTAAAGCTTGATCTGATTAGAGTTTGATGACTGACCTTAAATTCCCAACATTACTGCGATCTCACATTTGTCCCAATAAAGCCTTGTGGGATTTTCTTTGTAATTGATTCAAACGGTTACATGAATCTCGACAATAAACTGGTTTGGTGCTTGTGGTTCGACTTCAAAGTCATTGTGACCTTGTATTAATATATTTTAACGAACACAGTAAGAAATGACAACATTAACAGGGAAGTAGTTTAAAACTGTGCCATGTTTTGTCTTACTCCAGAAGAGACTGATGAGATTTATTTGTACTGATAGTAACTCAAGGTCACAGTGACCCAATACCTGTGGAATTTGTATAAAAACATTATCGTTGGAGAGCCTTAGCAGAACTTCATCTGTTTGGTTGTACGTAGATTGTGGTTTGAGGTCAAAGTCAAAGCGTTTTGTCAGTATTGAGGCTTTTCATAAGATTTACCGCGAATGCTCACTTGGACGAAAGAGTAAGCTTTTTAGAGCCGGTTGACAATGATTCTGGTCATTTTAACGTCGGGCTCATGTCTTCATCTTTCAAAAATATTTAATGTGATCAGAAACAAAGTGGTCAAAATGTGGTGCTCTATTATCAAGATCAATGAAAGATCCTAACATTTCTCATCTCCTGAACCCAACATTACATGATCGTCCCATAAGGAGCCTCTTACTCAAGGATGGACTGGTTGGATTGCGGCGTGTGATAGCTGACAGTTATGGAGACCTCCCTTAGTGTGAGAAGCTCTTCCAATTTACAAGACGTTTCTTCTTATACTAGAATATCTTTGGATTTCGGTGGTGACCACGATCATCATATCTCCATTCTTAGAGTACCGAATTTAGGTTTACATGGGGTTTAATGTCAATCTCAACCCATGCCAAAAGACAGGGAAAACCTTACATAGGTTGCTTTACTATCACAGAATAAAAGACACAATTATGAGTGTCATTGCTACATACAGGAAAGCCTTTGGGAGAGTCTTTGCTATTTCCCACAAATGCTCATATTTATTCTTATTAGGGGCAATGGTTGCCTTGAGCAGTGATTCTTAACTGGTGAGTCACAATCCAAAAGTAGGTTGCTGGCCCATTTTCAGTAGGTGGTGGGCCTTTGCCTGACACAAAAAGAAAAATTAGGGGAAAATCAATGTAATCACCTTCCTTATCAGCAGGTAGCAATGATACCTTGTGACATAGATTTACAACTAGTACAATGTTCTAATACATTTGCTCAGGTTCAAACAAATATCACGTAATCAATCTGAGAAGTTGAAGAGATTTCATGGTTTGGATTGTGGCTTGGGGTGTCGATGGGTCTCAAAGCTGCACCAATTTAGAAACACTGGCTTATATTTGCAAGTTCAAAACCTATTGATTACAGTTTACCACTGAAACACTGAAGCAGCCCAATGTGGTATGTATAGAGGAGATTGATGCTGAATACTAAGGGTTAAATGCAGAGAATAAGGGGATCTTTCTTGTTGTACAAGGATGATGTGATTAGATATTGGTGTCCAATGATGAAGTCTTACATTTGACTCCTTTGCTCTCAATCATTCCTGCTCCTTTTCAACAGTAGTGTTTGGATGAACAGTGAGATAAGTAGCTGATAGAAAGATCTGGCACAAGAAAGAGACAATGAGTGACGGAGTTGCGTGCAAGAGAGACGACCCGCTACAGACAAGGACAAGGAAGGATGAAGGAAGATGAGATGTTGAGGAACGTTTTCAGAGCACTTGATGTCGGGAAGAGAGCGAGGCTAACCGAGGGAACAAGAGCCAGATGAGAGCCTGAATGTCGCCGGAACAGAGGAAGGATCGGTGAGTGTTGGAGAGGAGGTCGCACGGTTTGTTGTTTAGCGAGCTCTCTCCTCTCACTCGCCTGCTTTAATGTAAGAGCTCAGCCACTTATTCAGCCAACAGAGGGGAGGACAGAAAGCGAGTGGGGCAATTATCATTTCAGGACATAGCGTATGCATGGCTCCGCTAACTACTGTATACAGCACTAACCTTTGTATGTGTACCGCTAATGCGACAGCCCAACACTTTTCGCAATTTGAGCTTCGTAGAGCAGAACTGATTGGTCGTACTAAACCAAAACTCTTTCACGAGGTATGGCGCCACTTCTTTTGCTGAGGGGAGCGCGACTCAAGTTTCCCAAGCAACCCGTGTTCAGGTGGGCGCGCTGCTTGCAGCTGCTCCACCTGCACATTGTTTCAAATGGGACTTTTGTGCCTAAAGATAGTAGCTGACGTCCCAGTCGTCGGTGTCCCCAAAGGAGTAGAATCACATCCCACCAGAGCTCCTCTCCTGTGTCGGGCCCAAGCTCCATCTTCTACGTTTCCTCTCAGCTATTTGAAACTGTAGAATTAGCCAGCGTACTGCACGCATGATAAAATCTTAGTGTGGGAGAAGGTTGGCAGCAGCACCTCTTTTTGCCTCAAACTGTGCTTCAATCAGTGGAGAAACAGGAAGTAGTTAAAAAAAGTATTTACTCATGGTGTTTAAAAGTAATTACATTTTTCTATGATGGGGCCATATGTGGTAGCTTAGTGTGAAGACAACTGCATGGGTGGTGACAAATACCCTTTTATTTTACTTTTAACATCCATCCATCCTTCCATCATTGCTATAGCGTCACATTAATGTGACACACAGACCTCAAACTGAACCTCATTACCATATGTATTCAAAATGTTCAATTTCTACTACCCAGAGCATCGAAGTGGGTCTAAAAAAAAAAAGTGTGAATCATCACCTGTTGTAGGTTTTCTGCATCAAATGGTGTATCCGGGTGACTCTCGACTAAAATGACCAAGTCAGAAGGTTGTATGTGCTGTGGCAGCATTTCTGAAAAGTTGTAATTTCCCCTGAACGCCCAAAATGCAACGAAGGTTTTCTGTTTAAAAATCTGCTCAATCAGAAGGGATATTCAACCCAATAGATGATGCTAAATGTTTCAGCAATGTAACTACAAACCCGATTGCTCTTTAGATTCATTAAAGTTGCAAAACTGCTCAGTTAAGTTTAGGATAAATTTGATGGGGCTGAAAACATCAAAGAGTACCGATTACTCAGTTTTAAGAGACCTACAAATGCTGTATCAACATATTTGTTTTGTGAAAAGCTTTGCTTAATGTTTGATTTAAAAACATTTGATCTAATCCAGCACCGTCTGTGGTAAGGCCGATCTGCAATTGTCAATAAAACTACTTGATATCACTTCTGCAACTGTTAAACCCTTGCACACAGGAAGTTACAGAGGAATGCAGACATTCATCTGACTTGGTAATTGCGAGTCTCTACATAAACTACATTGTCAAGACATTAAAAGGACAGAGGTGGTAGTATCTAAACTCTTAGCAAGGTGTTTTATTTGGTGTGCTGACTTGCATGTACCCAGGCGCTCTGAGCACTGCTGACAGGCGCACAGGTATCAACAACCACAACCTTTATTGAAGACGGCAGCTGAGAGAAGAACATGCCTCCCACAGATTCATGGACAGCAGACAGAACCACATGGCGTGGTTTGGTCACAGAATACTTTCTCGAGGTAATCTGGCTCAAACGCCTCGACTCTATTCAGGCACACATCTCAGGATAACCGTATAGACAACCAAATGTCACAGATACACACACAATTAGCTGGATTAGAATGCCTCTGACTCAGTGTTTAATATGCAAAAAAACACTCCTACACTCAAATACCATTTTCTCGTGAGGGTTTTGCATGAGCCTTATTTTGTTTTGTAGGAAAGTGGCAACATATACACATATATTCCCAACTTGCATACGCATGCATGCATTAAAGTTGCTGAAATCAACAAGTTGTTACAATATTTGATCTTTGTGAGAAGACCAAAATATAACTTCAGCTCATTAAATAACAGATTACATTCCTGAATGGGTATGAATTTGTCAAGCAGAAGTGAAAGTGACAGCAGCTTCATCTAAGGCAATGAGGATTGCTGTTGTGTGACTTTAATTGTCAGTTGTTGACTAACTAAGAAGGGTTAGGGTTGCGTAGACCGGCTATACCATCTGCTATCAAATAGTGATGTAGTCATCCCTTGAAAAAGTGGGTATACTCTAAATGTTTGTCTTGTGAGCATGTCTCATCCTGGCCCACTCCACTCTGCCTCTGATTGGCTCGCCGGCTCTCATGCTGTACGGTGCACATCAACATTAACCAATCAAATCAGTGAATCCAGCGGGTACAAACCTATTCGAGGCGGAGTAAGGTGGGTTCATCGCTTCATCATTCTATCGGAAAAAAAAAAAACAGATAGTCTAACTCGTGGATATTGCCGAGTGGTGCATCAGGAGGAAATTGGAAGTGGGTGTGGCCAATGCTGACTGAAAAACACGTGGGTATTCGCTGTGGACCCTGGACTACACCACAGCTGTCAGATCCAGTGATTATGTCATGGAAAGTTGAATGACACTCCAACTGCCCACTGCTCCATGTGTGGAAACACACATTAATATCGTGTCCCATTACACATGACTCCAAAGCACATTAAAAAACACCACAGTGGATTAAAATGCCGTTCTAAGAAAAAATAAGATGTAAAAGTACAGTTTACACGTTTACATGAAATAGAGAAAAGATACGCTGTTAAAACAAATTAAAAGGGATAAAAATGTGGATAATATAAAACACATAAATAGATGGAATAGAAATACAATAACTCACATGATGTGGAAGGCCAAACGGAAAAGGTGGGTTTGGATGGATAGACGATTCGCTACATAAGGAACAATGTCAACCAAATATGGACATTTTTTGAAGAATTGCAAGGAGGAGATGAAAAAAGCAAATCATAGATATAGACATGTGCTCATCTATCCCTTCAAAGAGATCACACATTCCTTTATAAGGGCAACGTAGTCTGAAGATGTAAAAAAAAACAAGCGATGCACAGTCAAAACCGTATATAAACATACATAAAATAACTTCTTACAATGCCTTCCCACAAGGGCAAAGCACTTTTATGTCAAGTGGGAAGTGCTTCTGAGAAAGTTTTCCACCAAGGTGAGTAGGACGGAACAGTGCGGCACCGGGTAAAGAGGCACTCGACGGCGCATTCTCGACTTGTCTCCGTTTGAAAAGATCAACCTGCAGCTTAGAGAATCTCAAAGCTCTTTTCTTTGTGTGTGTGTGTGTGTGTGTGTTTGCTTGCAAATGTGTGTGCGAGTGAGTGTGCGTGCACATGTAAGGATGCATTGATTAGGCGTGGTAGAAATCAAAGCCGGGCTTTGGGATGGGAATCGATCAGACGAGCATGCTGGTTTCTCCGCCTTTAGTTTGTCTCGTTCATCCAAAGGGAGAGGAAAAAAAGTTTATTTTAGAAAGACGTGTTGTTTGGCTTGTTTGGTTATATTTCTTTCAGGCCAGATGGATTGAAACTGAAAAATGACTTTTTGTGTCTATCTGTCTCCATCTGTCTGTCTCGCTGACACCCTGACTCTGTTTTACTCTCTCTTTTTTTTTTTCTTTCTGTTCATCACTGTCACTTTCTGTGTGTGTGCGTTCATGCCTGCGTCATCTCACACCATTTTCCAAAACAAAGTATGAAGCTGCGCCAGCACAAATAACCATGATACTGTCTCAATGCTAACGAAAATGCAAACAACAGTAAATGTTACAAAGAAACTCAGATATGATAAAAAAACAGACAGACACGCGCACGCGCAGACACACAGAGAGAAAAAAATACAGCAGATCACAAAACTGAACCTCACAAGCACAAGATCCCGACAACTTACACACACGTGACCAGCAGATGCACAAGTAAAGAAAAGGCAACGCTGACACGTCTGACACACACACACACACACACACATACACACACGCACGCACACAGAAGGGGTTGACAGGATCACGCCCACACAGGCAAAACACAGACATGCAGATAGGCAAACTGCAAATACAGAGAGAGAGAGAGAGAGAGAGAGAGAGGTGAGCGAAAGGGTTGATGATGATGGAAAAGGTGGGGGTTGGAGGAAGAAACAAAGGAAAGAAAAGAAAATAGTGAAATAGGGCCAGAGAAAATAAAAGAGGATGGGAAGGTGCAAGATGAGTGACGAAAAGATGAAAGGGACTTCCTGTGAAACACCTCGACACCGTGAATCAAAACACTCCATCCAATTATAGCACATCTCAAACACACACACACACACACACACACACACACACACACACACACACACACACACACACACACACACACACACACACACACACACACACACACAATCAATCGGGCTCATGAATACAGAAGAAATATTCTCGACGAGCAAATGAAAAATCTTTCACAAATTCATAAATATATGAAGACCTGTAACTTTAAGATCCTTTCTACTGTGAACACAGCATGAAAGCTGAGGAAATGTCTGTTTGGTAAATTATTTAATGTTTATTTCTTTTAGAAAAGAATATATATGTATTCGACGATATGGATTAAAACCATGATAAATTAGCCAAACGGGTTCTGAACTGATGTTTTTCCAGTGTAAAGTTATTGTCATTACTGCAGATGTGCAGTAGGAATGTGTCCAATTACAGGCACCATGTGTCCAAATAGTGCAACAACATTGTCTTTTTTTTAAATAAACTACATAGAAAGCCAACAATACAAACAAATGGCCCCTACAAGTTCATTCTGCTTTTGGCTGTTCTTTGTGGATCGTTTAAGGCTGAAGAAATAAGATGTATTAGAAATTGTAGTATATACAACAAGATTCTCAAACACATGGTCCTAGAGGGTGCAAGCCAATGTGCAGGATGACCATGCATAATGTTGTAAATTACATAGAAACATTTACCTAGTTTTTTGTTTGTTTGGGGTTTTTTTTTTCCAGATTTATTCACTGAGAGTCTTAATTATATTGTTGTGGACATATAATGACACAGATCCCTCACCTTGTAGCTGGTGAATGAGCACCAAAGCCTGATTGTGAAGGTGAATTTGGGCACATGCGTGCTCAAAAACTGCCGAAATCATGCAAACAGAAAGACTTACATCAACATTATCCAGCAGTGCTGTGGATGAGAGAAGTTTGGCTTTTTTTTTCTTTCTTCAAACACTTTCGTTGCCATTTTGGAATGGAAAAAAAGATTCAAAGAAAAATTTGAGCCACAAAGGACTCTTTATTTTTTACCTGAAGGAAAATTCAAAAGGTCTTTTTTTTTTTTACTTTTTCAGGTTTTTGTGACGATAAATTGAAATAAATGTGAAAATGTTCTGAATATGTTGACTCTCTTCACACTGAAACAAAGGAACAAAAGTGAAAATGTCATTAATTCTAGATTATTGTTACTTTCCGACCCTTTCAGATCTGTTTGGAAGGGTTGCGGCTTGTTATTGTACATCTACTGGACTACAGAATCGGAGTATTTCCATTAAGGTGCCTTTTTTCGCTCATGTAAAGCAAGTCAAGAGTGTTTTGGAAAAAGTTTCATCATGGGATCCCTTCAAAAAAAATTGCATTTTCAGTGGCTCCCAGCACCATTGACATGTAAATGCATCTTCCTCCCAATAAATTCAGCTGAATTCGATGAATGAATCAGTCATTAGACTGACCCAGATCGTATGCGCACACTCTTGCACTAACTGGTACAGTAGCTTTTTAAATAAATAACTATCAAATTTGACAAATTACACATTCTTGATTTCCTCTGAGATTACACTTTGCAAAGCACTCTGGACATTAAGTTTTTATAGGTGTAATGTAAAAATGAATTTCTGGAGATGAAAATGAAATTATGACTCAAAATTCATAAGTGCTGCCACGCGACGCGTCTTATTTTGCGTCGCACAGAAGGCAGCGCGGCAAACTAGGAGCTTTTAGAGTTGCACGGCATTGATGCAAGCAATTCTTCCAGCAGTCTGGCCAATGAGATGAAAGAGAGACAGAGGGCCAAGCTTGTCTCATTCAAAATATTCTCGGAGGAGCTGAATGAAGATCCACTGTAATATAAATGAGATCTTTTTTTTTTTTTTTCTCTCTCTGTTTATAAATTATGACCGGCTTCTGTAGTGGAGTGAAGTTCCACCATGTAAAGGAAATGAAGACAACGGGTTTCCTTTCAGGTCAATTTCGTCCAAATCCTGTCTTCATACGCATGTCCGTGTACTCGTTATTGTTGAACTTTATAGCATATTGTTCTCTACATGCGTGTGTGGGTTCATTACAAAAACACCCAACAGCACCAACTAGTGGCCTGGCATGCTAATTACATTGTTTTACAGCATTTCTTCTTTCCAGGTAAATGGACGGGTTTAGAAAGCGTTTTCCTTGTAAATGTGCAACTTTTCTGAAACAAGAACACACAAACAATATGTGTCAAAAAGATGCTGTTTTCTTTGCTCTCTTTGCTTGTTTGTTTTGTCTTTTCAATGCAGAAATGCAGTCGAATGTATCAGTCCTGGCTATATGGATGAAACTATTACAATGTTTTTCTGTATTTGGAGTTTCGGCAATCAACCTTCTAAAAGACCCGCTCCGCTGTGGCACCAAGCCTCCGCTTTCCTTTCCTCAGCTCGTCCATTTTCGCCACAGTACACACACACTCTCTCACACACAGACACACACACACACACACACTCGCCATATGAGGTCCAGATTGAAGCAGGCACTCCTCCCAGAGTTGATGTAATGCATGGTTGGAGAGGAGGCACACTGGGATAAGTAGGATAGAGCCCAGAGACTGAAATCATGTACTTTGAGGGGCAATACAGGCTTTGTGTGTATCGTTTTGCATGGCTTTTTTTTTTTTTTTTGCCCTTCACTCTCAAGCACTTTCCGCTCAAGTGCTTTTAGTTCCATTTTCTTTTGTTTTGCCTTTTTCGGGTTGCATGATAATCAGCGTTTTAATGAGACTCTTCAAAGTAGGGCCTAAGCAAAGCTTTGACCTCAGCTAACAGTGAATCTCCACGACATTTATTTACTTTTTTTTTGTGGTTACTTAAATGCACATTCTGCTAACCTCAGAGGAAAAAGTTAAGTCCTTGTCTGTGAGCAGCAGTCGCTGTCATAGAGGTCGCTCCCATTTATCCTCCGGTCCGTCCTCCGTCGGTGCCGACAGGGCTCCTTTTTAAAGCATTAGGCTGCAGAGGGGAGTTGCTGTATTTTAAAAAGAAATCCTTGTATCTTTCGGTGAACTAGTTGCTGAATATATTTTATAACTTCTGACAACTGAGGAGAAGAAGCGAAATGACTTTTCCCGAGCACATTCTCTGAGGGATGGAGCCAAAGTGCAGCAGGAGTTGAGTAAGCATGCAGTGAAGAGAAGAGGGAGGGGGGAAAAAAAGGAGGAAAAAAAAAAAGTGGGGTTTCTATGGCTGCTGGATATGTGGAATGAAAACACAAACTTCAAAGTCCTGTCCCGCCTGAAGAGTTTGGGTAAATAATATATCATTCAGGAGTGCGTGCGATTTGTTAATATGACATCTCAGACTTTATCATCATCTTTATAAAATTATACAAGAGGTGGGGGTGGAGGGGGTGGGGGGGATTTAAAAAGAAAGGGGAAAAAAAACAACAACTGATGGGTGCCTTTTTAGGGCAGAATCTTGTTCAGCAGTTTCTCTCTCCCTCTCTGAGCTCAGCGCTGTCTGACTCATCTGTGATGCTGCTCCGCTCCGCCAGCTGAGACATCCATCCAAACAGACAGACTGACAAACGCGAACACACGGGCGCGCTCTAGACGCCGAGCCGTGCAGACACACACACACACACACACACACACAACCAGGGAGCGAGTGTTTGGATAAACACACGCACAGAAAATATCCATTTAAGTTCCTGTGGAAATCCTGGGTATGTGATATACGGGGCGTGATTGAGCTCACACAACAAACAAGCAATTAATTCAATGAGATTATGCACAGGCATGCGTGTTGGAATACATTGGACGGCAGGTCGCGAATCGAGACATGTTTCATCCACTATGACACGCTTTATTGAACAGTGCTGGGTTAAAAAAAAAAAAAAAAAAAAAAAAGGAAGAAGAAGGTCTGAATGTCACTTTCAGGTAGAAAATGAGAAATACTCGGATTTGTGGTGCAACAACCAAGTGATGCAACTCATCATTATACAGGCAGGAGGATTGGATATATTAGGATATCTGATGATTCTGAAGCATGTTGTGAACTAACAATGTCATGACTCCTCCATATTCTCCTGGGACTTTGTAGTTTTATATATAATCAACTTCATCTTCATTGGCAAAAAAACCAACATTTAATTTCCAAGAAATAGCCATGTATACGTTTTGTTACTTTATTTACAATATTTTATTTAATGCTTTTTCAATCAGGTCATAACTTAGTAGATTATTGCCAAAATGTTAATACCATAATTGATCCAATATCTTAATACATTACAGGCCAGTTATTACAATAGGAGCTTTATTACATTGAGAACGACTGCAATTATAACATTATTGGTTGTTGCAGGTTTTGGGAAAATAAATATGGTGAAATATATTGAACAGCACAAGTGGCTGCGAATGCAAAACTGTGAAATCGCAACAACTCTTGATGGGTCAGCGTGGACTTTATTTTCTGTGTACGTACATCTTTATACCTCTTACCAAAGCTCAACCTGGTGCTTTCATTCGGGAAGCACTCCAACGCATTATACACAAATGAACAAGCGCAAACACACGCACGCACACACACGCGCGCACACACACACACACACATACACACACATATACACACACACACACACACACACACACACACACAGGGGGCTACCCTTTTATACAAGCCCTCGCAACAACAAACAGTGAAAAGGACATCAAAATTTACGGATGGAAGGAGAAGTGGTGCGCTGTGCCGGTTGCATGGAGCACAGCCTTCCCACAGAGTTAATTTTGTGCCACAGAACTGAGAGAGTTTAATGAGCTAGAATTGCCAAACCACAGTCTGTAGGTGGTTTGTTGGCTTAGCAACAAATTATACTTCAGTGAAAATAACAGCAGATCGCTGAAGCCCCATGGACGGCGCTTTGCATGAGCCAGCACTGCTCGGTGGGGGCAAGGACACATGCATGGGTAGTTCAATCAAAGCGTTTTCAATGGCGAACTATATTTGCCAAGTTACTGTAGAGGGATCAGACAGATTCATTGGTCGGGATTCTTTCAGGTGATTGGGTTGAACCCCCAAAAGCTGCAGATATATGTTACATAATGTAATTGAGATTTCAATCTATTATGGGAGGATCTGAAGTTCTAAAATTAAACGGACCACATATAAATGTGTCTAATCATGATTGACTTTCTTTTCTAAACATTTTTTCTTCTCTGCTTGAGAATGATCAGTCACTCGCTCACTCACACGAGGTAACCTGCTCACACAGCAGTGGAAGAAACTTGGTTTTGAGTGACTTGCCCAAAGAGACACATATACAAAAGCAAAGTGGAAGACTGAACTGCCAACTTTGGGATCGTAACCATGCTCCCAACGAAGGTGTGTTGCAGCGGAATCAGCCATTAAATCCAAAAGATGAAGAGGAAAACATGAAGGGCAGGGGGGCCTCTAAGAGCAGTGGACACTAGGTTCTACTAGCTCCTCCTCGAAGACAAAATTGTGTCACTTTTACACAATCACCAAACGTTTGAACTCTGCATTAGCATTTTAGAGTCCCTGTCAAACATCTACGGCTCACCTCAAAGGCAACCGTTCACCTCATTAGGGAGTAAAAAAACATTCCTGCCAAATGCGATTTTTAGACCAGTTCAGAAAAAAAGGTTGTCTTGTTTGCTACAGGTGGTTAACGTCAATCTAAAGCACCTCCAGAAGTTATCCACTATATCTATTGTGTGGTGGCTAGTCCTAGAAGTCAAAACTAGAAGCATCTTTCTGCCAAAAATAGTCTATTTTGGGTTCTACACAAAAGGCTCGCCCCCTTGAGGTGCCTTTGTAACTTTTTAGATGGTGTAAAAGGCCACAACAGTGCTTCATTTAAACACCTTGGTGACCCCAAAGCACAGTGGGAAAAGACTGTAACAAGCACAACCGTGGGTAGTGTGTGTGCATGTGTGTGTGCACGTGTGTGTGCACGTGTGTGTGTACACACCACTCGGGGAGAGCTTGCTTTTTACACTAACACCCCAACCGCCACCTCTCTCCATCTCGCTCTCAGTGGCTCCTTTGGGACGACGCTAACAGCCGGGGTTGAGAGAGGCTGTGGCGAAGGTGGGACAACTCGGGACCAAAGGGCGGCGGAAAAATGGAAAGAGAAGGAGACATCCAGCAGAGAAACCACAAGACACAACACAGTACACGTGGTCTTCTGCAGAGGAAGGCTGAAATGAGTTTCCGTTCCTTGTTACCGTGGGCAAAGCGCAGAGCGCATAGTGAACCGATCGCTTTCTGATTGCCTTCTGGGACCCGGGCCATTCACCTGTGTCTTCTGTATTAGACATGTTGTCGGCAAATCTAACCCCTTTCTGCTTTATTTTCTGGGTGAAGCTGAATTAGTTTTAGTTCAATGGTTTTCCTACAGATCTTCAACGTTTCTGCAGTTTCCATCGCTTTCAAAATGAAAAAAGCAAATAAAAATGATGTGTTTTCACCTAAATCGTCGTAAAAAGGGGGCCCCCGTGTTGTGACACATTACTGATGTGTCTTTTTCCCTCCACACTTCTCATATGGCTTAATTTTCTGAAAGCATTATGTTCAGAACATTGCCAGAACTCGGGGTTCTTGGAACGAAACAAAAATCAAATCATCAACGGACATACTCTGTTCACAGTGTCACATTTAAAGGAATTTGCATCTTCCTGTTGAGGTAAAACTTCAATTCCCTATAAGTATCACAGTTTATAGGTTTCATTTTTGGGTTGGAGGAGGGTTGTTTTTTTGTTGTTGTTTTTGCTTGAGGTCAGAACAAGCCACTGTGGTGTACTCTGAAGTCATGAAGACTCGACTGTGTGTATGAGCGTGTGCACGGCTGCTCCCGCCTCCCTGGGGCGAGGGGTACCAGATGCACTGCGCTTCGTCGTCAGAGCTAAAAATATACATGTGCACGCATGCATGCAAACACACACATGCACATATTAACACTGCCACACACCCCGGAAACACAGGACCCATTAAAAACGTGCCTCACTGATTAGCTCCAAGTCTCCCCCACGTGTTTCCTTTTTCTTTAAAGTGCTTATATTGTTGTTTGTGTTCTCACCGGGTCGGTCCTACCTTTTTACTTCCTTCGCATCTTATCTGATTCCGTCTTTCGCCCACTGTCTGTCTGTCTCTCAGTCTCTGTCTCAGTCGGTGCTCGGAGATAAGTTGCTCAGTGTTTGCATCCACGTATCTGACTCTCGTAGGACCTGCTTCGCTTCTACAATCTCCTCAAAGCATCTCGCTGAGTTTGTCAGTCAGTTTTCAGCCACTATCTTTACTCGCTGTTCATCCTAAGAACCATGAACGTTGTGATGTTTGCAGTCATGTTCACAAAAAGTGGGACTTAGTGGATCTCGTGAATCTTTAATGCTTAATTCAAACATAGACAGGCTATGTGCTGGACACAATGTTGACATATGATACTCAACACATATTACAATATATTTAGATTTTGTAAGCAAGGAATTATAATGGGATTTTACAAATTCACTTTCATTACACCTTTAAAATACATTAGAAAAATGCCTTTTATTTTCCAGTCTACCTAAAATATTCAACAGCAACTCCAATGAACAAAATCCACATTCCATTAGCATGCAATAATAAAAAGTGCTTCAGCAAGTAACTGAAAGTGCAGTCAAATATATATGTATTTGATAAATACTGTACATAAAGTTATTCCACCAGTAATACAGATGGCTAACAAGTATCAGAAAATATCTGAAATATTAGATTACCGGTAATCCAACTATCAGTTCAATACAGTGGTTTAGAGAATTGACAGGCGTCAGTCATTATGAGGTTTCAATGAATATCCAAGTTTGAGTCAAATCATTCCTACAATTCTTATGACTGATTCTTAAAGTGCAAATCATGTCACTAATTAGATTGAGAGTGTGCATCCATCAATCTTCAACACTCATTTATCCAAATTAAGGTCAAGTTTCAGAGAACAAAGCAAACTCTCGAAATATTATATTGGGTTTTGTTTGTTTGTTTGTTTGTTTTAGTTTGTGGAAGTTAGATTCAGGAGTGACTGAGCAACACACCTGTGTGTAGTTTGTCACCCTGAACATTTTCTTAGACAAGCTGCTCTATGTTTCGACTGCTGGAGGGTCTCACTTAGAGCACTGACCTTTCTTTGTGCACTTTTTACATTTATCTATACATTTTGTCGTTGCACGTTGTTTACGATGTACGCGTTTCCCCTCTATTGATTAACTTCTCTGTACTCGGCATACCCAAAATGAAGTCATTTCTTGATCATTCCACAAGGGAGGTTCCAATCCATACTTGCGTAAATAATCAGTTTTATCTGGTTTTCAATATCATGTTATGTTCCCTCAGTTGACAGTAATTAATCAGTGTTTAATGGGTGAAATTTAATTAAATGTAGAGCAGTCTGTTTACCACACTGCAGACGTTAATGAAGGAAGTCAGCTAAATGGTAATAATCATTGTGTAATCCTCATTTTGCCGCATTTCTGGCAATGTTGAGAATATACACAAAGGTGATTTCAGTCAAAAATCTGATCCTCTGCATCGGGGTGGTCTTGTGCTGGGATTATCCTCCCCACTGGCACCCATTTTTTTTGGCTTGCTTTCTCTCCTTTTCACGCTGTGCTTTGTTACCGTCTTCCCAGCCCACATCCCCTCTGCAATGACAGCGAAGATAGGGATCCAGCGAGCAGTAAAATGCCATCATGTTTAAGATGGGGAGAGAAAAAGTAAAAAACAAAACCAAAAAACAGAAAGATGTGTACAGTTCATTCAGCAGAAAGCTTTAATGGGACTCTTCTCAAGCGATGTGTGCGAAGTCAACATTTTTCCCCCTCAACACGGTGTTTGGACGGCCGCCATCGCAGTGTCGAGCACTCAGCGCTGCTCAAGACTTTAGCGATTAGTGGCCTGAAATCAAACAGTCCCATCTGCGTTGCTTTTTTTCCCCTCCTCTCTCTCTCCTCCTTTCTTTCTTCCGCACAATGTGTTCTACAGGCTAAATGACCCGAGTTGAGTACCCATCGCCTTATGTCAGCCTTCAAATCATTTCCAGCACTTGCAAGATTTAGACAAAAGCACCGGAGTGACAGCAACAACAGCAGCCCTGCATACTGAAATATACAAAGGATGCATCTGTCTTTTTTTTTTCCTTTTCTTTTTTGTGTTTAATGGCTGTTTTTGCTTGGGAGGAAATTATGAAAAAGAGGCAGAATAAAGCAGAGGAGAGAAAGAGGGGAGGCTGAGGGAGGCAGAGTGCAGGAGGCGAGGAGAAAAGAGGAAATGAGTAAATGAGTAAATGAAAAGAGGTGAAGGGAAGGAGAGATGAAAGGAAATTAGGAAAGGGAGTAGAGGGAAGACAGAAATACAACAGTGGAGAGGAGATGGAGGCAACAAAAAGAAGCTACAGAAGGGGGGGGCGGGAAAGGAGGGGAGAAGAAGGCGAGCTTTGATAACGCAGTGGGAGGCCACAGCAGGTAGAAACTATCTGTTGTCTTAATCACCTTTTAATCTTCGTCCACCAACGCCCCCACTTGTTAGCTGGCTGAAACTTGGACCGAGAGAAAAGGGCATTAAGATAAAGATAGAGAGAACAAAATGACATTTTTGGGGGCAAAATGAGGAGAGAAATGAGAAAAAAATGTAAAGTGGTGATGCAGGAGGAGGAAAAACAATGAGGGATAAGAAGAGATTTCCCCATGCCAGGAAGGTCACACCATGTGTGTGGTGTGAATGCCTGTGTGTGTCTGTTTTCATGTCAAAAACATGTAATTGTACTCTAAATGTGACCTTGTGACAAACATTTGAGCCTCCCCTGGAAATGTTTCTACGACCACATTAGGTCAGATTTTATATTGTAGTCATTAGCACATTTATACACTAACTGGAACTAATTTGTTGTACCTGGAGACAAACAGTCAAACTGTTCCCCCTCTCCATGTCTTCATGCAAAGCTAAGCTAACAGGCTGGCTCAAGCTTGTCTTTTTTGTTTTTTGTTTTTTTTCGCAAATAAGCATATCTCCCTGAAATGTGCAGTTATTTCGTAATTTCAGTAATGAGCACCGTGCCGCTTCAGTTAGCATCAACTTGTTACCGTGCTGACAGTTAGCGAGGGCAGTTAGGGCTTTATGCGTGTGTGTGTGTGTGTGTAGGCGTCTGTGTGTGTGCATGCGCCGGTAAGGACATGTACTCCTATGGGACACTGCAACAGAGCAACTCGGTTCCAGCGTTGCTCCAAATAATACCAACAAACTGTCAAGGCTCACACAAACACACACTCGAGCGTGGCAGCATCTCGGCGTAGGAGGAGGCTGAGGAAGCTCAGCTGATGGCAAATCCTTAAAATCCATCAGTGTTGTGGCTCTTGAGGCTTTGTGTTTTTTGTGTGTGCGTGCGTGTGTGTGTGTGTGTGTGTGTCCTTGTCTTGCTCTCTTTGTGGAGTCCAAAGCCTTAGAGCTGACTACATTTGTGGGGTCCGATATTCCTTGTGCTGGATGCATTAGTAAGGTTTCAAACACATCATAGTTCAGGAGGCACACACTGTACAGATTATCTCGAGTGGGCTGGACTGGTAAAATAGTGCCATAATGACCTTTAAATTTAAACCTGGAAGTTTTTCTTTGTCATGGCACAGAGTAATGATGACAAACTCAACATAAAACACATTTTAATGAAACCTTCAGGGGCAAAATATTGTGAAACATCCCAAAAAAAACTTCTATATGAACTCTCCCTGACAGCATGGCCTTGAGGCAAGTTTGATAGCAACCACGTAGCGAGCTTTCATGGCAGCCTCACATTGTGCGTTGTGTCTACTACTGTTGAGCAATTTTATTTGATTTTATTTTTAAAGCCTCTTGTGGGCCAGTTTTGGGCCACTCACCTTATGTTTGACACCCCTGGCCAAAGAAGTAAGGTCACAATTTGTTACGAGACTTTAACAGTAGTGTTAGGAATAAGGAGGGAGAGAATGTATTGTTAAAATGAAAGGCCTTCACAGGTTAGGTTGTACAAACAAAGTTTGTACAAAGGTTTGTTTTCCCGACATTGTGGGGTCAACTTGTGGCAACATCCTCCCATCACGCGGACTTTACACAAACAAGGACAGAAAAATCTGAACTTTATCATGTGAAGAGGTAACGGCAACTTTCGTACCCTTGTTAAGATTGGCAAAAGTCTGCAAAAAATTACTAAAAATCAATGTATAGCTGCCCTAAGTGTTTCAAACGTGACCGTGTGGATGTATTTCTGCCTGTGTTATAGATGTTCTGTCTCAGAGCTCAGCACTCTCATCATCGTATATATCTGGGGATTGTGTTAGTTTGTGTTTGAGACATTTCTACACGGCTCATCCTTTCCAAACAGAACCCAGAAACGTCGTTATAGTGTGTGTTGGCTCTGGTGATGGCTAAAGAGGACACAAATAAATTAGCGCAGGTTAATTCTGCCTGTCAACAAATGTTAACTTTTTATCGCAGTTTTACAGAAACCTGACAAAAGGCATTGGATCCTGGGTAAACATATAAATCCCTAAGCCTTTATACAGCATTTATTAGCACAGCAGCTTCCACGAGTCCCTGAAACTGACAGGAAAAAGTGGAAGTTTCGATTACTTGCCATGACTTCGCTTTCATTCTGATAACATCTGGTTTCAGATTTTAAAATTTTACAACTGACTCGTTTTATTCGTTTATAATTAATGTTTCATAAATAATATGGCATCCACTGCAGTTTGCTAATGCCTCTCTTTTTAATTTGTGGGCTGGGAGATGTTTTCCCTCTCTGTAATGCTTAAATTAGTCGCAGTAGCCTGTGCCATGTCCTCTGTGCTACATTTCAACCACCACTGCATGCTGCCAGCCATCAATCCAGATTTGATTTGTTGCACAAATGGCCAAAAGCAAACAGATAACAAAGGAGGGATTCTAGCTTGTTTCCAAGTTCATCTTTTTTTTCCCCCCTCCAATTCCCAACAATCAAAACTTTACAAAATGGTCTGCTGGTGCCAAGAGATAGCGGCGACTTTGGTATGTCAGGGAATAATCTTGATATGTATGAATATGAGACATAATCTGCCTAAGCTCCTTTGCGGTGTCATGTCGTCTTACAGTCACTCACACACCGAGCTTCGGCAGTAATCCAACACAACACGGGAGGGACGGGGCTGTGACGGGTGTGTTCGCTCATCGTTTGACATCACCTGCACATTTCTACCTGCCCATTGTAAATATGTGGACCACTGATCAGGTCATTGTGGTTCTAAAAAAAAAAGAGCTTCAGAGGTCTAAGTCGAAATAAACACAGCTCCTGCAACTGCAGGCGTTGATGCAACTTACGGAAATAAAGTATTCCTGGCTCAGATATTCTTACAAGACCATTCTGATGAACAGAAATGCAGGTTTCCTGCTATTTTATGAACCTTTCATTGACTTGTTCCCTGCTGTTATAAAGAGTTGAAGTTTACCTTCAGAGGTGCAACGAATTACCATTTTCTTCCTTTCATTTTCATGCTCGTAAAAACCGGTGCCGGCTGTTTCTGTGGTGGATGCTAAAGCATGCCACAATGCACTAAATGATATACGGAAGACAAAGATGCGTCTGAAGTGTATTCATTGCAAAGCAAACCTCCTGCAGCGCCCTATTTGAATTCATGGCAGGTGGAAACATTCCCCAACACGCACTGCACAAAAAGGCAGATAACAGCCGGCACGAGAAACTGGCATTGCAATGAGCTCTGCAAGTCTCAGACTGAATGCTCCAGTTTTCCAGACTGGAAACAACAAATATAACCTTTTCCTGAAAATCTGGAATCTATGGCTGAGCTTCAAAACACTGCTTATATAAGGCACCATGTATATACCTACTGTTTTATATGTCTCTATATGTCGAGTGTGTATACATGTGCACCTATAGAGTGTTAAAAATCACCCACTCCAACCAAATAAAGCACCTTACGTCTCGTTTTTAAATGCAATCCACTACGCTGTTGAACGGTTTTATCAGGGACAATCTAACCCAAATTGAACATTTCAAATGCAAACACATCGTTTTCATGTTTTCATTACAGAAAAGTTTGGTGTTTACACAGCAACATTTGGAAAACAATGTCCATTTACACTGAAATGGCAGAAATGCTGGAAATGATGGAGCACCCAGGGCCGCTCGTTGGCGCTGTTGTTTGTTTTTGTTTTGTTAATTTCTTGGCTCGTTTTAATGAAATATTAGAACATTTTCAATTATAACCTTACAAATTAAATCACATTACAGTGACATGGCTAAATTGAAGAAAATACGTCATATTAAGAACGTTTGGTTTATTTATATTGACAGTATTTAAAAGAATATTTGGGCCTGAAATTACTTTTCTCTTCCACAAACAGACTGTACAGTCATATATATATATATCATACAGTTTATATTATTTGATCTTTAGAAAAGCCGTGAACTAATCTTGTTTGAGTTTGAAAATACACTTAAATATACTTCTATAATTAAAAATTCAGTTAGGTATTAAACTTCTTCATTTTCAAATAACCATTCAAATGAGCATAATGAACCTGACAATCTCAAAAATCTACATTTTTAAAAAATAATTGAAAGTGCTTTTGATACTTTTTACAACTTGTTATCAACAACCTATATTTGTACAACGTACACTGAAACTTTGGGAGCTATTTGCACTTCAAAATAACAACAGTGGAAAAACAGCAATCTTCTCCTTCATACAAGTATTTCATCACTGCTCTTACAGTGTCTCCTGCCTACCTACACTGTTGAATCATAACTTTAATGACCACTACAAATATTACACTGCAAGATCCACAATTGGTGAGAGTGATACAGACTGACTAAAGTTTAGCTTCTGATAACAGTTCCAGAGCCCAAGATGTCCAGCATATGGACACGTTACAGGACTCTTCAAGGTAATTGTGATGACACACAGTAAATTATTAGCTTGTGTCCCTCGCAATGTAAGGGGACATTTTCTGTAAAGAACAGCGAATCAGTCACTATGAGAGCTTTTATCTTTCAACTCAGAGAATGATACAAAATGTCTTTCCAAGGAACAGATCTATGTAACGTCTTTCATGACAGGAATGCAGTTTAGTTCAGACCCTTGAAGTTGTGGTTAATTCAGTGCAGCTTTTAGTTTCTAGTTTGAATGCAGCACATCTGTAAAGGGACCGTAAAAAATGTAATGAATGTAATTGAAAAATTCGATTAATAATGTTTAAACGTAATCCTCCACTACAAAGTGAAGTCTTCTTCTTTTCCCCGCCCCTGGAAGCTCCATCACCAACATCCTCTGTCCATGAGATCTACTGTCTCTCCTCATCACATGTCCAAAATTTCTCAGTTATTTCTACACTTTAATGAGCCGGAAAAATGTTCTGCTTTTCATGTTAATTATGGGCTGGACTTTGAAGTTAAAAGAGAAAGGAAAAGTCAACCAATTTTATGAAATATTCTAATATTTTGAAACACTACACTATAAAATTAGGACAATAAATGCAGCAAGATTGCTTTGAAATACTTTAGTTTATCGGGTAAATTAAGAAAATGTGATTTTTCAGTCATACCGTATTCAACAAGGCCACGTTTACACGTCGTGCATGTCACCACAAATGATGATTTCTGAAAACTCTGGCCACAGTGGAGATTTAGAAAAAGTCAGTGTCTGTGGTTGCATCTAAACAGTGATATACATACATTGCACTGGTGTATGATTACGTTATAACTTGTCTTACGTGTTTAACTGTCTAGCTTTGGTCAGTAGCTTCGGTTTGTCACAATAACTCTTGTTTCCATCTTTCTACACTGTATTTGATCATTTTCACTTTAAATGATACAGTTTTGCCTTTTATTGTGACAATATCTTGATATTTTGTGTGACATCTCGTGGTTCCATGTAGTATGTAATGGTATATTTAGTTATAAAATTCGCTAATCAGTATAAAGCACCTAACCAGTAAAACAACGAAAAACAATGTGACGTATACCGTAGTCCCAAAAATATGGTTTTTCAATTATCTTGTAAACAATGCAAAGCAGAGAGAAGCAAAACTTGACAGAGACACATTTCAACACCATTTTTTTCTAAATCGCTCCTAGTAAAGTTCCCCAACTGAATAACTGATAAAACTGAAAACAACAAGCCAATTATTGCAGCAGTAAAGCAGCCTTCAGTAAAACATGGACATCCTCACAGCGGTGACATCTGCAGATCTGTTTATTACAACACTGACGAGCACAAATACCTAGAGGGGGCCGAGCTGATCAAATCTGAAAACTCGCCACATATAGAAATTGAAGGTTTTTTTGGTTGTTGTTTTTTTTAATGAAATACCAGCCCATTTGGGCTGGTCTCTGTGATTCATTGACACAGCGCCAGCAGTGGTTCGCAGTTCCAGATCAGTAGACTGTTAGACGCCATTTCTGTGTGACTGTAAAAAAATTTTTTACGTGATTAATAAGCTGGCTATCTCGTACGGTGCAAACCACTATTCCTCAAAGTGCCACGTGTGCATTCCCTGTTTAGTAAACCTTTTCTCCCGGTTCTTCCAGTTGCCTGTGGAGAGGATGAAAAAGATTTAATACCTCTGCCAAGCTGATGCCCTACAGTGCTGCCCGTCTTAAATACAGACACAGATACAAGCAAACGCATACACACACATTCGAGGGATTAGTTAACCTCCTCAGGTGACGCTGGACACGAGTCCATTGCCATTCCAGCTGCTAATAGGCAAATTGCAGTCACGTTAGGAGAAACCATTGTCATTCCCGCCACTGCTGACCCACGACACGCACGCACAGCGCACGTACTTCAAAAGAAAACACAACACACGTACCTTTCTACCCAACTTTCCTCAGCCTCTTTTCAATCTCAGGGTATTCCCACCGGAACCGACAGCCACACATTTTTACTCTAATCTTGCCTCTTCCATCTTTCTGCCTTCATCTGTGCCGCCACATTTGCCTCAGTGAGGTTAGGGTCTGTATCCCTCCACTAAAGGTGAATGAGTAAACCTGACAGGCACAACTGAGGGTTTATCTGACCCTCACCTACAGCCGCTGGAAGAATCCCAATAGGGCACACGCTGAGATTATTCTCCACAGTTCTATTGCACATCTCTGTTGTTTGGTCAGAATTGGGAGCTTCAAGCTGCTCCAGTGAGGTTCAATTGTTTGCAACCCAAAAATAGCAGCTGCTCGCCTCTCCCGTGTAAGAACAAGAGGTGTCCTGCAGCAGCTTTAAAGGGACCGTGTCCCCGGTCAAAATTAAAGCACGAAATAAGAATAATTAAACAGGACTGCGAAATAACGTCCCAGTCATGCTGCATAATCCATCGCCGCTCTCAGTCACAAAGGAAATTGTTGTTCGTGGAGTAAATTATCAAGAACTACAGGAAGACTGTTTCAGGGAAAAGACTGCACCACTTATTTTTCCAAATGTCATGTTCCAGTGCAGCAAGCATCGTCGCACCATACTGTGGTCGGCAGAAATCTCAGAGATAAGTATCTCAAACTCAAATGCAGCCAAGACTATCTGCTCGGTACAGGCAGGCCTGTTGGGATTGTTACATAACTGTCTGTACGGGAATAAATTAATGAAAGAGAAAATTATAATATAAAAAAAAAAAAAAACTTTTAACGACTGGTGATGGAGCGATTAGCACTGTTTCTGCACAACAAGAACTTGAGGTTTGATTCCATGGCGAGGGCCCCTAGGTGTGGAGTTTTGTACGACCAATCACAGTTTTTTTTTCTGATTTTCTTTGACATGTGTAAATGTTTGACCTTGGACTCAGATTGGAATCAACTAGTCTAAGCGACACTGTATAAAAGCAAACTAGCTTAGCGACAATGTGTCTCCCCGCCATGCTTATTCAAAGAAACCCGACACCTACAAGAGTCTAAACTTGACGAGCTCAGGGCCGACCTTTCAAAGAAAGATCTGTAGTTTTATTTATACGTACAGAGCAGTTAAAATGTTTTCAATGAAGTGAATGTATCAGGTTGAGTTTGTGAAAAAAAAAAAGAATAATACAATCATTTTCATCTTCAGTTTTGCTGTCCTTAGCAGACACTTCAGAACTTTTTACAGATATTTGAGATCAAACTCAATATGCTAACAGTCTTTACTTTCATCATTCAATTCTGGCCATTTTAGCTTCTAAAACAATCTGCGGCACCACAAAAACACAGATGAAGTGCTGCTTTAAGCACACTTAATGTCAAATCAAACCTCAATTTGTAGGGTTTACCACAAATATTTCCACCGTTGAATAAAAATGTAACAGCCCCAGGTAAAGAAAGGCAAAGACGCTCTTTAAAAAGTGAGAATCTGGCTTTAGACTTTAACTCCTTTCCTAACAATGATGCAACAGATAAAAGGGGATAACTCACATTTGTAATTAGAAGCCTAACAGATTGCAGACATATTCATCTGGCCTCTGCTGTTCCTTTGCAACACTCAAAGAAAGACGGAGCAGAGCCATCGGTTGGTCGTCCCCAGCAGGCACCCAGACAGACCCGTGGATCTCTCCACAGTCTGGACTTTAAAGCGAGTCTTTCCTAAACCTCTCCGTCTTTCACCTCCTCCTCCCTGCCAGTGATGAGATGAGCAACCCTCCCCGCAGGAAATCTTTTAATCTTAACCCACGCTGGGGGCGACGACCCTCAGACACGAATCGTCCACCTCTGTAAGAGGGAGCTTTTGCACGTATCCAGGTGCTTGACCACCGCGTCCAATTCATGCAGCCAACTCAGCCCGGTATGAATGTGGCTGCAAAAAAGCCATTGCTCCGTAACGTCCATTGTGGAGCCTCCAGCCTTTCGGCATTCAGTCCATAACCCAACGAAACGAGAGAGAAAGGCATGAATAAAACAGAACCGAAATGCAGGGACATTTGTTGGGGGAAAAAAGAGCGACACAAACACATATGAATGTGCAGAAATGTATACACACACACACACACACACACACACACAAGCAGAGCAACAGGCCCGAGACACGGCGCAGGAGAAACGAGGGAACAAATCAGTGAAACGGAAGAAGGGTGGCAGGACAAAAGAGTGAAAAGAAAGGGTTAGAAACAGTCGTTTTCTTCCCCGCACTGCCAGCCTGCCAGCACAGATTAACACACTTTTCCGTCTTTCCCCTCCTCTCTGCATCTCTTTCTCCTTCATGCTCTCCCGTCTTTCCGCCTCTCCCCTCCTGCGACATACCATGTTTTATGCCTTTCAAACCCACTTATTTGTTTTGCGTTGCATCCCTTTTCTGTCTGCCCTACCTAATCTTCCATTGTGGAGTCTTTTCTTTTCTTTTCTAGATTATGTCCTCCTGTTCACATTTTCAATCTTTCTGTTCATCCATTTACAATTTCCTCCTCCCCCTTTCATCCTTTCACCTTTCTTCTTTTCACCCCACAATTTTCTGTCTTCCTCTTTCCTCTTCCGCCTTTCAGCGTTCTCAACTGTACATCCACAAATGTACCGGAATTTGATCCATAAATTCTAATTTACATACATATAGCACGCAGCTGTATAACTCAGTTACCTGAGACACCCGTGTGCCGTCTGATAACAGCTCAGAAAACCTGCCAAATCACATAACCCACTTTGTGTGTGTGTGTGTGTGTGTGTGTGTGTGTGTGTGTGTTTGAGTGTGTGTGCACGCGCTAGGTGAATGATAAATTAGGCTGAGCCCGGCCTGCCATCTTTTAACCACAATTAGAAAGCTTTCCTGACAGTCTGTCAGATTCAAGGCTAACACACACACACACACACACACACTCACACACACACACACACACACACACACAGATATGTCTGGAGGCACCCGGTGGCTCACGGGCAGACAAGAATCACAGACATACGAGCGGACGCCGTTTCCCAGCCATCACGTGCTAGCACAAAGTGATACATAGCCATCACTATCTCAAACTGCCCAGCCCTGACAGCTGTTCTCCTCTACCGAGCTCCCTGCCCTGGTTCTCTGCTACACACGGCCATACAAAGAAAAGAAAACTCCCCACCCGTCTGAGAGGATGCACACTACATGCTAATCGCCGGGGGAGGTCAAACGTACACAGACACAAATCACTCAGCGTGCACGGTGTATGAAGACCACTACTAAAGGAAACAACTGGCGTCCCATCGCGCCACCACCTTCCAGAGTGCGATATGAGAGCGTCATTGCATATCGTGTTGCTTCCATGTCTCTGATCACTTGACTTGCAAATGTAAAATAACGGCTTGAGTAATGGTTCTGTTCTGTCCTTCCGAGGATTTCCAGTGATTTACGAATCGGACAGGTTTCCCAATTGTGTAATTTCTTGATTGTACACTACACCATTGGATACATTTCCAATGGCGTAGGTTTAACTAAAGTGCAGCAAAACAATGTCAACTTTGCAGGTCATGTCGGTGTTTTAGCAGGGCTTCAGTCATCTTGTGGTACAGTGGTGTCGCCTCATGCTGCAAGTCAATGCTGCCAACTCTGTTTGATAGCCCACTTTCAGATAGTAATTGTTGGAAACATTTTTTGTTTGACTTTCAGGACGGTTTCTTTGTGTTTTTAGCATTTAGCTCTCAACCCTATTGAAGAGCAGAGGGGTGAACCTCTGGAGTCGAGGTAGTTATGTTGTATGTGGGCACCTGGTAGCATGGGGACTTTTTGAGTGCAGTGTAGTGTCTGAACTGAAATACAAATTGAGATTATAAATGTACATCATTAATAATAAACACTCAAGAGTAGAGGTGCAATACTTTTTTTTTCAGGTGTTTTATGATGAAAGAAAGAAAGAAAGCAACCTTTATAGAAAAAAGATGTACATGAAAGCGATTGACAGAGGTTGAATTATTTGAAGCATTTGAAGAACCCCGGTGAAGATGACCTGGAGCATCGCGAGCGCAGGAGGAAGGGACTCAAACCAGGGAGGGGATAAGAAAGAGGATAAAGAGAAACCAGAGCAAAGGGAGAAACGGATTGCAGGAACACAAGGAAGTGAGAATGAGATTAAGTGTGAGCGAGGAGAGAAAAAAAAAAAATCTAGAGATACTCTCAAGAATTGTGCGGGTGATATTAACCAGGGTGAAAGTGAGGACAAGTGCTTTTTCTTTCCACCCTGCTGTCGTTTACTTGGCAGCGTGGCTCGTCCGATTGTTCCAGTTTGGCAGTATCACTTTGTACTCAACCTCTCTTTTTCACTCTCTCTCGCTCTCTTCAAGTTAATGTGAAAAAATAAAAGAGCACTTAGCAGTTGAGATTTATGGCCAGATGAGAAAATGCTTCTGTGAAGTTTCTGTAAAGAGACAAGCAGGTGTCCGCAGCAGCCAACTTATACGCGCATAGATGTCTCAAGCGATGATTTGGCACATGGCACCACTTCCTCTTCCCAAGATGGGCATGTGTGGGTGGAGCCAGTCCAGCTCACACAGACACAGCAGATTCTGAATGCAGCTCATAGGATCCAATATTTAAATGACTGAAAATCAAGTAAAAGCAGGATTTGGGGCAATAAACTTGGAATACAACATATTTGGGCAAACAAGACCCATGTGAAAGTGTTCAAAAGCTGTATATTATGACCCCTTTCACAGATGTCATTTCATACAAGATGTTTGCAGTACTTCATGTTAGTAAGCAGCATTGAATTAGCTCGTTTCAATTTTTTTTAGAAACTTTAAATAAGAATTTTAATAGAATATCTTGTTCAGGCATAAGTGGAATAGAGTTAACTACAAGTTTCATCTGTGGGCCATATTCCATCTTATTTTCATAACCAAACCAGGACCAACTAAAAAAGTAAACATTATTCCACAGTTGGCCTTCGAGACGTAATTTGAGCACATGGCCTTTAAGGCGATTAAGCGTTTTCGCCGCTTGCTTTTTTGTGACAACAAATTCTATGATTTGCATGTTTGACATACGTGGGTTCAAATCCGATCCAGGCTCTTCTGTGTGACAATGCAAAAGTGGGTCCGAGTCAAAAATCAACATAGAATGTTCTGATCACATCCTCAGCAGGAGATGGCAAAAACACCTTGTAATGTGAGTTGCCAACTCCAGAAGTCTGTTCCTGTATGCTTATCATGTGCGGTGAAACAGAGGTACAACAAAGAATATGAGATATGAACTGTATTATGCTGGTGATAAGGGTGTAAATAAAAATGTCAGCATGTTCTGTGCAGCCATGTAAAACTTTGAAGCCATGAAATGTCATTTGTCCTCAGATTTTTGAAATTACACCACCAGATATCAATTTACTTTCATATTTGGGCATGATAAGACAGTTGAGTGTCTTAAATGGGGGGAAAAAAGCAGAATTTACTGAAGTGAAGAAATTTAGTTTGAACCTTCTTGTTCTCTTCAGGTCATTTTGACCTTTTTTACAAAAAGTAACTTTGTCGTAACTTTGGTTTTCTTCCAAATAATTACCTGGAAATTACATGGTTGGTTATACGCATTGCTCTATGAATGTCAAATAAATTTCAGAAAATATTTTTTTAATGTGTATTTCACTCAAATTTATGGCATCTGTTGTCTTCCTGGGTCAATTTGACCCAGTAAGACAAAAGGTGTGAGTGTACATCACAATCAAATAAAACTCAAGTAGTTTCAACAGTGAGTGCTTCTTATAATAGCATTAGAAAAAAATAGCAATCGACATCTATCATACCATTTATTACAAAAATGTGTAAAATACAGTACGTTCATTAAAAGGTGAAATTGAAAGCTTAAGTGGTCATTTTCTCAATCGCGTTTTCACAAAAGCAGTCAAAACATACCGAGTTAATTTGACCCTAGAGGCCACAAGGCACTTAGTGACTGGCAAGACAAGATAAGTGCAAATTTAAATGCAGCTCATTGAGCAGAAAGAGGATTATTTCCCTCTCTACATCAACATTTGCTGGTCATTTTGCTTGTAATCATTGAAGTAGTTCTTTTCATGCAGACTCACTGTAATATTCAGCTTGACTGTGTCAGGGTCAAACTTGGAACTCGATTTTTGAAAAGTTGAAGATATTTTCTGATTTGGACGGTGGCTTGTCGTTATCCTGCTGCCGGACCAGAAGAGAACCACTGATTTCCACCGCCGGGCACTGAGGCGCGTCACTACCGATGCTCAAGGTTCAGACTTGAGCCCTGGGGGAGAGCAGGAGTGTGTGTACTCGTTGTAACTGCCACTGCCGGACGGGATCCCCGCTGACGGAATTTGACGGCCATCAGGAAACCTCAAGTTAATTTTCCCGTCACTGCTCTCATCTGTTCACACCTTGTTAATTAACGTGGCCCTCAGTCGAGGCCCATCATTTACAGAGAAGTTTGCTGTCGGAGTCGTGACTGCATAGCCACGGGTTATTATCGCAGATCGCACAGACGTACATATATTTCCCCCCTTGCTTCTCTTAAATACCCTCCGACATTCTACCGAGTGTATTTAATTTTAACCTAATTCGCACATAGCCCGGGGGCTGTGTGCTGTGTGCGTGTGCGTGTGCGTGTGCGTGTGCGCGTGTGTGTGTGTGTGTGTGTGTGTGTGTGTGTGTGTGTGTGTGTGTGTGTGTGTGTGTGTGTGTGTGTGTGTGTGTGTGTCCTTTAGGGATACAGGCTACCGGCTCAGTGTGCTACCGCATTAGCAATTACAATAAATGCAAAGATGACATATAAAATTCTGACACTGAATACTGAAACTGCAGAGGCCGGCCGCTGGAGAGTAAACGATGGGGCATGCGAGTTGGAACGACAGGGGATCAATCTGCTGAAAGTTCAACTCCGAGGCATATTAGACTTTCAATTCTCCCCATTTTCATCCAGTCTCCTGCCCTCACAGTTTTCACCGCCTGGACTCTCTCCGTGACGGCGCTTCCCTCACTTCCCCGCTCTGCGGCCCGTGACGCCGCACGGTCGCCAAACGCGAAGACGTTCGACTCCTCTGAACGCCGCCTCGAAATAACGGGAACCTCCAATCGATGAACTGTGATCTCTGCATCTCGACGCCAAGAGTCTCTGCCCTTGATGCCTTATTCAAGCCTAAAACACAAATATTCTTCACCTCCCCTTCCTCGCCCCCCCTCCTCTCCTCGGCTCTTCCCTCCCTCTATGCATGCCAATTGCCATCGATTTCAATCCGTTTCCAGCGCGGGACTCCAGACAAATTGCAGCTGACAGTCGCCACTGTGTTGCGCTTCTTTAAAGCTTGAACATTTCTCTGCAACAAATCTCCCAAGGATTCCATTCACTCTCCTTCTCAGTTGTTTTTTTTTTTTTTTTTTCCTTCTTCAAACTGACTGTTGCTTTCTGTAGAATAGACACAACACAGGTGTAGGCTACGCTCTCTTGGAGCCCGACCTGGGTCGCTGCCACGTGCAGCCTCTGCTCTCCGCATCGTGTTGCCGTTTTGTGTATCGCCGTCTCACCATGTTGAAGGAAAACACTGGGCACAGGGCTCCACATTGTTGGTTCAAACCAAATAGTACAATATTGCCTTGGCAAAAATCACCCTGGATATTTGGCGGCATCACATTTCGTCTAATATTTATTAAATTTTTTTGTCATTCTGTCACAAATAACATGACACCCATGATATAATTGTCCAATTTTCTTTCTTTTAAACAATTTTAATTCAGAAATTAAAATAAGGAGAGCGCAGATATTTTTATTGGCCCGATCTGTGTTCTATCTTTTGGTTAAATGTGTTCAATATGGCAGCATTGAGTCATTTCGGGATAAAGTTTGTCCTGTATTAGTTCAGAAATAGCTATTATTAGCCATTGTTGTTGAATGCACTGGCATTTACTAAAGAATAACTCAATACACTATCTTGTGATGAAAAGTGGTATTGCAAGAGGAGAAGAGTACACATGTTGTGACTATTTCTACAGAAGTAGGTTTCATTTTGTAGCTTACAATAAAGATATTTCATTACTCAATAGGCGACAACATTCCTGTGAAGATTAATTGAGCGTGTGACTAAAGCTACTTCAAATAATCAGAGCTATTACAAATATTGGGTGCATTACCTATCATGTAAATGCTGAATTCACTTTACATTTGGTAAATTTCACACCAATCTTAGTTAATATTAATTTTAAAGGTTACAGGTTGCTTTTAATGATCTATCACCTCTGTGAACCAAAGTTTGGAAATGTGTTTGGCTCAATGAATATATTTAATTAAAACAGATTTTGGTTGCATTGTAAAATAATTAAAATGTCTCAACAAGAATTCGTTAGCCTTCAAAACTAAACGGGACATATGCAACGGTTACAAAAGCACAAATACGATCTCTGTGTAAATGGAAAACGCAACGTTTCAGACATGCTGCTTCTGTACATGTGCATCACGACTGTGGTAGATAGTTCTACTACACATGTACGAGTTGATGAGCAATAAAAACAAGGTTTTCCTCCAGAGCGTCATGACTCCCAGTCCACATTCTCCTGGGACTTGGTAGTTTCATATTTGACAGTCAATGTAATAACAATCCAACTTGGTCGTCTGACCATACGAATGTCTGCGTACTCATCATTGTTAATGTTCATAGAGAATTGTTCTCTGTGCGCATGTGTGTGTATGGGTTCATTACAAAAACAAACAACATGGAAATGATTGAATTCCAGCATCTCTGTGTAAAGGGACATTCTTTTCAAAAAACTGCCTTGTAAATGCATTGCTCTTCTGAAACTAGGTTTGCATTTGGTAGCATTGTAGATTAAAGTGAAAATTGTAGCCTTCATAAAATAACTATTAAAAGTCGGGGGGGGTTAAAAAAAATTGAGATTTGAAGCTCTCATTGGTTCAATTAAATATTTAGTTATAGTTATTAGTTTGTCTTTTTAGTTATTCATCCTGAATTACAGGCTAAAAAAAAGCCTTCGGCAGATGGTGGAAACAGGTGTCAATTTTTTAGCGCGGGTGAGCTTGTGACCAAAAAATCTTTTTTGCTTTAAATCGAAAGCAGCTGCAGAAAAAAAAAGGAAGAAAAAAAAAAAAAAAAAAGGGGGAGAAATGACTTCTAAACACTCCCAAAACAATCAGCAGAAATAAAATCCTTCAGCAAAACAATTAACCCCTCAGTGTTTCCCGTGGTGCCGCTCCGCGGCGAACGCTGGGCTGTGCACGGCGGCTCCCAGGTGTGAACATCTGTAATTCAACCAGTGCGTGATGAATAAAGAATGGAGGCTGAAGCCAGGCGCAAAAACAGTCATTAATTACCTTGTTAGCTTGTGTTTAACGTGTGTCGACTTGCAGTAAATAATGTAGAAGTGAAATTAATTTTACATTTGGTGTCCATCGGGCGGCCTTCAGCGTCACACGGATGTCTCTTGTTTTGTTTTGTTTTATTTTTTATTTTTTCATCTCAAAGCAAACATGGAACGCCCATCAAACAGACCAGAGAAAAAACTCTCTCTGTCTCTCTCTCTCACTCTCTTTCTCTCGGCGAGATAAACCAGCGCCGCCGAGTGATGGATGAGGAGTGCGGCTTTGTGGGTGTGACTGAAATGGAACTAATGACAGAAAGACAAGCAAGTGAGAACACAAGAAAACAAGTGGGAGAGGAGGAGAGCAACCCAGATGTGGAGATACGCAGAAATAAAGACAAAGAGAGGCAGAGATGAATAGAAACAGCCAGACAGAGAGAGAGAGGCAGAAAGAGACAGAGAGAGAGAGAAATAGAAGAATAAATGGCGGCAATACATAGAAAATGGATGGAGCGTTGTTTGTTCCTTAAATGCAGCCCGGAGCCAATTCTTCTAACTATAGCTGAGTTATTGGAGCCACTCCGCCAGAGGTGCCACCACTTGTCGTGTTCACCCTCTTAGTGGTTCGCAGTAGATTTCCTAATGTGCAAATAATACAGCTGTTGCTTATGGTCAGGTGGAATTAATGTGTTAAAAAGAGGCTGATTTGTCTCAACGAAGGCAGTAAATAACGACAAAAAAGTCGTGATGATGCTGCGTGAAACAAAAATAAGGGTCTGCTTACACAAAGTTTACACGTGAAACTTTCATTGGGTTTTAAGAGTCTGTTTACACAGCAAACGGCGCTCAGAGCCACTGAAAACACAATGTTTTTTTTTTTTAACAGATCCCAAGGGGGACTTTTTCCAATCACACTGGGTGTGAATGGGGGGAACACAACTTTCTTTAAAAAAAAAAAAAAACACATCTGTGTTTATACCACAGTGTTTGTTTTGACAATTTATTTTTGACAATAAATCTCAATAGTCAATATCATCACATGTTCCATATCAAATTTCAACTTGACATCCATAGAGTGCGTGTCCTGAGACCAGCAAGTAAATATGTGTTCACATAAAGAAAACAACCAATTATGATGATAAAAGAGTAGATTACATCTATTTTGAGGATTCAGTATAATGTACTTATATATATACTTATATAAGTCAGAAATCCTAGTTTATTTTACATAATAAAAAAATGTCTGAAATGGTCATTTAGAAATAGCAGGAAAGTATCAGATTCTTTAGTCAACAGATAAACACAAGTCATATACGACCACATAAAAGTATTTATCACATGTCATGTCACTATCACAATATTGAAAATAAATGTATCTCTCATAACTGACATTATATATGAAACTAGGCATTCCTTTTTTTTTTTTTTCTTTTGTGTCCACTGCTACTGTGACACTCTGCTGTTATCTGTGAGTAATGGGACCTGGCCTGGAAAATACCTCATCTGGATGGGAGCATATGTTGCTCCTTAACCTGTAAATATTGTTCAGCGTTAATGGAGCCGTCACAGATGTGCAAGTCACTCATGTCATGTGCACTAATGCACCCCGGTATTCGTCACAAATGCCGGCTCTTGACCCGTGTGCTGATAACAAGCTGGATGGTCCTTCTCGTTAGCCTCGCGGACGCGGCAGCAACGCAACGGCTGCAGATTCAGAGTTTTGGTTTGCGGGACCGCCAAACACTCTTCGAGTTCACCTCGGGTCAGAGATGAAGAGTGGTCACAGACAATGGTCTTCAAGGGTTATCTGAAGTTTATGCAGTGGTTTCCACTGTGCAATCACGTCCACACATACTGCAGTGTTGCTCAAGAGCCCCAAGTAGATTTGGCACCTCATTTGCAGATTTGTCCTCATGTCTTTATTTTTTGTTTTTGCGTGTGCATATTAATCAATATTATTCTTCACTTGCGTAAATGATTTCCTTCATCATTGCCTGATTAACCAAGATTCTGCATAAAGCATGCTAAATTACAGGTAAAAAGATTGTGATTTTGGGTTGTGTGTTTTATAGGCAATCAGCTAAACACTATTAGCATAAACCCCTCCCAATATTTTACACAATCCAAAATACACACCGGATTTTCCATATTTATTTGTCAAACTCATTTGAGTTTGGAAGCCACATACGTCGCCCAAACTGACTTGAAAGAAGCTAAAACTGTGGAAAAATATCAAAATCTTTAACTAATCACACTTCTAGTTGTCATTTGTTCAAGTGTAAAAAGTAAATATAACATTAACAAAAGTATCTACATTTATTTCAATATGTTTGAAATAAATGATTTAATTGTTATTGAATTGTTATTGATTTAAAGTTCTTCAATGTGACTTTTCCATACTTCAGTCACACAAACAAAACAACAAAAAAAGCCACAAAAAAAACCAAATGATGAAAATCGACAGCAGCTGTCTGACAGGTTGTGTAATAGCTTCTTATATAAACCAATTCACCTTCTGTTAAGGTTTATTATCAGCAGAGGGGTGTGAGCATTTCCACAGATACACTTTTATTGCTTTATTTAAAGCCTGAAAGGCCACACATTCCATCCATTCGTTCATCTTCTACACAACATGAAGGCAAAGTACAACCTGTATTAAACCCCTAAAAATGTGTTGTGCACAGTATTTATTGCTACGAGGTAGGTTGACACACACACACACACACACACACACACACACACACACACACACACACACACACACACACACACACACACACACACACACACACACACACACACACACACACACACACACACACACACACACACACACACACACACACACACACACACACACACACACACACACACAGTGTACAGTCTATGATTCAGGCTTTAATTACCTCTCATAGGAGCATCAAGATGGCAAACAGCCCTTAAACAGCCAGCTGGGAGAGAGACAGAGTGATAATGGAAGAAAGAAAGAAAGAAAGAAAGAAAGAAAGAAAGAAAGAAAGAAAGAAAGAAAGAAAGAAAGAAAGAAAGAAAGAAAGAAAGAAAGAAAGAAAGAAAGAAAGAAAGAAAACTGGTGCGAACACAATCAATTGGACGACGGGAGGAATGCAGAAAAAAGTCAACGTGAGAGATTGTTCAAGAATGAAAGTTCAGAGTGTGATCAGAAAGAAAATGCGGTGTGTGAAGGGCAGGAGATGAAGGAGTCAAGAAGGGGGGATCCTCGAAAATAATGAGCGAAGAGGGTGAAGTCTACTGAATGACTCACATTTTTTAAATGATCGAGACATCCTGACAAACAGCCACTCTGCTTCTACACTTTAAAGCGAAACGGGAGAAAGTCTGAGGAGTTTAAAGACGAAGGAGGAGGGATGGATGGATGGATGGAGGATGTGAGCAAGACCCGCAGGCTCGCGCCGGTCTCCTGCTGAGAACCACTTACAGGCTAATCCTCGCCTGCTCTTTCTGTATATACGTCTGATTTATAGTCATTAGAACGGGATGGAAGGGCAGAGAGGTGGACTTTTTGTGAGACGCAAGAGGGAACGGCGGTTCAAGCCCACCCGCTTCCTGGAGATCACCCAGCGCATCCTTATCAGCTGCTACTACAGTGGGTCCTGACCTCCGAGAAGAGAAACGCTCTCCTCCGTGGAGATCAGGAAAGTGTGACAATATTGCAATTACAGCTATTATCCATCAGTTAAAAGCAAAAAAAAAAAAAAAACACACAAAAAAACAGATGGTGAGGTGCTTCACTATGTCGGGTACCTTTTTATACAGTCGACACTTGAAACGTGTTTTTTGAAAAAAAGGCCACAGCTCTTGTCTGCTCTTCAGATATACTGTCAACACTCCAACTATAACATAAGGTTTATATCAGGAAAAAGATCAAGAGAAAAACACTCAAAACTTCTCTTTAAATTCTTTGTCGGTTAACAAATGTTTCCAAATATCCTCATATGGTCTTTTTTTTTTGTTTTTTCCCCATGGATTTTTTGGCCAAAATGTAAGATCTTTTATTAGGTTGTTTAGAGTGAAGCTGACCAGATAATTATTAAGCAGATGTGGGTTTGCTTACCTACAATAACCAGCTGCCGCTTTTAGTTTCCCGATTAAACCTCCTATAAAATCTTAATTTGCTGCACCACAGTTGTGTTCGTCCACCAGATTGCACTTAATGTTAATGTATAACCAGACACATCTGTCGACTGGACTAATAGGTGAAGTAATAAGAATGTTTTGGCTTTAGAAAATAAATTGACTAAGTCTGGCACATTTCCGTGTTTTGGATGGTGGGATTTTTTTTTTTTTCTTTTCTGTTGTAGGATTTTTGATTAATGTTGTAATGCTGGACAGTGATGTAGTGGTTAACACTATCGCTTCACATGGAGAGAATCATTAATTCGATTCCAGTTTTTCCTGTGTTGAGGTTGCATGCTTTTTCTGAGTAAACCATAGTTAATGGTTCTTCAACACATGCGTGAGGAGATAGACAATAACAAGTGTTTGCCTCCAGAATGTCATGACTCCCAGTCCATATTCTCCCGGGACTTGGTAGTTTTATAGTTGAGGGTCATTCGCAAAACCAATCCAACTTAGTCGTCTGACCGTATGAAGGCCCGGGTTCTCACCATCGTTTTTGCGTATTGTTCTCTGCGTGCATGCGTTTGTGGTTTCATTACAAAAAACAACCAACAGCAGCAGCTCGTGGCCTGGCATGCCAACTACATTATTTTCAATTATTTTGCCATTTCTGTGTAAACGGGCATCATTTTCAAAACGTGAAACCTTTCTGAAAGGAAAATGCAAAAACGCTGAGTTTTTACTTATAAAATAACACTGCAAATTGCAAAGTAAGAATCATGATTGGATGGTAACGAAATGTAGGAAGTCGGCAGGTAAAATTGATGGAAGGCACACAATTAAAAGAGGAGGGAGACAGTGGTGTCACTACACTCACGGATAGAGAGGAAACGGGAGCGGGATGGAGAGAAGGGCGGCAGAACAGTGGAGTGATAGAGAGGTGGAGGTGGGAGTCCTTATCAGAAAAAGGCAGGCCCCTTTATCTACCTGCCCTCCAGAGAGACGCACGCACGCACGCACGCACGCACGCACACACACACACACACACACACACACACACACACACACACACACACACACACACACACACACACACACACACACACACACACACACACACACACACACACACACACACACACACACACACACACAAGACCACTGACAGCTCACATGAGCACACGAACATACGCAAGCTTGCACGTAAACTGCGACTCCATCCAGCATACCTGTGTGTCCCCATAACCTTCCCCCTTCTTAACAATGCACAAACAAACACGCACTTGCACGCGCCTGCAGGTGAGCGACAGGCGCCATTTACACACAGACAGACGTGCCCGCCTCCCCTCCAGCTGCAGCAGCGATGAATGTCATTAGCATCCAATAAAATGTCAGTGGGGCATGCCCAAGTAACTCATCACACACGCACACACGCACACACGCACACACACACACACGCACACACGCACACACACACAGAAATGTCAGAGGCCCGTGCCCGGTAATGTATCTGATGGAGAGAGAAGGCAAATGTCAGCTGTTCCTCAAAATGGCAGCCAGCAGCTGTGTGGACGGATACTGGCAGACACCCGGACAGCATTAGCAGTCTGAGTCTGTGTTTGTGTCGCATCACATATTTACATCAGTAAACTGTCACCATGTTAAATATGGCAACCAAAAATCGATGGGGCTGGTGGCAGGCAGCTCCCGGGTATCGCATGTGTGCGCTGATCTGATCTTTTCACTGAACGTTTCGAGACGTTCCAACTATTTCTATTGTAACAATAGCAGCCCAAAGCATAATTTATCCTCCGAACTCAAAGGATACACAAAGGCTGTGCGTTCAAACCTTCTCCGACCCCTAAAAATCATGGCAGTGAACTACATCGCAGTACGTTTAACCTCGATATAGAACTTCCAGTGGGGGGGGGGGGACTGCGTGGACACTACACACTGCCCTATTCGTACCGTAGACACAGAAGTATATCTCAGCCTTTATTGTATGAAACTGAATGGGAATGTCCATGATGGCATAAGGGACGGAAGTTGGTTGATATAGAATGGGTTGATATGTGGAGCTTTATTTAACGTTGGAAGACTAATTTACATGATGGGGAATGTTGTCAAAAAAAGTACTGAAGTATATGTGATGTTAGTGTCTGTGCTTTGGGATCTGTTCTAAATAACAACGCTCCTTCTCCCCTGATTTGCACACTTCTCTCCTTTTCTTCAGTTTCAACCAGCAGTGTTTCAGAACCTGAGCAGTTTGTTGACTCTGGTGTGTTTGGTCTAGAAACTGATTTTCCTGCTTTCGTGCTCTTGCAGCAGAGAATATGCCAAATATGCTGACCTGCGCGAATGCACAGCGCATGGAAGCATGCATGCATGCATGCATGCATGCATGCATGATGAATTTGCAATAGGTGGTGCAGCATCAGCTGAAAGCAATGTACACTGTAGGATTATCTCCACTCCCGGCTGCGTAGTGTATGAAGGCACCCCAATTTGTCCATATCAAGTTTTGTATTTTTTTTTTTAATGCATCATATGAGTCTGACTAAAAACCCTCTGTGTAATTGAATTCCCTGTATAAATGCTGCTGTAGTAAATGTTCTTCCATCTCCCAAGCCAGTGATTTTTCAAGTGTGCAGTATGTGTGCCCCTGGGGGGGGAGGGTGTCACAGGGGTGTTAATACCCAGCATGCTTTTATGTCCTTTTAATTCTCCTCCAATAAATTACGATAAAAAGAAATAAATTGAGGGTGAAACTATTAGTTACTTCAATAGCAATTGTTTCTCTACAGAATCGGTTGTCTTTGATTAAAGACACACATGACTTTTAAGAGTTTCAAACTGTATATATAGACTTAGGAGGTTGTAAAAATGAAAAGTGAGAAGCTTTTTATTGCCAATAGATCCCAAAAGCTACTAAGTATAACATCTTTTATTGTGAAAAACATGAGGAAATTTGACATTTAATGAACAATTAAACACGAGTTGGGAGGCTGCAATGTAGTAGAAGTGCTCTGCGGTGGGTGGGGATGGGGCGTAAAAACGTATGGTCTGAATTTGTGGATGAAAACACCAACTGAAAAAGCCTTACTATTGTGCCAAAGAATGCAAAGGTTCAAATCCCTGCCCATTGCTCTGAGTATGTGTACTTAACTATTAATATGTTGGGTTAAATGCAAGGAAATAATTCACCAAATGGGATCAATGAAGTATCTAATGTAATTAATTTTGAAAGTTACACTGTTTTGCATTGTATCGCCTGAGTCATGACTCTCCACCTCACATATCTCAGAGATCTTTGAATAGTGATGCTGTAGTCATCAGAGTTTAATTGACACATCAGACAGCTCAAAAAGTGAAAGAAGTTCTCAATTAATTTGGCGGACAGAGCCTGAACGCAGCGGCAGTTCAGTGCGCACGTGGTTCAAATTGAAAGTCCGGCGAACGCTTTGAGCATGATCAGTCACAGTCGCCATTTGAAAACTGCATTTACGCTCGATTTGGGCGTGAATGATGTTGTTGATGGGGGCCGGAATATCCAAAGAGGAGCTTCATTATAAATGAACTCCTCATGAGTCCCACCCCCCCCCCCCCCCCCCCCCCCCCCCCACCGGAAAAAGAACTCTGCAGCCATCTGTCAACAGAGGGGGGGAAAAAAACTTTTCTGCCATTTATCAGCAGTGCAAGCGGATGGATAGAGAGATGAAAGTTGTGTGATCCCTGGCCAAGCCTTTCTCCATCCGCCCTCCAACCCCCTACGCAGAGATCTCAGCAGCAGCCACTGGCAGCACTTGCCCAAGGTCACAGGGACAAAGTCATGGGTAGGAGAGAGAGAGAGAAAGAGGAAGAGAAAGAGCAAGAGAGAGATAGTGTGTGTGTGCATGTGTTGAGTTGTGTGAGAAGATCTGTGCATGCTTTACGTGTAGAGTCGGGGGTGTGTTGGTGCCACTGTGTTTCTGTTCAGGTATAGAGGGAGAGAGAGGGGTGGGGGGTTGAGATCATGTAAACCGGTATGTGTGCTCATGTGATAGTATTTATATGTTTGAAGAACTGGGTGGGGGGGTGGGGACGGGGGGGGGTCCTGGGTGTGTGCACGCATGTGTGTACTTGTTTTGCTAACATTGTGTGCTTCAAAGACTGAAATGTGACCTGGAATAGAATAGATAGAATGCTTTATTTGTCATTATACATGACAAGAACAGAAATGCTTGACCAAACAAAACATGAACTTCATGTATTTGAGGATTGTGACATGGTGAAGTGAGGTTACAGTCGGGTTAAGGTCACACTAAGGGTCAGGGTTGCTTTTATACACTTGTGATAATAGTGCAGAGTAAGACCCTGTTTACACGATAACGTTTCAAGTGAAAATGCATCCGTTTCCAGTGAAACAACAGAAATTATGATCATGATATAGTTAGTATGCCAGGCCATGAATTAGCAAGTCCTATTGGTTGTTTATGTCATGAAACCACATACACATGCGCGCAGAGAATATTATGTTATCAACTTTAACAATGGGGAGTACACGGACATTCATATGGACAGACAACCAAGTTATTACGGTGACTGTCACCTATAAAACTACCAAGACCCGAGAAAATACAATTAAACTAGCGTCAAAAACTTTGTGCTGATGGATAAAGTTAGGAAAAGTTGTGAGAGACTAGAGATTTTCAATGAGTATGACTCATGAGTGATGTGGTACAAATATGTGTGTGATTCTGTGCATGAGAGAGAGAGAGAGAGAGAGAGAGAGATGAATAAAGATGGCTGCTTGTGCCACAACCCAGCAGGCCGGACAACATGACGGTAACTAATCACCTCGAAACCACTGCACTAATGAGCCAAACACACGCGTGCAACAACCCTGAGGGACGCATGGACACACCTAACAAACAATCTTATGAGAGCAGTTCACTCTTCTCCCGACCGGAATGGGCTGAATGTCCGCGGACTCCACAATTAGCCCAACAAACCGACACGTGCAGATAAATCAAAATTATGAGACGTTCCTGCGCACGAGCAGATGGCAACGCTCACGGAACATTATATACAGTATCAGTATCCACAGCAGACTGCACGGTGTGTGTTGGCCGTCGCCAGCGATCCATCAGGAACCCCCGCTGCCACGCGGAGGTCAAACCCATCAACCCCAGAGACCGTTGCCAGGACAATGCGCACTTCGGCCAAGAACCAATCACGACAAGTCTTGCACGCTTCAAGGCACACCATAGGTCATCCCGGCGCAGGACAGGATGGAGTCTGAACTTACCAAGTTTCGGTTCAAGCTCATAAATGACAGTGGTGCAATATGTGCAGTCTCTGCAACACTTCTCAATAAATTTATGTTAGGAGGAGGTTTCCTCAGAAGCCCTGAAACTTATCAAGCATCAGGTCAACATATCTGATCACGACTAATATACACGTTTGCAGTGAGATACCAGGATTTGCCCGTATATTAGACAATGAGATACAGTCAAAGCAAATTAATAATTATCATTAGGGTTTCTTGTGATTACTGCAGCAGAAATATTTTTATTTTGGGAATTTGCTGTATGAGTGTTCTCGGAGAAAACTTGCAAGTGAAATTATGAGCTCGAACAATGTCTCACAAAACTCCATGCTGGATTAAACATGGGATTTCAATAAGGCTCATTTGTCCCAGTCCATGCTGGCTCAATGAGGCCTTTCGCTTTTGCTTTCCAGTGGGAAATGTGTTCCTCCACAGCGTTGGACACAGTGCAGAATATTCCCTCACCCCACTTTTGAGTGAATCATGAGGAAACTATTTGGCGTTATCATTGACAGTTATTTAGATTAACCATCAAGAGAGATTCTTTATTCTGTGATACCTCTGAAATTACATGTCAAATTACACTGCTTGCAATTAATGGATTTTTTTTTTTTAAAGAGGTTATCAGTTTATCACAGAGAGAGTCACACCAATGGAAAATTGAAGATTATTTCTTTGGGTTGCACAAATCAGAGAAAGTCAAGGCGAAAATGCAATTTCTAAACTGAAAGGCCACGAAAAAGCTATGCTGGAGTCTTCGTACTGTGCTAACCACAGCATAATCACGCTGTGTTACAGCGAATTGAAAATTTCCAACAAGAAAACTGAGAATAATGAAGCACTTTGAGTGAAGTCACCCAGGATCGATTTGATTTCTTATTATGGGCCTCAAATCAAAATTTTCCAGAGAGGATCTGAATACCGGAGATGTAAAATTATATTGTGATGGTGCCTGGGACTTCTAACCTGAAAAAAAAAAACATTTTCATATAGGTATAAAGACTGCAGATAAAACTGTGAAAGTGTGCAATATGAGACCCTTAAATTGTTCTGCCATTTATCGTTTACCGGAACAGCACAAGCGCTCCCCGGGGGAAACTGGGCAAGCAATCAACCAGAAACGGTTTTGTAGTTGTCGGACGTAAAAACGCACACACCGATCATCAGAGGAAATCCCTTTACAAAACTGGCTCAAATTTATAGGGAAGCAATAAAGCCTTTTTTTTTTTTTTTCTTTGTCTTCTTGACTTCCTCCATTTACTTTTCATCCACTGCTCTACTGAAAGGCTTCCCATGGCTTTCTAAACGGTGCATTCAACTCTTTTTGAAGTCCTTGTTGTTCACCCTTCGTCTAACCCCTCCCGTCTTCCGCCGTCTTCCACCGTCTTCCCCGGGTTGCCTTCAGGTAAACATTCGCCAGTGCAACCCGAGCGTCTCAGGTAAAGATATGCAGATTAACTCTGACTCCTTTGCATAACGAGCTCTTATTTGCCAGTCTAATTACGGTGGCATGCCGAAGCCGTCCCAGAGCTGCCCTCAGGTTTCATTAGCGGGAGCTTCGTTAAAGTGGTTTGTTAACGGGCAGCTAATCGCTCCCTCCTTCTTTTACAAACAGTGGCGCCTGGAAGTCCCGGGAAGACTCCTGCTAGGCACACGGCGCTGTTGGTTTAAAGAAGGACGCGCGCAGACACGCGGGGATTCAGTGAGCAAACACATTACACACTCGCACAAACACGCACGTACTTGCTGGGTACTCGAGAGACAAAAGAGTCGGTCAATGCATTGAAGATTCTTCTTTTACTCACTGCTAAGAATGCACACACACACACCAGGCCGAGGGATACAAATAAGGTGCCGCAAGTATTTAGATGAGCAAACAATGGGCGAGGTCATTACACACTTGACTGAATATTTCCAGAATCACCAGTATGTAGGCCAGCTTTATGCTGCACGTAGTATAATTAGACACACGGTATGTATTTATTTAGCATAACGCCTGCAGACAATTCATGTGTGATTCCAGAGGAGCGCCTCAGAAATTCAGGACAGCTTTTCTCGAGGTATGGACACGGAGCCGCGGGGACGCCCCACGGAAAGCTTTGAAGAGCATTTGTCGGAAAATTCCCCAACGCTGTATTTTCATAGTACCAACCTGAGCGTTCTTCTTTCACGGGAAGCCATTGTCTCAACGAGCCACCAGGCTAATTCAAGGTGAAAACAATTGTGCTTCCATGTTTCGCCATTTCCATTGTTCATTTACAGAGCTCATATTAAAAATGAAAAAACTTTTTTTTTTTTTATTGAGGTTGTCATAACTATGACAGGAGCAATGCCAGTTGTCATATGAAAAGATATGTAGTCGCTGCAACAAACCTATATACTGATACCAAACTTGCTTAAGTTACTTTCCCAAGAAACTTTTAGTTTGCAGTATCTAGTAAGTCCATCACAGTTTAAACGTTGCCAAGTAACTGCAATCGATTGTCTTTTTAGGAATTGGGATGAGTTGGTACCATTGTAGCCAATTGACTGACGTGAGTAACGACGGGGGTTGCTAAAAAATCAACTTGTTATGTTGTTTTGGGATGGCAATATGTTGACAATCTGATATTGAATGAATCCACAAAATGTATATCCGACAGTGTATTTAACGTGTCGCTGTAGTCTTGAACGTACTGGACACCATAGCAGTCAACAATAAGATCATAAAGAGTAATAAAGTGATTACATTTCTCTTTGCATCATCGAGAACTGAAACGCAGACACAATAAGAGGCAGGATCAGGTTATTTGTGGTGTATCGTCTCGCTGGGTGAGTCAGTGTCTGTAATCGCCAGGCTGTCACTCTGATCTACAACAGATGCAGCTTCAGTTCTTCATTTCTTAAGCACAGCCTGACGCCAAATTTCACAGAGAGGCTCGTTGCTTCGCCGCAGTCAATTTTTGTGCGGCAGCATCACTGAATTTCACTGTTCTTTTGGCTCCACGCAAAGACTTTGTTGGCGTGTCGTGTGACTCACGGCGACTGTAATGTACACTTTAATTCTTCGAGTTGATGCAGGAAGAAAAGAAAAGGCTGCGGTCGGTGGGTGTTTTAACAGAAAAAGGCAGCTGACGGTGTAAAAAGGAACGCAACGAAAAGGTTCTAGTGTGTGTCTTTGCTTAACCAGCACATAAATTAATGACTATGTTTTGCCACTACAGAGCCGCGGCCCCACAATAGGCCTCAGGGACGGATGCCCAAAATCCTTACAGCGTCTCCCTTTGACGGGTCTCGAGCGCAGCCGAGTCCGGCATGTTAAACATTATGTAGATGCGGTCGCGCAGCCGCTGGGAGCTTTGTAAATAGTGGAAATCTCCGCTGTAATGCTGGCCCACGGGCTGAGAGCAACAACAGAGTGAAATGTTAAATCTCTCGTGCCCCCGACGGCTTCCTGCGCCAAGCACACGTCCATCCTTTGTTTTCCAAATCTGTTCATTTTCTCTTTTCCCTCGTCTCGAATTTTGCTCTTTTTCCTTCTCTTTTCCTGCAGTTCATTCATTCATTAACTCTCTTTGCCTTCTTCCCCTTCCACCATTTCTCTTTCTGCCTCTCATCTCATTCCAATCTCGCTCTCTTTTTTTTCTCACCGCTGGCCAAAATCTCTCATTTCACACAGCTACTTTTTTTTTTTTTCATCCTCTTTTCATCTCTCTCTCGTGCTCTCTCTCCATCCGATGTTTTTTTTTTTTTTTTCTGCACAGTGCCCAGATCGTGGCCTGGTCTGGCCTTTTAATGTCTCCCTCTGCCTCGCTCTCGTCTTAACTGTTTCCACTTGCTCTCTCTTGAACTGTTGCTAATGCCGGCGAGCGTTCGCAGCAGACGCCAGCCCAGCGGTCTGCATGCAAGCACAAACAAAGAACTAATCGAAAGTCCCGTACAGGTAAGACGCAAAGCTATTTATATTAATCCTGCTCGCAAATATACACACACGATCCGGCTCATTGCAAAAGTGCATTACTTGGTGTGCAACGAAAATATTTACCAGGCCCAAAAGGGGCTGGAGATGAAAGGTGACTGCGCCCGTAGAAACCCAGTCACGCAAAACATCATCAGTCATGTTTACCATCTACCCCCTGCACAGCCTCTTCTTGGACCTTTTTCAGCTTTGTGAACAGTTTTGAGTCTGGTTTTCAAGTGAAAACTGCAAAATTGTGTAGCCTTTTGGGTGCGCGCCTTCATGTTCTATCCAAAAGACAGCATTGCGGGGTGGCTGGGTCCTATTCTCAGTTCAATTCAATTGGATTTTATTTGTATTAAATAAAATTCAACAGTCGTTTCAAGGCATTTTTAGAGAGAAAAATCCAACAACTCAAGCTGTGGTGAATAGGGTTACCCTGGTCCGGTGACCGGTCTAATAAACGATTAACATGGGGAGCCAGAAAATCACACACACCCAATCAAACTTTATATACATAAAGTGATCAATATCTTCGGATTGCATCAAGAACTTTTAAGTTATTGGAGGTCATATTGCATCGGTCACTTTAGAGTAGTGAAAATTGGACTTTCTTGGCATTAGTCAAGTTTTGCGTCAGCTGGAACAGAGGTATTTTTGTAAACAAAGGATTGTCTCACTGCTTGGCTTAGTCTTCAGTCATGAAACTGAACTCACATTATCAAGGTAACAGTTGTATATTAATTTATGAGCTCAGTGCCGTTGAGACAAATAACAAGGCTGCAAAGCCCCGAAAACACAGAAAATGAATCATTCATTCATGCAATTTAATGGGGGAAAGGGAATTAATGATACATTTCTTTTCTATTTGCTTTCTCTGACTAGACACAAACAAAGAAGTCAAAACGGTGTGTTTCCAAATTGCACAGAGACGTGTCTGACAAACAAACCACTTTTCACTGATTCAGACAAACTTCAGGGGAGCTTTAATTTCTGCAGGTAAATTAACATAATTATGCACAAAATGAATGCAAACATTGGACAAAGGGCAGAGTACATCCTAGATGAGCCGTCAGTCCAATACAATGCTAAAGCAAAGAGACCCACGTACAGACATGGAAAACGTGCAATCTCCACACACACAAAAAAATCCTTTAAATGCACAGATCAATTTGCTGCTACATCCCAGTGCTAACCACAATGTCGAAAACACCAGAAGCACTATAAGGGTACAATGGGTTGAAGCTGATTATTGTGATCATTGCATGCTTTATCTGAACCTCTAAAAACAGCAATTTCTTGAGATTATCTGACTTTTTTTATATCCCTTCATTGACGTTTGTACATGTCATGAATATATTCTAAATCATTTTAGAAAGTTTCGAGAGGACAAAAAACGCTTTTCACCATTTATACTTGATTATAATTGAAGTATAACGATTACAATAATTTCGTTTGAAACGATTCCATTAACATTTTTGAGTCCTACTATTGTACAACATGATGTGTTAATACAACAAATATTTCAAAATTTTACTTATTACAAGGATTAAACTTAAGTCAAAATTCTAGAAGCTATCAGAGCTACTGAAGCCCAACATGTAATAATTTGTTTTTAAATTCAATCTGAAAAGTCAGAATGTTATTAGACCTGTAATATGCTTACCTTTTATTCGTATGTCGCATGGACTTCCTCCTCTGTTTTGACTTGTTTGCAACCGCTAAATTAATCATGTTTTCTTCAAATTTAACAAAAAAAAATTGCAATTATATTCATTCTAAGTGTATATAGATAAAATACTCACAAACAGTATTTTCTCCTTTAGACAAAATACTACTTCTTAGACAATTATCAAACTTTTATTTCCAGTTGTAATCAAACAAGCAAAGAGATCCACGTACAGACATGGTGAAATGTGATCACATTCAGTCGACCAAAACGCCTGAGAAAAAGACATTTTCATTGTGGAATAAGGCTTGAAGAAACCCAGTGGTTGACCTACGTGTGTTTCGGAAATAAGAAAACTGTTAGTTCTGAAGGAATCGTCTCTAAAAGAGTTTCACTCGTGGCACCCTGCAATAAACTGAAATTTCACTAATTACCTCACAGTGAAGAGCTAAAACACAGACACCGAGTATCCTAAAATGTAATGGACTCGGTCCAACTTGGTCCATAATTAAGCATGACAACCTAAATGGCTTCATGGGCGTAATTGGTGTCTGCGCCTCCAGCGCGCTTAACGAATATCACCACTTTAAATCCAAAGCATGGTTGTTAGTAGTTTCAGTGCTATGATGAGCGGGCTTCCGAAATGAATATATGGGAAGGGCAAAAGAGAGCAAAAGCCTGAGTTTAGAGCTTTACAACTTCTGCTGTTTTCAGAGATGTTCAAAACTGCCTGGGTCCGTTTGTGTCATAAATGTTCAATCATGCTTCACTGGATTGAAGTAAATTAGGTAAATCCTAAAGGGATCATATTATACAAAATTAACTTTCAAATCGTTTTCCAACAGTAATCTGCTTCCCCATAAAAACTCTGTCATCTCTCTCCATGGCTTGTTTCAATTTTTAAGAAGTGTGTTGCTCGAACGAGCCAATCAGAAATCAAACCCTATATAGTGTCATCATGGGTGTAGCCAATCCCATTCAAGGTTGGCCCTCCCTTTGACCCTCCCATACTGAGGCAGCTCTGCTCTGGCACATGGCACCATGAGAGGAAGTACTTCCTCTTCTTCCCAAGATGGGCATGTGTGGGCGGAGCCAGTCCGGCTCACACAGACACAGCAGATTCCAAATGCAGCTCCTATGATCCAATATTCAAATGGATGAAAATCAAAGAAAAGCTAGATTTGGGGCAATAATCTTTGGACGGAGCAATTTGTGAACAAATGACACCCATGTGAAATTGTTGAAAGCTGTGCAATAGGAGATCTTTAAGGTTATGAGAATCAACGACGTCAGCTTTAACGCAATCACATTGGATTATGAAGCCATTAAAGATATACCTTCATTTAACCATCTAGGCAGCATGGTTTCTACTGATAATGACTCTGAAAACAAAGACCAAGCAAGAAATTTTGAAGATAGATCTGCTTTTTTTTGTTGTTGTTGCTCAGACCAATATGGAGCTCCAGAACCTTTAAGACCAAGCTGAAGATCTGCAATAGCAACATCAGGGCTGTCTTACTCGACAGTGCTAAGAGCAGGAGGGTAACCAAAACAATCTCAGACCGGGTCCAAGTGTTTATTAAACGGTGTCTGCCTGCCATCCTTGGGATCTGATGGTAAATCGTAATTAATATCTATTGGGAAAGCAGGAAACAACTGGTACAACAAATACACAGAAGGAAGAGGTGGATCAGGCACATGCTCAGGAAAACCCACAACAGCGTGGTAAGTAGTAGTAGTGCTATCATTGAACCCACAGGGCAAGAGAAAACAAGGCTGCTACCCCAAATTGAGCTGGAGACAATCAGTTGAACAGAAACTCTATCCAACTCAGAAGAGCAGAAGGGCCCCATATTAACTCAAGATCATTTGGAGTGGTGTACTTATGTGGATGCTCTAAACTCCTCATAAGAACAAAAGGGGTTAAAATAAAGTCAGTCTTAAATCTTGGGAGCATCAACAATGGTCAACACTGGTCCTGCTTTTGCGTGGATGCTCACGCTTATAGCTTAACGAAAACCAGAGAAGGCCTCGGTAGCCTTATTTTACAGCACAAACTGGGCTCTCCAGATCAAAAAAAGGTTCAGAACCACAGCTTTGCTGTAAAATCCGCCGCTACATCGCAAAATACGTGGAATGTTTGCTCCCTCGCTCTCCCAAGGACAAGAGCAAAACCACACAGCCTAATTGATTTCTGTGAGCGTCCAAAGTGAGTGTCGCACTCCACCAGCATAATGCATTTGCTTTATTTTCACTACCCCCCCCCCTTTTTTTTTTTAACATCCACATGCGGCTTCAGGTTTGAAATCAATTTGGCTCAGATGAAAGTTTTCAATTTCATTAGCTTGATCAAATGGAGCACTGTTAACAGGCGGCGGTAATAGAAAATCATTTAGGCCGAGGCGGCTCACACACTCTCAAAGGACTGGTTAAGAGCTGCTCGGAGAGGGAGAGATAAGGGTTGGAGAGGGGAAGAAGGAAGGGAGGGAGGGAGGGAGGGAGGGAGAAGGTGACATGTGGGAAAATATCGACAAGAGACGAGGAGCGAAAAAAGAGGAGTGAGGCGCTCTGAATGACGGCAGATGATGTCTGAGAGGACAGAAAAGAGGAAGAAGACTCTCAACGAAAGAAGACAGAACTCGGAGAAAAGCAGAGAAGGAGAAAGTATTGGAGTGATTGATGACCGTTCAGGGATGAATAAATGAACAAAAATGCTGCCACAAAGGAGAAGAAGGAGAATGCAAAGAAATGGGGGAGGGCGGGGGAGGCAGACAAATTTGTCTCGTCCTCTTGTATTGGTATAAGTACTGGCCCATTAAACCCCCGTTATTGCTCCTCTGATGTTTGTCAGAAAAATAATGTTGTGAAGAAAGAACATAAATAAACTATTAGCCATCAAAAGACTCGAGGCGGGCAGCAAGCTGCCGGCTAAATATCAGCGCCGCGATGAGGGGAAAACAAATGGGGAATCAGTCAGGTGCGGGTACGAGAGAGGAATGCAAAGGATTAAAAAGTCTGACAAACAGGTAGGACACCTTCACATGAACCGAGGGGAAGGAAAGAGTGAAAACATTCAGTCATCGGCCAAAAGTCTGACTTGAGTGAATAATTTGAGAGAAAATAATCCAATGTTTTGTAGGATGACTGGTACTGGGGTCACGTCAGAGTTGCTAAGTTGGAACCATTCAACACTTTGGCCCCGTTCACACAATGTTTCAAGAGAGGAAGTCGTTTCTGAGAGGTAGCAGAAACACCGCATCGTCGTCGTGCAAGTGGACAACGAAAGCACAACGCAATGTTGTCACGAACTGGGCACTTAACCCTGAACTTACTGAACCTGAAATACTCACTACTGCTAAGCTAAATACACTAATAACGCCTTTATTTTTTTTTAAAATTTTTTGGCGTTTGTCCATACTGTAATACCATCTGGTGTGACGTCTATAAACCGTTTATCAACCGTGACAATTTCAATCTGAAGGTCAATAGTTAAAAATACAGAATAATTACTACACTGTAAAAATGAAGAGTTTCTTGAATTAGTGTGCAACGACTTGATTGCATTTAACAGACAGTCAATTTGTTTGAGATAGTTCATCACAGTGTGCTGCAAGAAGACAAATTTACCCAGAATATTTCAATCTGGATTCGAGAGAAAGACTCCAGTCTGGAATCAAAACCCATGTATTATTGTTGAACACCACTGCAACCCTGATTGAGAATACATGACTGAATGATCCTAATATCTTACTTCAAGAAACATTTGATGTCATTTAGGAAGAAATATGTTTCATAATTAGCATAATCAGGCACTCAAAATCGTGCACGACACGCACACACGTACACACTCACTCAGAAATACACACATTATGGTAAATCACAACAAATTACACTCAATCCAAATTCAATGGGAAAAATGAAAGCTAATGTAAATCATTGAGTCATTGTATCATGGTGACAATGATCAGCTGGTGTCCTCGCCACACACACACACACACACACACACACACACACACACACACACTCATGCAGAGAGTGTGCTTTTAATCAGCCGAGTGAAGCTAATGCGGGGGAAATGTGTCGCTGATTAGCTCAACCTTAAACCCCAAGCCTCGACTTCCAGGCTGGCGCGAGCAGTCGAGCACACAAACACACAAAATGTGTACCCACATAGGCACACATGCACACACACACACACACACACACAGACACACACACGCGCAAAAATTACCCCGGCTATTCATACTAATCTGAAGTAAAATGACTTGCTCATTAGCAGGACCCTTAAACCTCTCGACAGGCCTTTGAAACCCGCCGTCTCGTGGTCACAAAGTACACACACACACACACACACACACGCCTGTGCAGACGGAGTAAGCCCGTTCACAACTGCTCAGATTAATCAGTTGACTCTCAGCAAGTGCTTACAGATCCTATTCAGAGCAAAAATGTAAACACCAGGTCTGAAAATATTATGAAAGGAGGAAGCAAGTCTAGCGTTGATTATATAGACCTGGAGTTGTAACAAAAAGCACAAAACGTAAAACTGACCTTTACTTTCATCCAACCATAAATTGAGCCTCGATGGCTTCAAATAGTTTGTTTTGCACCTAAAAGTGTTTGAAATTGTACCAAAGTGGGAAGCTGGCTGTTGACTACAGACAGCGAAAGAGCCCGACATCATCCGATCTCGACAGAGAGGAATTTGGATCATTAATGGATTGTCCATTCAGATGCTCAATTTTCCGAGGGGTCGCCACTGAAAGTCAATGAAACTTGTGGGACTGCGATTCATCGCAGAGTTTTAAGACCTGATACTTCTCTTGCCATTACTGGGATTTGGCTATAGGTCTCACACACTCATAAACTAATTGAAATATATTAGTAGGTCAGAAGAAACACAATTGTTTGAGAGTATTTTGGTATGAGAATGAGTTATTCATGTTTGTAAAAAAAAAAAAAAATTTAAATAAATAAAACAATCTGATTGATGTTACAAACAAAACTGCTGTGAATATTCTCTCTGCATTACCGTTTCACTGTTTGTAAATCAGACACAATGGTGGAGTATGTTACAAGAGTTATATGTTGTACACTAGTCAGCTATTTATTGTTCTTCAATTATCTCTAATAAACTTCAACAGAAACACAAACTGACAGAAATGGGTCAAATCATTTTGCCAAAAAAAAAAGATTGTATTTTTGTGCTTATTAACATGCTTGATTTTGATAGAGGCAGAGTGCAGACCTTGAGAAAATGTCCAAAAGCTGGTGAACAAGTCTGTGCATGACGTAGCAGAAGTAAGTGACCGCTGACTGACCTGATCTGATGAGGTAAATATGTGTTGAACGTGGATTTCAGAGGTCAGTCCAGGACCCAGCGAGCACTTCTTAAAGAATAAACCCATTTATTCAAATCGCTGCTAAGACTCCGAAACCTGGAAACACCGGGGTATATTTGATCTTCATCCAGTGAGTCCATTTGACAAGTATAAACCTTGACACATCACTCAACCTCCATCCATCTCTCGCACACGCCGCACTCAAATCCAATTCTACTTTGAGTGGCCAAATTGGCCACACTTAATAAAATGTCTGCTGTCTGGAAGTCTACAAATCCCGGAGATTCTCGCAAAGTTATCAAACAGAGAAGCACTCAAGTTTCTGATTAAATTTGAGCAGGTTTGAAGCCCCTTCTGGTTCAATATCATCCACAACTCTGCCTTTCATCTGCCTCGTTGTCTAACACCACTCGCCGCCTCATTCACTCAGCCAAATCAAACAGTCATTCCTACAACCGATTCCTAATTACACCCGTGGCGCTGAGGGCTTGTAAGGACTCGAAGAGGTAAAGCGCGGAGTTGAACGAGTTGGCAAAGACATCGACCTGCGGGCGTCAAATACTATAGACGTCTTCAAGGGTAATAATGTGGACGTGTCGAGGATTAAATGTGTACGTGATATAAATGACAGGTATCAAAGGGAACTTGTGACCAGTTAAATTATATATTGGGAGTCTCGGCTGAGGAAAGGTGAAGATTGTCTATAAAATGTGGGAGAAAAACACACGCAGGCTCATGTTGAACATCAATCGCAGGCCGATACAATGATCCAGCTTGATGCCCACAGTTACAATACACCAAGAAGAAAAAAAAGTCAAACATCAGAACAGATGTGACTTCAGCTATATTTATATATATTTCAGTTTGCAGAAAGAACTCATAATTTCTCTTCTGTTTCTTTGACTAAGTAAGTTTCTTTCTATTGGCTAAACACACAGGGAGCCACTGTTGCTGAGCCTGCAGGCTTTTAGCACTCGTAATTTGACACCAGCCTCGTCGCTGTAACACTTATGATATAGCTGAAGCGACTTCTGAATTTAATGCTTTTGAAGTGTTCAGAACTATTAAAAAAAAACGCTTCAAACATCTCTTTAATGAAATTACTTAAACATAGAGCTTTATATAATTTGGGAATTGGTGATAATGTTGTCGAGGATTGCACCAAATATATGCTAATGTCATCATGCTTTGAGATAGATTATTCTACATAACAGTGCTCTCTTTCTAGCCCTTATCTACATGATCAACTGATTCAGTTTCTTATGATTGAATGTGATTCGATGCACTTTTCTTTCATATTTAAAAGTCTGTCCACTTGAATTTGCAAAGCCCGAATGCACAGCGCATGGAAGCGTAATTTATTGTAGGTCACTTAGTCTCTTGCGAGACGTGCTGTATGTAACATATCTTGTTATATAACGACACATTTGTGATGTATATTAGCAGTCTGATCCTTTTGCCTTGGAGTCCCTCAGCCAAGACTGTCCTAAAGAATGGCCCTTGTTTCTGATCTTTGATTTACCAAAGCAAATGACACTTCCCCAGGTCAGGGCCAGCCGTTTCTTCCAAAGCAAAAATTGTAAAGTCGAATCAATACAGATCTTATGCTCGTAATAAATAATACAGTTTGTGGTGGCACAGTGGTACTGCAGAGTGTATATGCAATATTTTATGGATAATTCAGTGAGGGACTTGTCTAATTGGAATAATAATATGTGCACTTGATGTGGCATTAGGCAGCTTGATTAATAAAAAACAGATTTTGTCACACAAGAGGGGGAAACTTTTTACTTTTAGTTGTACGTGCACTATATCGAAATAGTAATTTCCATCTCATCATGAGCTCTGATCTGATGAACGAGTCAAAACCAAAAATAAATCATTCAAACAGAGAATTTCTTCATGACCTGATAATTGCAGATGTGTCAACATTAGTCTTTTACTCATTCATCAATATTGTGAGTACATGATGAGACGCCGGCTTGCTAATAACACACTGCTGTCACTGGGGGGGGTGGGGGGGGGGCTTTAATGTGTGTGTCACTGTAAGCGTGTCCACCCCCCATGGCGATCGGTATCCTTCTCCCCGAGATTTAGTGACACAGAAGGAAGTGGCACAGAGGATGAACACGCTCTCGGGGGAAGATAAAAATCTCTCTCTGCCTCCCCGTCACCACATTCAATCTCTCCATCTCTGTTTGTGTCCTTCCTCCGACTGACGATCAGAGACGATCCGGCTCTGCGTCGCAGCGTTTCAGACCCAAATCTGTGTGTCGGTGACTCAGGTTCTTGACGTTATGCACCATCATGTAAAAAAATAATCAAAATAGAAAATAACTAAATGTGGAAACTGTAGAAGGCCGTTCACTTTTTATACTTTTTATACTATGATTTCTGTGTGATGTTTTCTCTTGTCATATTCATTAAAGAAGATGAAAGGTCTGCTACTATTAAAGCTGAATTATTCATTGTGCTTGGGGGGGGGGGGTTGTTTTGTTTTTTTCAAAGTGTGGGAAAACATCAGCTTTTTGAACATATTCAGGCAAGCAGTCATTTGGTCCTTTTGAAAACCCTGCCAGCACAGAAAGATGAGCAAACCTGAACACAACCATATGGAAAAAAAACCCAACACATTTTCAATTATTAACCGAATGCGACTATGAACAGATCTGATTTTTTTTTTTCATGAAATGAATAAGTTGGTTAAAGTTTGTTCATTATATTGTTTGCTTTTTGTTTTTTTTATAAGTAATTTGTTTTCGTCTTTTTGGGCAGATAGATTTTTGCAATATGCCTCGACATGTTTCGACTGTGTTCTGTCTTCATCTTCATTCTGTCTTATTCAAGAAAATTGAGAAAAATATTGAGGAAAAAGCCACACAAGCACAGGCAGAACATGTAAACTTCACCCAAAGTCCCCGACCTGGAAGCTGTGCCACACTAATAACATTCACTATAGCGGACGTTACTTCTTAAATACGTTATAGATTTATTATCCAACGCTTCCAAGACAAGTGTGTTGGAGCCGTCTCCTGAATTGGAAATTGAAGATTGTGTTCGCGTATAATGTGCCGTTTCACAAATTTTAGTATCAAAGCCCACTCGTTCATGAAAAGGTTTCTCTCGCTCATTGTTGACTCGGAGTTCGGTATCTGGTCCAAGGACGCTTCCACACATGGGCAGGCGGAGCCGGGGAATGAACTGTCAATCACATTGGATTGGAGGACGACTCGCTCCGCCACCTGAGCCTCAACCATCAAACATGCATGATTTTCCTCCGTTTACAACCATCAAGTGTCAAACCAGTATTTGCCCCAGAGGGGAGGAGGAACACATTTTCATGAAAGATGGAGAAACAACAACATTCACCCATCCTCTATATACACTTCAGCAAAGTCGGTGTTGTATTGCACGGGAGCCAACAGTGGCTCAAAGGAAAGTGCTTCCTTCTGGACTGCTCAACTGTACTAAAATGGAATATATACAACCTGGAGTTAAACTACTCGATATTGGGATGAAACATTAAAAAAAAAAAAAAAAGGCACTACATGTGAATCCACACAGCTTTCAGACCCCAGCTTTCAGAACTGTATTAAGTGGTTGTGAGGTATCACTTCTAACCCACTGAACCACAGGAGGAAATATATAATCCAGGATAATATCACGCCCACTTTACACAACAACGTTCCAGAGTGAAAACGGGGAAACTTCCCTTGCGCTTTGGGTGTCTATTTACACGACAATAGTGCTCAAAACCACTCAAAACACAACTTTTTGAAAACACTCTTTTCAGGTGGTAAGTTGTTTTATAGTTGACAACCGCCTATAACAGCAATTCAACTTCGTCATCCGTCCATATGAACGTCCATGTACTCCCGTTGTTAATGTTTATAGCATATCATTCTTTGGGCACATACTGTACATGTGCGGTTTCATCCATTTCCATGTAAATGGCCAAAATTCTTAAAACTTTGCGTAAACACCAAACATTTTGAAAAATCTAAAATGATTTCACTGTTTTCACTTGAAATGCCATGTAAAAAGGGGGCTTGATACCTCAAGCTTAAGATAGAAAACATTGTGATTCTGGGGTCTGCCTCCTCATGGAAATGAAACCAAATACATGGTAAATACGTCATTTTCAAAAGAAGGAAATGTGCGCGAAGTTTTACACTTTCAGAAGTGAGATTCGACTCATTTAAAACCGTTGCAGACATTGACACTGATATAACTGCACATATCATTTAGTTCTGCACTGACGGGCATGACAGGATGATGTATATATATATATATGTTTGTTTATTCATATCCACTTCTGCCATGCTTCAGTTGTTTTAGAAGACCCACGTTGAAATTCCCAGCACACAACACACTACGCTGACAAAATGTGATTGATGTGACAGTTTTCCAATACTGAAAGGATTTGCAGCTGCATGGCAGTTTGCCACACTACATGCAAAACACTAATAAATGTATGAAATGTCTTATTAAAAAAAAAAAAAAGAGAGCGAAAACAAGAAGAAGCATGGAGTGGTTTCTAAAACACACCTCTTTGACCTTCTCCACTGTCTCTTTTTCTATCTGGGCTCGGCTCTCTCACCGTCACCGTGACAAAAAGCCCATGTGAGTGTGAAGAAGGAAGAAAAAAAAAAATACATCCCACTCGAAAGGAGGGTAATTTTTATTTGCAATGTAGTGTTTAGCTTTTGCAGCATACCTTCTTCCATTCACGAGTGAATGCTAAAAGCTCACATTTTTTTACATCTTTGTATTATCCTGTGTGTGATTTTTTAAAATGTGTTTTTTCCTCCTTACAATCTATTCTGTTTGTATATTTTCCTTAGGATAAGCAGCCTCTGTGTACTGGTGTGTATGAATGGGCTGCGTGTGTGCATGTATGTATGTGTGTGTGTGCGTGTCTGTGTGTGCGCGTGTGTGTCTGTGTGTGAGATTGACACGTGTGTGCACGGCTGAATGAGTCAGTCAGTGAATGAAACCAACAAAGAGACACAAAGAAAGCAGGCAGAGAGAGAGGACAGCTTATCGGGAGGGCTGTGTGTGTGTGTGTGTGTGTGTGTGTGTGTGTGTGTGTGTGTGTGTGTGTGTGTGTGTGTGTGTGTGTGTGTGTGTGTGTGTGTGTGTGTGTGTGTGTGTGTGTGTGTGTGTGTGTGTGTGTGTGCGTGTGTGTGAGATTTCCCATCAGTAATTATTAATGCTCTGTATTGCATGAGTAATGGAGCACAGTGCTGACATTCTGCTACAGGTTAACAGTCCAGTTACAGTATTCATTGGGACACACACACACACACACACACACACACACACACACACACACACACACACACACACACACACACACACACACACACACACACACACACACACACACACACACACACACACACACACACACACACACACACACACACACACAGTGGTGTAGAGTGTGTTTTCTCTTCTAGGTTTGGACACTTGAAGTAGAAGCCCTGCCGTGTGGCTGTTTCCTGCAGCGACATTGAAACCTGTCTTCCGTGTGCTGAAATCAACACGCAAACATCCAATAGCATTTGGATGTTTATAATGACAACGACTACTGAAAATGACTGCAATTGTAACATGAATCCAACTTTAATGAAACCTTCTGGTGCAAAATACAGTGAAATATCCCAGAAATCGTGACTTTGAGGCAGGATTTTTCGCAATGAGGGAGCTAACTGTCATGGCAGCATCATTTGATATCTCAGCTCGGATCTCACTGTTGTATTTTGGTGCTACTCTTAAGAAATGTGTTTTTAAAAATATGTTTTATTTGAAATTTTTACCATTTAATTGGTGGTTTGTCGGGCCAGTTTGGAACCTCTTCTGGGCCTTTATCCTTATGATTGACACCCAATTGTTCCAACATGACATAAAGATTCCTTTGTTCTTATATAAGATCTGTACAGAGTTATTTGGTACAAACCTCCAACAGGGACCCCCATCTCTCTATGTTCAGCTTTTACACAGAAAAACACCAACAACTGCACATGAAGCACAACTAGGCAGACACCCATTGGTAATTAACATTCAAAAAAGACCACTAAAATGTTTTAATCACCTCAAATCTACCACCCTGGAGACGCACTAGTTCCTCTAAAGCTGGCCAAGTAACTCGCGAGCCGAGCCCAGAAAAGAGTCCCCTGTGAGGGCGTGTGCCGGGACTAAGTGGGCCTCCTCCCAGACACAGTTCGACCAGCCCCACGGCAAATCAGAGGGGGGGGGGGGGGGGGGGGGTGATTCGGTATTAAGAGCTTTTAGAGCAGAAACTCTAAAGTATGAGAGGCTTTAAATTGGCACAGTGGCTCTGCACTGTCACCGACAGTGACCTCAGACTACAAACCCAAACAACAATGAGCTTTGTTGGGGACGAGCTTTATCCTCTAGGAGGTAACACGCACACGCACAGAACATTTTTTTTTTTTTGCTGAAACACGTGTTTTTCAACCTTGCAAGAAAACCAGAGTGCGTGGAGAAAACTCACATTAAAAGAAGCCAAAATTGGACTTTATCCTGGATTTCTTTGTCTGTGAGGCGAAAGTGCAAACCACCACAATAATCTTTTCATTTTTATTTCAGCTCCGTCCAAATATTTTCACGTAGGATGTTGGAAAAAGACAAACTTATTTGACAAAGTCTCCTGAATTTGCAATCAAGTTTTCAGATTAGTTGTATTCCTGACACCTGCTTTCTGACACCAGAAAATCTCTTTTTTTTTTTTTTTTTTGCCTCAAAAACCCTCTTTTTAAAACTAATTCCAACTCCTAACACAGCACAGCTGAAGTTACCTGAAGAGAAATAACTGGTGCTTCCTACTCTGGATACAACTGCAGTTTACGCAGCAGCTTCACAGTCTCCATTCAGACGTTGCCAAAAGTGAAGTAAAGTTTCTGCCCTTGATTGTTCTTTCTAAGCCAGTTCAAGTTCTGCTGATTCATGTTTCAGCAAAGTGCATGTAAGTGAAGTGAAATGGAGAAAGAAGTGGTTGAAAGGGAGAGGCTGTTGTAAATCTTCAGCGGTGACAGTGTGTGAGGCTGATTATCCTCTGTGATTTGGGTCTTGGTTTCAGTTTTGCCATGTTTAAAACAAGGTTTTCAAAGAAAGAGAACATCGTGAAAGAAGTGATGTGTCAAAAGTTTGCAATGATTTCTGTGAGTGCCACAGAAATAAAATGAGTGAATGATGATTTGCTCTAATGTGAGAACACATTTATTTCCTTCTTTTAGGAGAAAACACTTGGTGCACTATTTATAAATCTCTATTCAACTGAGAATGTCACTCACACGTCTCAAGACTTTATGATGAAAAATGTGGTAAAATCTGTCATTCAAGGACTCTGACATCTCTCTTCATTGAAACAGTCAATAAAGCGTCATTGGCTTGAATTACAAACTGCTCTCCTGCAAACAAAACTCCATATTTGACTCACCTTGTTTCTCCTGTGCATTTCTGCGAGGCACTGCACTCGCAATAAAGCTGAAATATTAATCTGTGGCTGAGCGGAAACAGTCGGAAAATTATGCTCAAAGTGTGTGAAAGAAAGGAGAGACGCCCCCCCCACCCGAGTTCATTTTCATGAGCGCCGCTGATTTGTTTTCCCGCGTTTCCACCGGAACGCTGCAGAGGCTGAGGGGAAACGTAAGGCCCGACTCGCTCGCGGTGCAGACAAGTGTCAATCAAAACATATCTAAACCGCATAATCTCCAAACAGAGAAGTCGCAGAAAAGATGAATGGCACAGGTTTGATTGCGGGGAAGTCTCCCGCCGCTTGCCACGCGTCTCCCGCTGAGACTACAGGGCCCTGATGGTGACCACCTAGTGACTGCTCAGCCTGCTGCCAAGCCTTCAAGGGCCAAGCGGCGCCGCCTTCCTCCGCCTCTGAGCAGGAGTCTCTGTGATGCCTGGGCTTTTGAAGAAACCCGCAATTGCATCCCATAGACGACCTGGAATAACGGGTATGATGTAATTACACTGAAATTGAGGTGTTTTTTTTAAAAAAAGAGAGAAAGAGAAAGAATCCCACTCATGTTCTGAAAAGGGTGACACAAGCCGGTGGAAGACACTTAAAAAAAAAAAAAAAAAAGGCCCAAAAAAATAACACTGGGAAATGTAGTGGCTCTAATTAAAAGGCATCTGAGCAGAATATGTTGTGAAAGGTGTTGTTTTCTGTGGGTGTAGTTAAATATGGAGGTGGGAGTGGAGAAATCTGAAGTATCACAGATGACAGCTGCAGTGTGACAGACAGCAGCCACTCAATACAAAGAAGAAGAAAAAAGACAGACTACTCTACTGTACATTCATGCAGGCTTAACCAGTGCAACATTTGAACTGTGAATCTGGAGGCATGTTAGGATATAAAGGATGGACAGGAAGGTGTGTTTTAACCAGCTTCATTTGCGCAGTAGAGGTGCCAGGGAGAGATCTTTTAACTCCAGCCAAGTTCAAGTGAATCTGTGCACGTGAGGCAGCTCGAAAGAGAGTCGCACAGTGAACAAGACAGGTGAGTGACCACCTCGTTCACCGAGGGAGCAGCTCCACGGCCAAATGCGCCACCAAAAGGGTCGAAGTCAGTGCCGGGGCAGGAGGCAACAGGGGTGGGGTGGAGGGGGGGGGGGAATGGGATAAGTCGGATGAAGACGATGGGGACTGTTGGGGGAAATTCAGCCGTTTGGTTATTCAGCCGTTTTGGGGTTGTTGTTTTTTAAGGGAAGGTTGTTTTTTTGTTTTTTCCCTGCAGGGGCGCAGCTGTTTCCGCGGCGCGCAAAGAACGACCACCGCGCTCCGGAGCGCACGGCGCGGCCGCTCTAAACTGCTCAGTGGGCCGTGAGCGATCCCCGGGCTGAGCACACACACACACACACACACACACACACACACACACACACACACACACACACACACACACACACACACACACACACACACACACACACACACGCACGCACGCACGCACGCACAGAGAGTAATGTGACGTTCCGGTGCTGACGCGCTCCGAGCACTTCAAACCCAAAAACATGCACCACGCTCTTGTTTTTCTGATGCTGAGCCCCCACCACCACCACCACCACCACATCGTTAGAGTAGGTGGGTTCATCCGATCTGAAACCAGACCATCGCAGTCCTGCATTGTAGTGCTCAAATCTCATGCGTCCCAAACCGCGCTCTGAACGGGTTTTGCTTTAATTTAGTTTCTAAAATGCACTTAAAAGTTCATGGAGCACTAGTTAGACATTCTGAATACTTTTATAAACTAATCAGCTTTAGAGATTTTAGCTGTAACCTTCACGTTTTTCTTAATATTGTACGTTTGAGGTAAAGACGACGTATTGTTCTTATTTTAATGGAGACTATTACGCAACTTTCTCGGTTTATTTAAAAGCAGGGAGAAGGATCAGACAAATTCATCAAAACATCTTTACATCCAGGCTGTACCGACCTTAAAATATAAGTAAACGCAGGCCGGAAACTTTCGCAAGGATTTCAAGAAGGATGTGTGATGGAAACCGCCTGTCACGGTGTCACCATGCACGTCCCCGCGTCCGATACCTCAACACGGCCCAGGAGCGAGCCGCTGTCACAGATGGCACAAGTCCGGACGCGTCGGCTCATTCAATTACTTATTATTCAGCACACATATGCGGACACAAGAGATGTCAGTGTTACTATTGGACACCCGATCAGTATTTATGTTTGGAAAAAACCAGAAGGCTTTGAAATTTACAGACCCGTTCTCACACTTCAACATCATATAAATACAGGGAGAAAATTTAAAGGTGAGTATAAGTGATGTCACTTCTTGGCACAGGCGGACACTTCTCTGTGCATTGTTAGTTTGGAGCAAACCGAAGAGGCTGTTCAACTTGAATTGCCTTGGGTTTCACCTCCCAATTTCCGACTGTCATCGTCCTTCAAAGCGAACACAACGTGCCAAATGACGCTCCTGTTCTCACAAGAACAATAGCGAAGCGCGACAAAAGTTGACAATTTTCGCTCCAGTTTCTCCTTCATTTCGTTGAGAATGAAAGCCAGAAAATAAGGAGAGAATAGTCTGCATCTCACGCTGGCAACAAGTTTTCACCCGCCTTAACGCCTCTTACCTTTCCACAGGGAAAGAACGAGCACCGTCTTCCAGAGGCGACATCCCAGCGGCGCGCCTCTTCCTCTCCACCCCGTCTCCATCCCCTCCTGTCGGTATACAATCTCCGGGACTGTTCACAAAACGACACACAGAAGACGAGCTTTGATTTTTTTTGAGAAAAAAAAAAATCGTCACTTTTTTTTTCTCCTTAATTTTTGTCTTTCTTCCACAGATGATCACTGTGACATCGGAGCCACCAATGATTTCATTTTGACCAAATGGCGCTCCCGCTGCGCTTGACCTATAGACAGTGTAAACTATAAATCCTCCAATATTCAAAAATCCCTCCCCCCCGATGGGAAAGTCCAGTGCACGTTGCCTTCTTTATTTAAATCCTCCAAAAAATGTGTGAAAACTGAGTGGCGTGTTACACTGAAGCCACAGCCGATGAATGGACCCGTTTCCCCGAACGGTGCGCTTTTATCCACCGGTGCGCTTTATTTATCCAGACGGGACGCTTTAACGCAGGGGACACCTCCGCGTTTCTGCCCTCAGTCGCAGTTTTCTCTCTTCCAAAGTTGGACGAGAACACAACATGAACTCCAAGCGATTGGGAGGGGGAAGAAAAAAAGTCCACTTCAGAGGCGATTTATTCAAAGGAGAGTGAACAAAAACTGTCACGAAAGGTTCGTTTAGGAATTTAAAAAAAAAAAAGAAAAAGAAAGAAAGAAAGAAATCCTAATTCCGCTCGTCCGGCAGAAGCTCCGTCCGCTCTCCTCCTTTTTTCCTCCCTCCCTGTCTCTGTCTATCCTCCGACTGTCATCCTCCTCCTCCTCCTGCTGTTATCTGTGAGCGTGCGTGCGCGCGCGCGCGACCGGGCTCAACTTGAGAGTCGGTGTACACACTCGTCCGCTCGGGATGGAGGGAGGAGAGAGGAGGAGAGGACTGAGAGAGGAGGGCTGACACTTCCAGCAGGCGGCAGAGGAGGGGGAGGAGGAGGAGGAGGAGGAGGGGGAGGGCCCAGAGGAGGCTGCGGGGCTGAGGAGGGTGCGGGATGAGGCGGGATGAAGGGCCTTGAGTGACAGTTAAAACCACCAATGGAGTATTTAGGTCTTTATTTGGACGCGTCTTCCCTCTCGGTTGCTTGTTACGCTTGACATTTCGTCAACTTCACCTTTGCTTTATATACATTTTTCTTTAGGATACAATTACATTTTTTTACACAAAAGCTGGCTACATTGCTGGGTTTATTTGTCTTTATTATAAAGTGTCTTTAGCTGCTTCCTTTTACAGGATCGACAAAGAAAGTCTAGTACAGTAGGATTCCTGAGCTTTTTTTTTTTATATGTTGGATGCCGTTCTTGCTGTGGGAACTGAAATGTGGCCATGTAGTTATTACAACTTATTTAAAAGCATTGAGTCAATCAACTAGGGGCTCTTTAGAAATGAACAAATTAATTAAAACACGTGTATTTGTTAAACCAACAATAAAGAAAATCATTTGAACTTATTGAATAAAGAATTAAAATACATGATGATATTCTGATACCAAGCACAGACTTCAAAACTTTAAAACAAGTACATTTCTAAGAAGACAAGATGCGTATTTGGGCGGATTTTACGCACGTCGGTGTCAGTTGCGCGTCCGGGCTCGCTGACGTGTTTGTCCATCCATGCAGAGCCTCTCTCTGCATTATTCATACCAAAACACAAGTTACACCTGCCCACTCTGTAATCCACCTCTGTAATCTAAAGACCACGACGCGCAAGCGCGCGCACGCACGCACCCGCCACATAAAGGAGCAAAATGTGAACCACCGAGCGCCCCCTTAATAAAAAGCCATTCACTTTCAATTGAGAGTGCCAATGTGTTCGAGCAGGGAGGGGAGGAAGAAGAGGAGTGACAGAGGGAGGTGGAGATGGCGGGGGGGGGGGGGGGGGGATTGTACAAGTCAGATGAGAGAGAGAGAGAGAGAGAGAGAGAGAGAGAGAGAGAGAGAGAGAGAGAGAGAGAGAGAGAGAGAGAGAGAGAGAGAGAGAGAGAGAGAGAGAGAGAGAACATTAAGGTCTTCTTTGAGTCCGAGACGATATTTCATAAGGCAGCCTGCCTGGTTCCCTTTGTCAGCTAAATGTGTAAAAGCTAAAGAGATGACATTGTGACTTATTGAATTGCAAATCAGCCGGCGGAGGGATGGGAGGATTTCCGGAGACTGAGAGACGTGAGCCGGACCATTTGTCTGTCTGCCTGTCTGCCTGTGGCTCCGTCCCGCTCCAAAGGCCCCTGTGGAAGGAGCGACAGCACCCCCTAGCGGCTTGATTCCAGAAGCGTGAGAGAGGAAGACCTCCCTGGGTTTACTTTTCACTTGGGAGTGGGGTGAATAAAAACTTTTTTTTTTTTTTTTAGAGGAAAATGAAATACACACACAATATATACAAATATATCCTTCAAGAAATCCATGTTGCTGCCAAACAGGGAGAAATGTGTGATGAAAGCGAAACGGGTTGGTATAGATGTGTCTTTTAGAAATAGAAGGAAATCAGATGAAAGAGCAAGAAAGGGTTGATAAAGAATAAAATGACATTGACTTCACCAAAACACAAAGCTTTACAACATGTTTTAACCAAAATGCACACAAAAAAAGTAATGATAGGGCCACAAACAGCGGTGATGTTGAGTTTGTATGTGTGTTTGTGTCAGACGAGAGTTAACATTAAGGGACATTGATTGTAATAGAAAAAAAATTATAGTTAATTGCGATCAATCTGATACATCTCACACCCATGCTGTGCTTCAGGACATACCATGTAGGGATTTCATGTTCCTCCTATGCATATGTGTTTTCTCTGGCGACGAGCATCGTCCAGACAAATGTGTTTGAGTGTCTAAACTTTGACATTTGGTGAGAATGTCGGGTATGTATGGGGTTATCAGATGACTAAGTTGGAGAAAGTTGGAGAAACTATTTAAAATTACTGCTAATCAAATCTGGATTTGTTCTTATAAGAAAAAGTGAAAGTGAGCTAAAGCCAGCTGCAAAGAGCGAACCTGTTTTATCAGTAATTTTACAATACAATTTTACACTCAGTGATTTTAATGATGGATGATCAAGATGTCACCATTGCACGAAAGCAGGTGGAATATACAGTATGATAAATCATCTGGAGTTTTTAGTTTTGATTTCCTAATACTAATTCAATCTAACGTCTCTTTGTCCTGCGATAACCTGTACTTTACCCTGTTCTTGCAGGTTGATAGCTTTTATTATCGTCAGCACGCTTGGTTTGGATAAAGCGGTATGTGATTGATGGATGGATGGATGGATGGCTGCACAGAAGCCTCTAGCTATCATTTGTCTTCAAATGCGGTGTATTGTTTCGGGTCAACGGTTGAAAATGCTTTATTTTGTCAAAGCATTCAAAGTAAATTCATGACTTGATTTGGGTGAAATGGTGTGCAGCGTCAGTGTGAGTTTTGAGTGAATCATATAAGTTCTCGCGTCAGAGGGTGAGAGTCGACAGCTTTGCTGGGATTTTAAAGACTGTGTGTGACTTTTTTTTGGCCCGGTCTTCTCCATATGTAGACAATACAGCAGGTCTACGTCCCATATGCCTGCTTCAGAATGTACCTTCCTGCTACAAATCAGAAGTGTGTTCACGATTAACTCAAGGTGGAAAAGGTCCGTTTTCTCAAGTGGGAAGTTGGCAACTGAACGCTGTCAATCTCGAGCTTCCCACTGGGAAAGTGGGAGGTTCTGGCGAGCTCTCCAAAGTCACTCAATGTAGCAAAAGTTTTGGTGAACGTTAAGAAATGCACTCACTCGGCTGACAAATTATATTCATCACTCTGATTTGAGAAATTGTGAGGGTTAAAACTCTCCTCACGTCTTCCGTTAATAGAAACTTAAAAGAAACTAAACCAAGAAAACATTAGCTATAAACCTGCCATCCGAGGCATTTAGGAACCAACTCTTGTCGGTCAAGTTCTTTCTACTGTACGTGGAGTCCATCAGGGGTGTCCAGTGGGCCCCCTTCAGTTTGCATTCGGCATTGCGCATTGAGCAGAGCTTATGAAGACCACTTCATTTATTATTTATCTGTATGCAGATGACACCCTTCAGTGTTAAGTCATCTTTAATACCCACATCACTTGCCTTTTTGAATGTCGATCACGATTTGGATGTATATATTGCATGTTTTAAAGTTAATTTGTCCAATATGGAAGCAATGCCAGGTGGTTCAATGATAGGAACTGATCCACCAGACATATTTTACCCCCAAGCGGAACATCAGAAACCCCCCACCTCTGAGTCTGGTTCTACAGGTTTAAAAGGGGGGGGGTTAAACAAAAATAGGCAAACCACAGAGATTCAAGAAACGGTTATCTATTTATAAATTGGCATTTATGGGGTTGTGAAATTGTGACACAATGATGATAAAGTGCTAAAAGATGGCACCTTTCAATAAAGTGAAGGCCTGCTTTAAACTTAAAGACCATTTTCCTCTTCCCATATCAAGGAACCCAGATTTTGTTCCATCCTACCAGGGTTTAGTGTTTAAAATATAGCAGGAAATGGGGCCTGGACCAGCTTGTTAAACTATACAAATGAAGAATAATGGAGTAACTGTACAAATATGAATATGTATTTCTCACTAATGAAACTTTTGCCATCAGCTCAAATTACTCCACTGATGAAATTTAAAAGTGATGTCAGAGTGTTTGAGAAGGTCAGATAGGAGAACGCACCAGGACAACAATTACATGCAAATTTACCCATTATTCTGAACAGTAATACTGAAAAAAGAGAGACAATTCAAAATATTTTACAAACTCCATTGAATACCAAAAAAAAACTTTTTCAGACCAAATGGGGGCCCGACCAAAAATGTTTGGGAACCTCTGAGTTAGATAAACCAGAATAGTGATTTGTAAGAAGGAGTTCAGTAGATGTGGTGGTTTATGAGGAAGTTTCTGAGCTCACAGGAAGGGAAGTTGTTAATCAGTAACAGAGAGATGGAAAAACCCCGTCACGTCACATAGGCCAACGTAAGAATTAAATGTCGAGGGTCAGTGTACTGCACATGTTTCCCTTCTACACATTTCAGTCCATTTCGGCAGTTGAAGACGTCACCGGATGAGATTAAAGCTGTCATGTGGAATCTCACATGGAACAACACATCATAACTGGTGGAAATGTACTGCTGATGCAAAAGTCAATAATCCAAGACCAGAGATCTGCAACCTGCTGCTCTGGAGCTCCATGTGTCTCATTGGCACCACCGCAGAGGCTCCTTGAAGCTTTCACAATATGCAACTTAAACATTTCTCTTTTCATTTTTTTTATTTATTTGCACTTTCCACTGATTTTTAAAAAAATGGTCTACTCTCCTGTTAAATAAGGTAAAACACCTGAAACACACGATAGGTGCAATTGCAAAAAAAAATGAGAATAATAATAATAGAAATATTAAAGAATACATTGTTCACATGGTTGTGCTGTTATTCTATTTTCTTGATTTAGAAATGAAAAAGTTTCTAAGATATAAGAAGATATAAGAAGATAATAAAATAATACGATTTAAATTAATACACAGATTGTTTTCTGTATACGCATCTTTTTTCTGAAAATAAGCATACTCACTTATTCTTTAAGGGAGTTATCTATTTGAATACATTCTCATAAACATGAGGAGCTCTCCAGCAATTTCTTTGAGCAAAATTAGCCTGACCTCGGCTACATCCCTTTATCCTCACTTGTCCTTCTCTTTTGTTACTCGCTCCCCTCCTCCACCGGCCACTTTATTCTTCTTCTCTCCCAACCCCAGCACTTCTATAACATTTAGCCAACTGCCATCCGTCCGAGTTATAGAGCTGAACCAAATCAGTTCGCTTGAAAATATTATTCCAATTCCACCGGATGACGTTTTTTTTTTTTCTTTTTCTTCCTCAGCCACTCTGTTCCCCACGTCTTAAGTTTGAAATATTTCTCTTGGGGTGTGCAGCCTGAAGCAAGGCATTAGTTCAGCAAGCACAAAGTAATATTTGTTGTAAAAATACAGTGGTGTGGATACAGATGAGACCCAACTCACTGCTTGGGGAGAGGAAGTAGTACTTTGTATGAAAATAATTGCAGATGATTTCTGATTTTCAGTCACAAAAAAAAACAAAACAACCAGATCAAACTTGTACAGACATCTTTAGTTATGTATTCTTAATATTTGCTGATAATATTTGAAGACATGACCCCGCCGTATAAAATTAATTTTTTTTTTAAATCTGGCTAATTTATTCAGTGCAGATGAAAGTGTGTTGAAGAAACTCAAACACTAATATTGTTCAGTTTGCCTTTAACATCATTCCACATGTTATTAGAGGAAGCCTCGAGGCAGCAAATTTTCATTATATCAGATAAATGTAGGCATTCGTTACCAACTTAGCTGTGTCATGTTGAAGTGACGCACAAACACAAACTTGTTATAGATATTTTGCTATCAATATGAATATTAATTCCCAAAAGACAAAAAAATACTCAAACCATTCACTCATTGCAGCCTAGTTCATGTGCTGGTGTCTGCACACATGTGCATGCGGGGTTTTATTACAAAAACAACAGCACTACTTGAAAACCGCATCATTTTGAGGATTTCTGTTGTTTCTGTGTAAACCGGCAACATTTTCAAAACGTTTCAGTGCAACCGTGCAACTTTTGTGACCTATAGATTCGGAAACGATGCGTTTTCACTTGAACCGTCGTGTGAATGGGGCGTCGGGGTCACACAGACCACCGTCACCTGCAACATCTCAATACAATCGAGAAAGAAAATTGCACACTCTGGCCGGTGTGACAGACCCTTGTCATGCCAAAGCTCAGGACAGGGTTGGACGGCCGAGTATTATTGCAGCCTTATGTCCTCAATGGGATGAAGAGGGTGAGTGGGTGAGTGAGTGTCTTAACCATTTGGGGTTGGATCTCTCCTTCTCATGTCATTTACAATGTTGATGGTTATCAATGACTAGCACTTTTGGAGTGCTCTAAGCAGCAGTCCACTGGACAGTGCACTAGAGGCAGGAGAACTGAGATTGGTGCAGATGCTCGGGTTGCTCATATTCCAAGTGGAAAACACACAGAAGCAAGAGGTTTGTTTGTCACGGTCTACCCTCCACTCTCAGACTCAGCTGCCGGGGGAGATGATGACAGGTAGAAGACTGATACAGGTAGTTTTACTCAGTCTTGGGTCAAACGTCTCTTGTGGAAATTCCGTGGACAGCTTGTTGAGACGATACACTCCACTCTGCGACTGCGGGAAGATGACCGTCGCTGACAAACCTCCCTATTTACCTCTAACTTCCCTCACCCCCCCCCCCCCCCCCCCTCTCTCTGCTTGCTCCCTTTCCTCCCATCAGAAAAGCATAGGGATCTATTTGCTCATTGGCGCAAACCGAATACATTAGAATCCAATTAAGGCTGGTGAAGAGAACTGCTCAGGCTTTCAGCGCGCAACTATGTGTGTGTGTGTGTGTGTGTTCCTGTCTGTGAGCGTGTGTTGATCATGTGTGATAGCTCATGCACAGCCAAAGCGTGAGAAAATATGACACTATGAGGGCTTCTCCCCCCACCAACGCTTGGTGGTCCTCAGCATCCAGTGTCTGTGCATGTGTTGCTATTATAGGCTGTGTCATGATGCACTGAAGCGCTGACAGTCCTGTTTCCAGTAGCATCAACACTGATATGAGGCACAGTCACATCACACGGCACATAAAGATGCGCTAAGCAAAATCTGCTGTTGATTTTTAAAACTAACACCAAGTGAGACTCACTTCGTCACTGGAAAACACCAAAAAGGTGACGACACACCGACATTGTGTGGGGGGAAAAAATAAGCTCCCTGGAACATAAATGAGAAAATTGTTGAGTGAAGTTTTAATATTCGGCTAAAGCCAGGGGTGGACAAGTAGAAGTTGTAGTTGCTGATTACAATTCATCTCAATGAAATGTAGAAATATATATATCAAATCCCATGAAGGGATAGATTACACATTGACATATGAAGACTGAAGGCTTATCTAGGCTCTACGCCTCAGAAAAACACATGTGTAACCTTCAAATCATGTAAACGCCATGGTCTTCATACTTCTGCACATTCCAATGCATTGGAAAATGCCTTTAACATTTAAACCAGAGGGCACTGCTCTAAGTCAACATACTATTAGAGAAAAAAAGTCAAGTAATTGATGGGGAGAAAGAGAAAGAAGTGAAGGATGGGCAGAGGCGGGATGCGGCTCTCATATGTTGTAATGTTATTGGGAAGATGTTGCAGGCGGTGGTGGTCTCTGAGACCACACATCATTTCAGGTGAAAATGCATCGTTTTTCCATATTTCGTAGCTTTCAATGGCTCGGAGCATCCTGGTCATGTAGTCACACACCAAAGTTTGCCGTTTTCACTTGAAAACAGAGTCTGGAACACCTCAAGGTGTCACAGTCGATATTATTAACCTCAACACTGCCCCCCCTTGGCCACCGGTGGTACTGAAACTTTGGTCCACATACGTAACCTTCCAGGACACAGACAGAAAAGCAGATGAGACACAGAGTACATATGCAAAGCTTTGTGTCCATTTTCACTGATCAGCCACAATTTTAATATCAATACCCATTCAAGAGAATGACAGTGATTATTAGCCAATCATAGGGATCGAACATGGCTTTGTCTGCTTCGTGGTAAACAAAAGTTAAGCGACAACAAAGAGAACAATAATAATGCACTTGTAGAAAATAGAAAATAATTAGAGCATTAAAACAGTGCGTTTGCTTGTTCGTATGGTTGGTGTATGGAATTGCTTTGTACTTTTGTGTTGAACTGAGACTAATGAATCTATAAACCATAAAGACAGGTTTTAATTTGCTATAGGTGTAACGGACGAGACTTCCCAAAGTGCATCCGCCTCTATCCAGCACAAAATGGCACTGCCTAGTGTGTGTGTGTGTGTGTGTGTGTGTGTGTGTGTGTGTGTGTGTCGTAAAGGAATCGATAAACCTGAGTGACATGCTGAATCACGCTCCAGCTGAAATTGGGGCAGAGCTACAGAACATAAAACACAAATATCCCAAAATATCCAACAACAACAACAAAAAAAAAGAGAGATTCAAACAGATCAAGAAGAAACTGATCACTTAGAGACAAATAGTGACAATTGAGGGGATATTACCATACTGAAACCATGACTATAAACAATCTACGTCTTCTTAGAAAACTTCTTGCTCAACCACAGTGTTGAAAACATTTTTGAAGAAAAAATATATTTTAACTGGAGTAATTTTCCTATTTTCAGTAAACAATCTGGGCCGGACACCATGTTGACAACCACGGATTGAGTCTAATGGCTACGGCAGACTATGCAGAGAGACTGTTGTCATATTAAGGGAAACAATTACTAATCGTGGGCTATAAACACCACGGCCAGAGCAGAGGAATAAATTCACAGAAGGTTCTGGAACAGCCGCTGATGATCAACAATTATCTGGACACCGAGAATAAATGTTTTTATACACAATTGCAAATTGCTGTATATGGATTTTTTTCTGATGTGTGACTTGTAGTCTGGAAAGTACGGTAATGCAGAGATCTATAGAAATTAGATGATAAGAAAACTGCCTTCAAGAGTTTTTGTCGGTTTAATACTGGAGAAAATCTTTTTTTTTTTTTTTTTTTTTTAGAAAGCTGTGCAATTATTTACATTTAATCAAGAGTCTGACCTTTTATTGTGCTTAACCAAAGGGCTTTTGTAGCCGAAACCGGCCACATGGAGCGATTCAAGTCTCTGGAGAGATCACCAATCTATACCAACTACCTGCTGGCTGACACACACACACACACACACACACACACACACACACACACACACACACACACACACACACACACACACACACACACACACACACACACACACACACACACACACACACACACACACACACACACACACACACACACATCCACCAGCAAGCGACGTCATTTCACCTAAACGTTATGGTGAAAACAAGTCTTGCTGTGTACAGCTGTATATTTCCAGGAGACAGGGTCGTATATAAGCACCAATTGGTTTGCACCATAAAAAAAAAACGATCGACATTTAAAACTGAAAGAGCTCTTCCAGAGGCATCAATCTTACAGTCATGGGTGAGAGTGGGTGCAGTTTTATAGAGTTTCATTGCATTATGACGGGTAAATTGGTTTTATTTTTGGAATCTATTACTTTGTTCAGCTTTTTATTTTGTGTCGTCTGCATGTTATTCTGCTTTGGTCTTTAGTAGAAAGTTATTTCTATTTTTTTAAAAAGAGTCATCTGGAACAGGCATGAACGCTCATGCTACTGCACAAACAATCAAAATGACGAAAAAAATGCCAATAATTTACACATAAATACAAAGACTGCAAACACAATTATGCGTACATACACAAGATGACATGAAGGTATTGTGTCTTTTGAATATAGACAGACAGATTTGGACAGACCCTCTCATAGATTACATTTTACTCTTTTGTTGTTTTGCCAAAAACACAAACAATGTCTGTCAACGGAAATGGCAGAAACATTGGAAATGATGTAGTTAGCATGCCAGGCCACTTGTGGGTGCTGTTGGCTTGGCGAGTAAACCAACATCTGTATGGATGGACGACCAAGTTGGATTGTTAACAATAAAACTATCAAGTCTGAGGAGAAGCTGGAGGGGGAGTCATGACACTCTGGAGGCAAACACTGTGTTTTATTGTCCAACTACTCACATGTGCAGAAGAACTATTTACTACGGCCGCGGTGTACCAGCGCTGCGGCAGCGTTTCAGAAAAGTTGCACGTTTCCACAGAGACAGATTTATGAACATTTTCCAAAAGTTCCACCTTGGGAGCCATTTTCCAAAAGTCAGTGGCTCCGAGCACAGTTCCCATGGAAAAGGACACCCAAAATGCAACAACAGTTTCCCCATTGTCACTTGAAAACACGCCAGTGCCGTCTGTTTGAAGCCAATATTTGATTTCACAAAGTTGTACCTGGTCTCTAAAACCATTAATTCCTTGCAATGTGTTGTAAATGTAAAAATGAATAGGGATACCACTCCTGCAGCGATCTTAACAATGGCATTATATTTTTTTCCTATTTCCAATCAGTCTAAAATACTGACATCGACTGGAATGGCTCCGGGTTCTCCTGCTGCTCCTCCTCCCATTGTGTATGCTCAGCAGAGTAAAGGTTAGATGTGAGTGTTGCCGCCATGATGACAGCACGAACCGCTCGTGTCTCCCGTACAGCTTCTGTCGCCTCTGAACACGCACACTGAAATCAATTACAGAGAAACCTCCATCCCGTACACCCCCCCCCCCCCCCCCCACCCCACTACAGATGCAATTTACTCAGCCGCTGTAAATCAATGGCGACAAGTAGGGCTAATTTAGACCATTTGATGTCAATTTGGCCTTGACCCCTTCCCATCACACACACACACACACACACACACACACACACACACACACACACACACACACACACACACACACACACACACACACACACACACACACACACACACACACACACACACACACACACACACACACACACACACACACACACACACACACACACACACACACACAGCCAAGTTAATGACCAGCCACGCGAGAGTTTATTACGGAGAACGACCTCTCAGTTTCACACACTCGCAGATACACTCATGAACATACAAGCACTGAAACCTCATTCCGGCTTTACTGTGTGCGCGTGTGCACACGCACACACTCACACAAGCACACACGCACACTGATAGAGGCCATAACTTGTGGTCCCCTAGCCCGGGATTTCCATATTGGTTCTGTCAGAGACGATTTTGTTTACAGGGCCCTTTGGATGAAATAACAGTGGTGGCCACTATCAATTATAGAGAGAGAGAGCGAGAGAGAGAGCGAGAGAGAACTGGAGACGATGGTAAAGATATAGAGAACAAAGAGAGAAACAAGACTTAGAGATGGCATGCAGCAGAGGTGGAGAAAAGATGGCAGACTGCAGAAAAGAGGCCAAGTGAGGGATAAAGTTGTTTCGTGTTTGTGTCAAAAATTTGTTGTGTTCTCACACACTTGCAGGATGGGATGTGTCAGAGCTGTCTCACGTGTCCTCTGTTTTTATGGACCAATCGGCTTTACAAACACCAAAAATCCAATCTAATTTCTATAAAAGTAAGAATTCATTTTCTTGATATTCAAAAAAATAGGCATCAACAAAACAGGCATGAATTATTGATGTAATAATACCCTCATGGTTGCATTATTGTCGTGTTGCTGATCATCTGTCAGTACTGTGGATGCAGTCTAATGCAGTGCTACTTCAAGTTGGGGGGCTCCATTAATTCTTGATCAAGAAGCACAGGGGAAAAAAAAAAAAATTAGACCGACATTTTATTGAAACTGTTTTTATTGCTGAATTGGAGATGAATTTATATCGTAAAATATGCTTCAAGTTTAACACCATCAGCTCATACCAGACATGTCAAATCAGAAGCTTTTAACAAGCACAGGGAGAGTTGTGCTTTTTATTTACCTATGGATCGCAACAGCCGTTAATAAAACATTTTGGGACAAAGATTTTTAAATCCAGCAACCAACTGCCATTCAGAGATCAAGGTTCTGTTTACGTGTTCAGGTGAAAACAAAAAAAACTTTTATTTGGGTTGTCAGCATCTGGGCTTGGAGTAAGTGAAAATGCACTTTTTTGAAAATGTCTCTCCCAAGGTGGAACTTTTTGAAAATGCTCCAAATCCATGGAAACGGGGGGAAATTAAACATTTCGTAAATACCACTACTACATATGTGCACCACAGTCGTAGGATTATATAATATATAATAGTTATCTGACACGTATTCATCTTTTCAGGCAATTCCGTTTTAAACATACCTTGACAGGCTCCACGTTCATCCATCTTCATCAGAGATGTAGTGTGGGGGTGTCGCATGATGCATCTTTCTGAAAAGACCAAAGTAAAATACAAATGAAAAAAGCGTTTTCGGTTTCATGTTGCGTGGCTCTGGCACATCATCTCTCCACAAAGCTGATTATTGTTGTTCCTGCGCTGACCTTTATGCCACACACTGACAAAGTCTCCTGAAGAAACTGAACTGAAATGAAAGTTAATGTTGCAGTTTATTCCCAGGATGCATCGCTTTAGACAGCAGTTCTTAAATGTATAAGAGTGAGATTGTTTATTGAAAAGGTCTAGTATTATTACACGAGTGTTGGTTCACTCCGGTGCTTATTGATGGAAGATGACTGATAGATTTCTAAATATAACAATCATTATTGCCTGTTCATCTGAAACCCTTTATGCTGCAGACTCCTTCTGATAAAAAAATTTAAATATCAGCAGCCTGTCTTCATTCTTCAGGAAGTTTTTTTTCTCCACAACTTAGAATTATCAAGACACTCTTGTCACAGTGGTGTCATTTCTATACATCCTGTGTGTTCAATATATATTTAAAACTGTACTTGCAGCACATTTTTCATGCTTGTGGGTCCTTTTCGTTGTAACTGTGTTGTTTGACTTCAAAGTAGAGAAGATATCAAGAGAGCGCCGTGTTCACTTGAGCAGCTTTTGGTTGGAATTTTCATCCAGAATGTGCATTGAAGGGTATTTAGATTAGCCAGTGATCAGTGCAGACTCAAGTGTTCAGCTGGAGACCTACGGAGACTGCATTCATACATATATATATATATATATATATATATATATATATATATATATATATATACACACAGTACTGTATCACTCATATTTCTTCTCCTGAGATTTACATTACATCTCTTGGTCTTCATCTTATTCAGCAGTTTGGAAGAAAAACACTCAAAAGACTACAAACACTCAATATTGAATCCTCTGCATCAAAATCTGTACATTTATTTCCACTTCCCTTCACTTCTCTGATACACACGGTTAAGTTAACCAGTACATTATTCCTGCAACGTTCTTATTTCTTCTCCTGATATCTGCAGTAAAGCTTGGAAAATATAAATCCTTATGCCATCGCCGTTTTGTTACCAGAAGCAGCTCAGTGCATCCCTATAATATGTCCTTCACTCATGAAATGTCATGACATGAAACATGTCAGCAAGGTAAAAACATCTTTCCTTACCGATTTGTCGCGATAGAAACTATCCTACGACGAGGCTGGCGTCAAATTACACCACCGCGCCATATATGAGCAGTCTGCCGTTACATTCCGGAAAAAGAAGGGGACGTTGAGGAGACCAAATGTTTGAGAAGAGTTTCAGAAGGAGGTGGGTGCCACATAAAGGGCAAGGGCAAGTATGTATGAGCACAGCCACATCAAAATAAAACGAGCTTGCAGAGATTTATAAAGCCACGTGCGAGTGGGCTACCGGGGTGCAAGGGGCAATTAAAGAATCTAATGAGGCATTGTTGAATCGATCCATCGCAGCCGAACTCAACGCCAGAGCCTCGACCTTTTAAAAATGGAGGTCTCAAACCACCAGGCTGCCCCGCTCGCTTTAATGCCAGCGCGGTTTACATGCACCATGCCTCCCCCTCTGCATCTTGTTGTCAGATTTTGACACCAGATTGTGATTCCACCACGGAGAGGCAGCGCCGTGCACCACTATAAAATGTCCCCCCCCCCCCCCCCCCCCCCCCCCACACACACTTCAATGAGCAATCCCTCCAGATTCACAATATCATTTTAGGGATTTATTCTCAAAGACTCAGAAGATGCTCACAGGACCGGCTGGCAGCAAACGCTGCGTTTCATCATCGTGGGTGTTTGATTTCAATCTGTGTCTGACTGCCTCCGCCCTCGTCTGCCTGTCCGTCATCACAACTGTTTATCTTGACGTGTACTTCACAAACGCAAGGTTTTTGTGGAGAAGTGTCAGAATCCGGTCACAGGAAAGGTTTCTGGTGATTGCGCTCACCCTCTCTGTTTTACAACAGGATGCTGTTCGAATTGACGACAATAGTCTGCAACAATAGAGATCATTTAAATGCCAATATGTTCATAGAGTTACAGATCATAAGGGTGTGATTTAGGAATGGATGATTGCCAGTGGTAGTGGTTCAGGCATGCGTTTCAGATACACTTGTTGACCCTCCAAAAACAATTTAACAGAGTTAACAGCATGCTGTTCTCCTTTACTTTGATTTAACAAATGCATTTGTTTAATGTTTTCTGTCTCGTCTGATGGTGAGGGCGAGGGGGAGATAGATTTTATCCACCTTGAGAGCTGGATCAGTCCGCAGGTGAAGGGATGCATCAACCAGGAGGGATTTGATCTGGAGCTGGACTTGATCCCAGTTTTCAACGGACGGTGGTAGTGTACACCCTGGTCAGGTTGGCGGTTTATCACAGGACCCTGGGAAGTCACAATGTGTTACAAAGGTTGTTAACTGTCGTCCATGATATTTATTTCGTCAACATTTATCAGCCTCTTTACTTGGTATCTGTAATTTATTGTGTCCGTTTCCCACACTGGCAACAACTCTGATCTGGAAGAATCTGATGATAGTTTTTTTTCTTCACCTTGTTGTCAGCTTTGTTCTCGACTGCTGTCTGACAGTTTGTCTATTCGGTCTATTGTTTCATGTTCTGCAGGCGGATAGCCTGAGGGAGGAAGGTCCTCCTCATCCTCGACGTGTTTGCCTTCAGGCAGCGATCACGCCACCCTGACGGCAGCAGGGAAAACAGTCTGTGGCTGGGGTGGGTGGGCTCACTCGCAATGTTCCCCGGCCTTTGACCTGCGCTGTTTGTTGCAAATGTCTTTCCGGCTGGGGACGGTGGTACCCCTGGCGGTGTTGCCCATACAGGCGATGATACTCCCAGTTAAAACACTCTTCAATGGTGCAGGTGTTCACGTCTCATCTCCGGTCATATGCCAGCCTCGCCCTGCTTTGTGTCAGTCCCTTGTTTGGAAGGAAACCTCGGCTTTTCGTTGTCGCGTAAACAAGGCATGACACACGAGCTGTTCAATTTGGTGAGTTACAATGTAATCAGATATCAAATAATAGTTTGTTCCCATTTATATTCAAATTGATTTCTTATGAGAATAAAAGATAATGGTAAAAAAATAATCTGTAAATGCACAATAGTTATAGGAGTTTCCCTAATGGTTGGTGTTTTCTCCACGATGAAAGAATATTTGAAAGTAATGGGGGGAAAAAAAGCAATTTGCTTTGGAAATGAATGTTAGCCAGTAGTTTAATTTATATACATGTAACACGATTAAAAAGGGAAGCCTGCAAATAAATGAATCCTGACATTTGATAAAGGGACTGAGCAGCAAATACAGGCGAGGTATATATCACACGTGTCAACAGATCACGTGGTCACATTCGGTGAGATGGCATTCACTTATCGGAACACACAGGGTCCGGAAAGAGATTCAAACAAACACCCAATTTGCTGGGGAGATTACTCCAGGGGAGGGGGCTCGGTGTTCGCAACCTGATGTGGTGGGCAGAGGTGGGGGGGTGGGGGGGGGGGGGGGCATTGACTCATCAGGAGGATGCTAATATCACTTTTAACACACAAGCACACATGTGGCCAGTAATTATTGATTCACAACAGAAGCACACAACAACTGGCAACTTAATTACACTCATTTCACTGTGATTGCCTCCCAGATGAGCGAACACACACACACACACACACACACACACACACACACACACACACACACACACACACACACACACACACACACACACACACACACACACACACACACACACACACACACACACACACACACACACACACACACACACACACACACACACACACACACACACACACACACAGAGGCCCTAACTCTCTGAATTAAGGACATTGTCATATTGGATCATTTCCCCTGTGAGTGACTGATTACATCTGCGTGTGTCTGATTTTTGCGTGTGCGTAATGGGAACCACAGACTGTAATTAGGACACAATGTTAACCTCACAGATATGAGTTTTGTTTTTTTCCCTCTGATTCGCTTTGATTTTCATACATTTAACTTTTCCTCTCAGTGATGCTCGCCGACAGATTTACTGCATCGCTGCAGCAAACGCACAATGCTAATGTCCCACACAAATTGAGAAGCCCTTGAAAACCGACAACTTGTATAAAAAAATTTAAGTCATTAGAGTACGACTGGAAGAAAAAAAAAAAAAATCCCACAATTTGTATTAAGCCCCGGCTCCAAATACTTGAATGTGATTACTAGCTTGATTAAAATTCTCCTCGAGCTCATTTGTGGGCAAGATCAAAACTTGAAATACTCTATAAACTGTTGTGTTTGTTCCTTTGAGGGGTGCTGAAATTTGCAGGAAACCTCCACATCTGAAAGCAATTTGTGAAAATAGCTCTCTCGTATTGGATATATGGACCAAAAAAAAAAAAAAATCTCTGTTCTTTGTTTCCAACAACTTCCTGGGGGGAAATCTCAGTTTCTTTATCCGCCAAAACCCTCCACCACGTTCACCACAAAGTGCATGTTTCTGCTGTTGGGTATCAAACAAGTAGTGTACACTGGGATTTTAGCGCGAGATAACAAAGTTGATTCAAGGGGGCAAAGGTGCGTGTTGGATCGGGAAACAATGAGCTGAAAGCAGCTTTTAAGCTCCACAAAGCCTTGATGATAAGTAGATTAACTCATATCACTGTCTACAGATGTAATAATAAAAACGTAATTTCATTGGAAAATATGATTTATAGGTACTTTAGAGAGGGCCTTTTATCATTTTATGGTGCTAGATTTCTGTTAAATATAACTGATTTCAGTACAGATGGGGTATCATAACGGGCGGCACACGCTCTCCTCTTGGGGCCTGATCTATTAAAGCTTTGTGCATATAAAAAAAACAAATGGGGGGGGGGGGCATCATATTACGGGCACACATGGTCTAAACTGATCAATTAGTTCTGACAACAGCATGTGGCAGACACTACACTACTGGTTAAGCCTGTTTATGAATATCAAATATCTGGCATGTCCCCAAAATTGTGTGAAATTCCTGGAGGAGTTTATGCTATATGAATGTACAATGTGATTGATTACTTTTGAAAACGTTTGCGATGTTTATTTGAACCTGCTCTAATTTCAGCAGAGATGCTGCTATAATTGTGCTGAGAGATATTTTCTAGTTTTGACAAGAGTGTCTTTTGTTTGGGACGGTGTTTAGCAGGCATAAGTTGAAGTCTCAACATGTTTAAAGTCCACGTTTGATTTTGAGGCTGAGCTAAAAGTAAAATGGCATTGGCTGACAGCCTAAAACTTATACAGTATATTGCATGGTTATCAGTGAACTTCTTGTATTTATCTGCCAGTTTTCCTCCGCTAATAATGAATAATTTCAACCTTTGAATGCAGCAATCTGTTCTCCATAAAACGAGAATATCGTCTTTCAACTCACTTATTTCATACTTGGAAGTTTGCTTGTTAAAAACTCAACATTCTTCATGAACCATATTTCGTTTAATATTTGCTATTTGCGCTGCGATGGTTCCCAGCCAACACAGTGAAGATGGATAAATATACAACCACAAATCATAACATTGAAACTTAAAATAAAAAGGAAACATTAGTTGCACCTGGACTGGCTAAAATGAAGGCCCCCAGGCCAAATACAGCATGCCGGAAGGTTTAATTGGGTCTGAGAGATGACCTTGCACGTTGTAAAAATTAAAAAGAAACCTCCAGTAAAGTCTTTTTTTTTTACTGGTTTATTTACTGGAAAATGCTACTTCAGTAAGAGTAGAATTCATAAAAGCTCTTATTGTAACATTAGCATATTTACCGGCTGAATTTGTAGAAACATGCCTGCTGGAGGCCATCATGGAGATCTCATGTTTCATGACCAAATCAGCAGCGATTTAGATTCCGAAAAAAAGGATAAAGTTGAGTAAATTATTTCATGCATCTTTAGCCACAATATTCTCTGAAGAAAAAGTATAGCCAGGAAATTAGATATGATTTTTCAAGGTTTCACTGTATTTTATACTACGAGATTTCATTGAATTGTTAACTAGTTGAAACTGCATCCATTTCTCTTTTTTAATTTCTACTTTTTCATTTAATGACAAACATATCGCACTAAATTCCCATGTACTCCGATCTTTTTGCAATAAATCAAAGTAGATGCATTTCAAGGGTTTATGGATTTTTATGCCTCCCCGGCTTAGTGAAACATGGCATAGGGGAGGTCCTGCAGAGTGAATTTAAGATTTCCGTGTATTTTTGCACATGCAACGTCCAGGTTTGGTTTAGATCAGGGGTGTCAAACATAAGGCCCGGAGGCCAAAAGCGACCTGCAAGAAGCTCCAATCCCACCCGTAAAACCAAACATTTGTAAATATATAAAAAAAAACATTGATTTGTTGTTTGTTTTTTTTTAACTAATATCTTAAGAGTAGTGGACACAACATAACACTGAGACCTAAGCAGAGACTTTGATGATTCTGCCATGAGCATGAGCCACCTCGTTATAAGCAAACGAACTTTCGCCTCAGAGCCATACTGTCGGAGTGAGTTTGTAAAAACATGAATAATGAAACAGCTATAGGAGAAATGTTTTGGGACAGTTCACTATTTAAAATTGGCTTCATGTTGATTGTAGTAATTTTCTAGTGGCATTTGTGAAAATAGTTATCGTTATGACGTAAAAATATATAATCTATTTTACTGTTCCGGCCAACTAAAGATTAAATTGTGCCGATTGTGGCCCCTGAAGTAAATTGTGTTTGACGCTCCTGGTGGGAATCAGCTACAGAAGCACTGGGAAGATTTTCTGCTAACTTCATTTTTTTTTTTTTTATACTCTTAAAGGTCAAGTGGGACTACATTTACCTTTCCTAACTATCTTCAATGATATTAAAAGCTTTACTGAAGGGGATTTTTTTTCTCCCAAGTAATCCTCTACTAACTTTGGTATACCATTTCACTGAAAATGTCATTTCACCGTAAGGCTTTGTTGATAATCAACTAAAACATTGCAATGGCATCAGTTCCACGTAAAAGACCATCGGCTCACAAGACTGGGCCTTCTCAATTTGTGGAATATTTGAGAGTCCATTGGGTTCTTTAAACATAAAACCGAAAGGATTATTCTCAGTTTTAATTCAGTGTTTTGGGTGAACATGTCAGATGTTGTCAATGGAAACAGAAAGAAGTGAAATAAGAGAAAAGTAAAGAAAGATAGACAGATGGAGATAGAGAGCGAGCAAACAATAACAAGGTAGAGCTACAAGGAGACCGAGAGATGAAGGTATATAGATAGAGACAGAGGCAGACAGGCAGATGGAGAGAAGAGTGAGTAAATAAGAGGGAGAGTTAGCAGTGGATGGATGCTGTGATAGCAGCGAAAGTAAGCAGGACAGGAGTTGTTTTGAGCTGGTTGTTTGGACAGATGGCCGTCTGTGTGCTAATTACAGACTGAGTGCTTGACACTGTGAACACAATCAAAGAGGAAACTAGCTTTATTTGCTCAGCTTCACCCACACATAGGCATGCACACAGAAAGAAACACTTCTAAACACGCCGAATACCAGTGAAAACAGTTTTCCGAATGCCACAAAGAGGCACACGGCGAGGTGCAAACAGAAACCTGCGCGGAGCATGCGCTTATCAGAAATTCAGTACACAGACTCGACTCGAATGAATCGCCGCGCTTGACAAAAAAAAAAAAAAAAAAAATGCTGGAAGGCAACCTGATCGCACAGACCTTCTAAGTTTTACCGCAAAACTCAGCCTTCAGCCATTTTTAATTGAAACAGCCTTGACGAACTTCTCAGCTGGATCAGAAAAATATCTCTGCTCTGCGACTTCTCCTATCGACGCTTATCTCATCTTTCATCTGCGCTGTCAAAAAATGCCTCCGGTCACTATCAGACCACTCAAGTACAGGACCCTGATTGGGGTGTTTTGCATTAGTAAAGCTATACATTATTAATGGGGATGTGTATTAGCGGGAATCTGGTGATATGATACTTGTAACAGTGGCGGAGCGAAGGCCCGAGGTAAATGGAGTTCACTTTTGAATTGCGTTTTCGCTCATTCAACAGTTTGAGACTGATTTGTGTTGTTCGCCACATCCATGTACAGTGGGAGCAGTTTGGCGGTCCAATGTTTTCCCAAAGACACGTCTTCACATGAACAAGGAGAGGTGGGGTATCAAACCACCAACGTTAGGACTGGAAGATGATCCAGTCCGCCAACTGAGCCACAGCCGCCCTGGAAACTGGAGAGAAACTATAATAGTAGCTCGTCTATTCATCTCCTATTTCCAGCAGCGGCTGTCATAGCAAGTCATTGCTCATTTTTCCTCCCACAGTCCGAAAAGTCTCCATCTTTGAGTCTGGTTCTTCAGAAAGTCTCTACCTCTGATTCTGGTTCTGCAAGTTGTCCCCCCCCCCCTTCCACAGTCACTTATGATTGCTCATGTGTAATTGTTAGGGTTTTTTCCTCCGTAAAAGTGCTTTGAGATGACTATGTTGTATTTTCTGTTACACAAGTAATATTGAATTGAATTAGTCGGTGGCATTGTGCCGTGTGTCATTGCAAAATGAGGAATGATTCTTTAGTGCGATTACATGAGTTCTCATAAAACGTCTAACAATGTTTGCCTATCACACTCGGGAGATCAGTTCCCATTTAACTGATGTCGCACAGTGTTGGTCTTTCCATAATATTTATGGAAGTTAAATAAATGAGAGGTGCTTTGTTCCCCCTCTTGAAGCTATCTTTTCCTGGATCTTTCAAATGTGCCGTGTTTCATTTTGTAAATTCCATTTCCAAGTTTTTGGGGTTTTTTTTTTACATATCTGAAACTCTCAGGGGGTTGTTGGTGGAGAAGCTCTATTCCAGGAGACTACAGTCTCTTCTTCTAATCTTGGTGCTTTTGCTAAATGACTGTCACACCTGCTTGTGTGCTGTGCTACTTTGAATTAAACAAATTCCCAAATTGCTGCAGCACAGCTTGTCGGATTCAGCTTTCAGTTAGACAGTCACTTACAAACATCTGATTTTAAGAGGGCTGGCGCCACGAAAAATAATAATTCAAAAAAATCTTAAAAAGAAATGGTCGCTGTGTTTCATATGATTGTTTTTGCTTATATTATGAAAAACGCGGCGGCACTGCTCTGGGAAATGATAATGAATATTTTTAGAGACGACATGTTCTTTAAAAAAATTGCATTAGAGAATAATGACACAGAAAATCATTTGCTGTGTTATATTGAGTCTTTATCACCCAAACAACAAATGTTGGGCTATTTAAATAAGTTTCAGGCTGGGATTTCTGCTGGATAATAAATGAGTTGACTTTCAGTTTTGAAACGGTGTTGTCGATTCAGTGCTCGTCATTGTGAGGCCCACAGTTGGTCCACAGTCGCAAGCGTATGCTAGTTGATACCAGAGGTTGACTACATACTACCTGAAGAGCTTAAGATAGCTTTTTATCACAATAACTTGTAAGTATTTCATAGATGTGTTTGGCAATTGGAGCAAAGATAATGCAAGCTGGCACTAAGCTCGAATAAATCAACCAGTGCCGAGTTACATTTTGGTCGCGTCGTCTTCACAGTGTAGCTATTATCAACTAAAATAAACCATTTGTATCCACCAGTGTAGAGATTATAAGGGATATATTTATACTACACTACTTTCACTGAAACATTTCCTTCCTGACAGCCCTTATTATAGAAACGTCCGATACATCTGAAAATTGCTTCCCCGCATTGACAGGAGGTCCCTCTAATGCCTCGGTCAATCGATTTCAACAAAGCTTCTACGCTGTTGTGTCCTAATGAACTCTGTTGGCAGCCAATAGTTGGTGCAGAAATAAATCTGAGCCAAAATATTTAAAACGTTGAATAAAATTCTGCAAGATACTGAGAGGCTGCTCAAATAGGACACATTCTTCTTTCCTATTTTCTATTGCCATCTTGTAAAAGCATGTGTCATCAGTCAATGAGTCCTGGACGAGGGCGTCTGTTCATTTTGGCTCATTTACCTGAGCTATTGTGATTTATTACCGGTCTGTCTTTGAAGTCTGTTCCACATAAGTTGGATGTATGTCCCCTTTATTCCTTTTTCTTATTCCTCTGTGATACACTATATCTTTGCTGTTCTAATAAAAGAACACTTCTCATTCTAACAAACCAATATCTGAAAAAAGAACATTGCCCGAGAGGCAAAATGATTAATATTTGAGAAAGTGACATTATAATAGCTTCCTTCCATAAACACTTGATCGCAGGCAAGTTCATTTGATAAAATACAACTCAAAATGACAACAGCAGTTGGACGAAGTTGTTTTATACCTCAAAAACTATTTCAAAGTACACCACTGATGTTTTTATAAATATATTCCCCTTTTGCCAGTTATATCATTATGGACCACGTTCAAACGCTGTTATGTATTATGGGCTTATGAAACAGGCCAAAAATGGATGAAATTATGAAGCAACCTGCGGGAATCCCTGCCACAGTAGTCAACCGTGAAAATGCACAACATTTAACCAACTCTTCTCTCCACCAAGAGCCAAGCTATAAATATCTGTGGTCATATTATGATGAAGAAAAGCAAATTTACTCCAAAATCAATACAATAATAATGTGAGCCATTGCTAAATGCACTATTGCCTTTGCTATTTTATACACATTTACATTCATTGTGTCTCCATGTACATGCATTTGCAATTAGACAACATACGAGAAGGTCACAAATGAAAGTGCCAGTTCACACCAGTAGATTTCGAGGAAACTGAAAAGGGTATACAAGGACCATACACACAGGAGGAATCATGTCCTCATCGCACCATGCAAAGCCCCTGCTTACCAATACAACAGCAGAAGCTCGTTTTATTTCCTGGCCATGTGATCATGTAACCAGAGACACACCAACCTCCTGATGAAAATGCTGTCCAGCCAATTGGAAAAAGTGGTAAAGATAAGATTTTTTTAATGGGTAAAATTCAAAACCTTTGATGCATTCATACAGGTGTTCCAACTTGTGGCTCAAACTCGGCTCAGGGTGAAGCTTGAATGAAGCCATGCCAATGATCTCAGGAGGCTCCGGCTCTCTATAAACTAAACAAAGGAAGGGTTAGACGGGAGATTGGTAAAGCGTTTCAAAATTGAAAACCCCACGAACAGGCAGGCAGCCACTTTGAAAGCACTTCACTTCCTCTGCCCACTTTCATCCACCTGTCTTTCCTCTAACCCCCCACTAAATTCCGTCTTGATCTCCCCCTCCGCAACGCACGGTCCTTTTCCTTTCCATTCAAGGCCATGCGTAAGCTTGTTGCATTAGCAAGCCACCTGACATACACCCGCCTCTCTTCGCAGCTCAGTCACCTCCAAGCAGCCTCATTATCAGGGAAGCCTAACGAGTTGGGCCTTAACGAGCTTAACGAGGGCCTAACGAGGTGTTGGTGTCTGTCGTTAGCGAGGTGTCTGGTCGCGCCTCATCAGGCACCCGAAGAAAACAAGGAACCAGGTGCCAGATGTTCTCTCAGGTCTCGCCGTTTTATTTTGTGTTTTGCTTTTGTTTTTCAGCACCTGAAGTTTTTTTTATACTTTAGTAATTGGAAAAAGTTGGGTAAATTAGTTAATTCCAGATAGGTTACTTCAGTTTTAGAGAAATTAATAGTACTATGAAGAAATCTTGGGTGTAGTAATGACGAGGACAGTCGGAAGGGCTGTTTGTGGTTATAAGCTAACTGGGACAGCTAATGAAATGACCATCAGCCCATAAAACTTGTGGGAGTTCACTGGGGAAATGTTTTCCTTTTAATAGAACACTTGTACACAAAATAAAGTCTGTAGCAGATCATTATAAATGTCATGTTGATCAATATAGTTCGGTAGCTTAAATGACAGAACTTTACAAATGCATAATTTCTGAATTATTGACAGATGTTGGGCTCAAGATTCCATTGAACTCCTCCAGCAGTTTCTCCCACCAGAGGAGAGACGCCAGGAACGATAAAACCGCAGGGAGGAGAGTGCGACCCTCGGAAGGACGCAAGCCCCAAGTTTGAAACCAATAGAAGCTCAGGAACGAATGCAGAGGTTCCCAGCTCTCAGCCACTCAATGGTGGAACCGATTCAAGCTTGTGTTGACGCACATGCTCTTATTCCTCGTACTCAAAAGGTACCCTTTTTGCATGAGCATGCCTTTTAGAACACTTTATTTGTAGACATACATACATCCATGCAGTATACTGTATGTGTGTGTGTCTGTGTGTGTGTGTTGATATGGTTTATTATATGCGCAGTGGCGTATAAGCCACTACCATCTGCCACTCTCTCCTGTGGTGACACTACAGGGACACTTCACATCATCTTTCTTTCCTTCCGTCTTGGGGAGGGGAAGGGGGGGGGGGGGGGGGTTTCATGGCTATGGACCAGTAAAACAGAGGCAGTGGCTTGTGACTCGTCAAGCAGAAGATTTATACTATGAATCCAATCAGTTAATATGAAATGTTTTCTCGGGTATAAACAAATCCCATTATTTTTATATATTCATAAAACGTATCACAGATGGAAGACATTGGGAAAAGAAATGCAAGAATTCCAAGAAGCGTATAACATTAATAGAGGACATGTTTGTCAGCAGCTCAATCTGGACACATCAACCACAGCAGAAATAAAGTGCATATACATAGAAACCAACAGGCTCATCAGACTCATTACAAAGGCCAGTGAACAAGTGGAAGAAAACTGGAGAATGCATGCCCAGAACATGCAAACTGTATACAGAAACATTCTCGGACCATGTTCCCAACCTCGGATGTAGTGTCTTCTCTCTCTCTTGACGGGATTATGACCTTTCTGTGGTGGGACAGATTGCATGTTTCCATGATCGCGAAAACAATGGCATATGGAGTCTAGTACTTCTTGCAGGGTCACTCATGCCAAACAGGTGGAAGGACAGCAACCAGACAAAGAGTGAAGCTTGGTCCTCCAGGTTGAGGGTTGAGCGGTTGGCCAACGACCTACCCCCTTCAGTTATAGAATCATCCACAGAAAAAGTAATCCAATTAGTCTTGAGACAAGCACAAGAAATCCAAACAAGGACTACCATGACAGAGTTGCCAAACCCGCACATCGTGAGCTGCTCGGTTTTGATATCTGTGCTTCGGCCCAGGAACACCAGCAGACTTGATACATGGATTGTAAGAACCACGTACTTTGCCCGATGCTCTTCAAAGGACTGATGGGATCAAGTACTGTCTTCTCGGAATAAGTTTTAGATATTCTCACTTCGATTAAAATTCGCGTCCAGTCAATTATGAATACTTTGCCCTATAGAGGACTGTTCCAAAAGAAGTCAGAGAAGTTGATGAGGGTGAAACTTTCCCCCTCTTCCACATCCATAGATTAACTTATTCTTTTCTTTTTTGCGTTTGTTTTGGGCTCTTTTCTGAGAATGTTTACCGGAGTAAAACAGACCGTTCTGTCAGCTGCCAGCCGTCGCGACACGCTCGCCGCTGACAAGGCCCGCGAGCCTGGCTCAGGCTGAGCCACTAATCCTCCGGTAAGAGCCGATAAAGCGGTACAGCTGCAGCAGGCAAGCTGCCACATAAAGCCAACTGGACTGTCTCCTGCCACACACACACACACACACACATTCCCACAACGAGTTATATAGATCATATAGATTTTCCAACACGCTACAGCTTCCCATCGCGTTTTATCTCCTCTGACTCGGTTTGCTTTTTGTCTTGCTCATGCGTCTGCGCACACGGGCTCGGCCGCACCACATTTACAGGAGCGCGAGAGGAAAAGTGACAGACAGAGAGATTACACAGGGAAAACAAAGCAGGACAGAGCTCATGGTTTTTGCTTGATTTATTGTGTTTTACACAGTAAAATACACAAGCGGGTGTGCTACCCTCTGCTTTATTGTGCAAGAGTGTATGTGTGCATATGTGTGCCGTCAGAAAAGAAAAGACAAAACGAAGAGGTAGAAGGGCAATATTGGGAGAATAATGGCATGCCTGTTTATTTATTCATTTATGTTACACACACCATACACCCCCCCCCCCCTCACCCACCCACCCCAACACGCACACATACACACACTTGGACTCAGACCAGAAGTGCAACAGCTTGCAATAAATATTCATTGGGTTGTGTGTGTGTGTGTGTGTGTGTGTGTGTGTGTGTGTGTGTGTGTGTGTGTGTGTGTGTGTGTGTGTGTGTGTGTGTGTGTGTGTGTGTGTGTGTGTGTGTGTGTGTGTGTGTGTGTGTGTGTGTGTGTGTGTTGCGTGTGTGTGTGTGTGTGTGTGTGTGTGTGGGGAAGTATGGTTGCTGCCTCTCAGCAAGCAACATACACTCCAGGGACCGGACATTTTGGATGCGTGTGTGTGTGTGTGTGTGTGTGTGTGTGTGTGTGTGTGTGTGTGTGTGTGGTGTGTGTGTGTGCGCGCGCACACTCTTATCGGAGTACCATGGGGATACAAAAGGGTATTTGTGTTTTGGAGTTGAGCAGGAAATCAGCACAGCTAAAAGCAAAAGGTTAAATAACACATTCACGCTAACTAACAAATTTGGTTAATTGTGCTAATCGGTCTGTGCACTACTGTTACCGATTTTGCATTGTGAATTGTTATTTTCTCAACTACAGGTTATGAAGACCCATTGTCATTCCTGCTGTGCTCCGAGTTATTGCGCCAAAATGAAGTCATACTTCTTTGTTTATTGTTCAAGTAAGAACACAAAGCAGTCCGCTCTCTTTCAGTAAAACACTCAACAATTGCAGAAAGTTCTGCCACTTCTTGCTCAATAGGCATCGACATTCTGATTACACCTCCAGCAACAAGGAAACATGGACAGACGTATGAGGAGACGCATGCATGTGGTCGCATGCATGCGTCGGGAGACGAGGCGTTCATCAGTCATTGTTAGGAGACTTCAGGTAGAATTGGTGCCTCTAATTAGACACGCGTAGTTTCGGAGCTTGTTTGGTGGCAGAAAACAAATGAGTTGATTAATGAGCCGTTGAGACATGATTGGATAAATTGACAGCGGGATCATTTTATCAGCTCGTTGCTCGATTTGTTTATTAGTCCGTCACTGAGTTCAAGACGCGGTCAGTTAATCATTCAAGCAGCCTGCTGATTAATCAAGCAACCAGTTTGGCTGCATTTAATCAGTTCCACACTGAGTTTTACCATCCAGTAGTTTCTCATTACTAAGAAAGAGTAAACTCAAGTAAGAATAAACCAGAAGCTTTCCATTAGCCGGCAGCTTTCAAAGTATAAACTAATTTTAAGAGACGTAAAAACGTGTTTGTTCTGTTGTTAAAACTGAGATTTTGTTGCAATGGTCGCCATTATGGCTTTTAAATGTTTATATCACGTACGAACTAGGTTCAGCCAGATGCAGTATTTGAAATTGATCTTTTCGCCCACCTTGTCCAGTGGTTAAAAAAAACACTTAATAGTAAAAAAAATAACTTTTGTTGCCTTGTATGGCTCTCCCAAGGTGAACAAGTCTGCAGTAAAGACTCAGATGACTATGATCGGACAAACCCTTAAGCATATGCTACACTGAAGAAAGCAGATTTACTATTGTAACAACACATCATCAGTCGGGTAAAACTACCCTCTTTCACGACAGTCTAACCCCAAGTCTCGGTCCATATTAGTGAGTCCACCCAACATAGATCCATGAAGCTACTAGGACATAGACTGGATGCCGGTTTCTGTTGAAAACATAATATGACCCCGGGTTTATCTCTGATCATGTGTCCAAGTTCTGCCAGTGGCTCATCTCTGATGAAAAACAGCATTGGTTGGACTTAACTCACTAAGGAAGCGAACAGCTAACCGATTGTGTGAGTTATGGAGGACTTGTGCTGGACTGTGGAAACCGAGTTGCCCCTCGGAGATAAAAAGAAAAAGAAAAAAAGGTTTTTGATTCTCATGTAACTCTTATTGTAACTTGGGATTCTAATATTGCTAAAGGAAATGGATTTTTCTTTCCAGTTGGCATCGCAGAATTTCTTCTTTGGGATTTAATTTGTGCACAAATGCCAGAAATGTACAAAACACGACAGTTTTCTCCACTGTAAGCAGAATATCATCATTGCTGGTTAGGTGTGCATACTTGTAGTATTTACAAATTATGATGTCAGATCATCATTGCTTAATGCCTTTCCTGGGGCTTCTTTGCTAAAACACAAACGTTGAAGCCTTTCACAGTTGCTGCTCACAGTTTGGCAGGTTGTGCAAAAATCTGACACCCAAAGTGCTGTGCTACTCTTGCATTTATGACAGAAGATTTGCTCAGGATGTCTTTTTTTTTATGCGGTCCTTGAATGTTTTCACAGTGAATTCCTGAAGGGGCTGATTAAATCAAAAGTGATGGAAATGACACCCAAAAGACATCTTCAAGGATGCAAAAATACACGTTTTGGAACTCATAAGACGCCGTCTTGTTTTAACTTTAGCCATCAAAAGAACCGTTCAGTCTAATCTGATAAAACAAGTTAGTGGCATAACAGAAAACGCGTCATTTGAAAACCTGGACGATGGGGGAGTTAACAAGACATCCATAGACACAATTAAGTAAAAGAGCTGTAATTACACATCGTGAGCAACGCGTGCAGGAATACCGTGAACCAGCGGGAAACAGTCACTCAAAACAAATGAATCACACAAGTGTGGAAAGTGGATTTCTAATCACCACACTGGTGGATGTGACTAACTAGGTACTCTGCAAGATGAAGGAATGGCCCGTTTTGGAAGTACTACACAGTGAGTGTCGTCATCAGTCAAACTACATCCATGGTTAAAATACCCATTACAGCTCGTTTCAATTGGGCAGCAGACTGTTAAAACCATCGACACACAACTGGACAGGCTTATAACATAATGTTGTGTAAATAGAGGACTTCATTGGTCAGAGGAAATGCACAAATTAAAATGACTACTGGCCCTGTTAGGAGGATTTCGTGATTTTGCGCCTCGATGCCTCTCATTGGGGAAGCCAGTCAGTCAGCTTTGGGGGAGGAAGGAGGCAAAAATAGCAGAAATGTCTTTTTTCTAGCAAGATGTTATCCTTTTAATTTTTGACCTGATAATGATCCTGATAATGATTTCATCCATCCATCCATCCATCCCCTGCAACTTCCTCCTGCTCTCCTGGGTGACCCCAAGCTGCTCCCAGACCAAACCAGAGAAATAATCTCTCCAGCTGGTCCAGGGCCGACCTCCATCCCTCCTCCCAGTCCGACCTGCCTCGTAAACCTCTAATGGGAGGCAATAATAATACTGCAATAACTCAAAGGTCAACTGTGAATAATTTCATTAAAATATACATTTTTATGAAAGGGATTTATTGGAGGTGTGATGGATGAAGTTAAATCATGAAATATGCTTCAAAAAATATTACCAAACTACATATGAGGTTTTACCAGATCATTGTGCTTTTTATTACCTATGGATCTCAACATTATATTATCTAAAGAAGATTTCAATTACATTTGATGTGCGAAATAGTCTGTCAAAGTCTACAGATCATCCTCAATTTTTTTTCTTTTTAAATAAGAATTTATTCTCATAGTTGAATATTTTCTGATTTAGCTAGTGGTGATAAGTGGGAGGGCACTTTTTTTTTTTATTATTGGTAGCTGAGTTTTTGAGGGTGAAATAAAACTAAATGCTGACTTCAGTGCCGTAGACCCACAGAAGTATATATAAACAGAAGTGTTTTACAGATTACTCAACATGGAAATGAGCAAAACAAAATGAAATTGCAATTCATTATCTCACATACAGTCCATCCAATATGTTGTATTGCATCCCTTCAAAGTTTATTGTACTCCTACGTGCTTTGGTGTTCATTTGATGTGCACATATTTGCCATTACCTGACCATAAAGGGAAAGCAAAATTAGATCAAATGAGTTTCTCAAAAGCTACAGCAGAGGCTGTGGGAATCATGTTGGGGGGGGGGGACCTCTATTTTGTTTTCTATCCACATGGAAAAATTAAACTTGGAGCCCTGTGTTATCTGCTGTTTGGTGGTGACAGCATGCCACTTGTAAAAACAAGGACAGCACAGGATGTGGCAAAAGATGAATCGCTAATCAAATTGCAGCAGTGGCTTGAAAACTGTAATAATAACACATTGCTTTGATTTTCAAATCAAAAACTAATAACAAGAATGACCTTGCCCAAGTGCAAATAAAAGCAATTTATCGGTATGGTTCAGAAAACTTATCACAGCTTTCAAATATTAACAGCCAGTGTTTTTTTTTGTTTTGCCTTGATCTATTGTATACTTGTGTATTAGTAAATCGCATCTACATCCCAAACACTAATAACACACATAATTCATAACACCAGAGGGGAAAGAAAGACAAACACAGCCCATTCCTCCCCTCAGGCAGGGAACATCAGAGCTAAGCATTAAAATCTGGTGAAAACCTTAAACCCTCCCTTCAGGCTCAACTGAACGCGCCTCTTCCTTTCTGTGTCCCTCTAGATCCAACCTCATCTCCTCTGCTATTTCTGGGCCAATTAAAGCCCAGTTTTTGGATGGCCGAATGGAGGGGATGGCCTTTAGGGTAATCCTGGAAAGAGGAGGGTAAGGATGAACTCATAGCCAGTCATTGAGGGGAAGAACACCATACGTGGGAGGGAGACTGAGCCATTCTGGTGGAGACGGTCAGGGGGGGGAAAAAAAATAAAAAAATCAGTCTCTTCAGCGAATGCTGTGTGCATTTAGATTTGTTATTTTCGGAGTGCAGACTGTGGAGAAGTTTATGAATCTACAAGATGAAAGATTTAACTTGAGGTTTGAAGGATACCCAAATTCAAATTGCAAATAATTACGTTTTTTTGACAAGAAACTAACAAAATCTCCAGAGAATCATCACTTGCAAGATTAGGTGCACCTGATGAGTACCAAGTTGGATATTTGGATTAGTGTGTTGAGGATTTTCACCAGTTAGGAACTCATCGTCAGTCTGAAATGAAATTCAAACGCCCACAAGAATGTGTTTCATCCAATTACCGTTCTTTGGTCTAAACTGTGTTTAGACTTGAATTGAACTTCAATCAAATTGCACCAGAAAGAGTTTGTCAGTGTGCCAAGACATTCCGCCAGCCCTATTTCCTGTCCAATTCACAAATGGATTGGACTAATGCAGGAATCGTTCAGACGTCGACTTGTGTGAACACAGATTTTGAACACCCTCTCTAACACAGCGCTGCGATATTACGCGACTGATTTTGCTTAATATTGCATGATGGTATCACACAGTTGGAGAGCATTTGTTGTCTGCACCACATAAAAAAAAAGACCCGATTTACACGATAACGTTGTGTGAAAACGCATCGTTTGCATTTTTGTTTCCGAAATGTTTTGCGTTTACTCTGCGATGTTTTGAAAAGGATGTCCCTTGACATGGAAACAGCAGAAGCACTATAAATGATGTAGTTAGCATGTATTGAGTTGGTGCTGTTGATTGTGTGTGTCATGAAACCAAACACACAAGAGTGCAGAAAATGTCATAAACATTAACAATGCGAGTACACAAGACATTCGTATGGACAGATGACTAAGTTGTATTGCTCATATGGGTGGCTCTCAACTGCAAAACCACAAAGTCCCAGGAGAATATGCACCGGAAGTCTTGGGAGCGGTTTTCAAAAACATGTATTTTTAATTACTTCAAGCTCCATTGTCAGGTAAATGGATCCCCATAAAGCAATGCAAGTTTTCCGTTTTCATGTGATAATGTGTAAACGGGGCCAAAGGACTCAGATCTGCTGACTGTAGAGACTCCTGAATCCAGTAAAAAAAAAAAAAAAACATCTTCAAGAAAGCACCAGAAGATGATACAGGGCTTGTGCTGATTCATAATTGTATTATTTATCAGGCATTAACAGAAAATCAAGATTTTTTGGGGGGTAAATGCACATTTACTTTAGAATTGTAGACAATGCAGCAGCGTCGTCAAGCTTCGCAGAGGAGATTGAGCCAGGTCAGGGGTTTCCTCGTGAAACTCGCAGGACAGCTGGTGTTATCCAAATGAAAATATCGTGCGTTAGTAGTCAGAGACACAGAAGCACAAAAATAACGGGAATATAAGTGGCACGGAACAAAAGGTGGCACAGTCCAATCTGGTGTAAATTACCAAGAATTTTACTCGTATGAAATCAAGCCCAGTTGGTAACCGGCAAACAGCAGTCATTCAGACAGCATGGATTAAAGCTATCATGTGGTGTCCACCAAATTCTGAGCCAACCATCTGAATGCGACCGCAGAAATCCAGACTTATCCGACCAGACTTTTGTTTTTCAGCCTGGTGGAGTTTTAATGAGTCTGTGTGAACCGGAGATTCGGTGTCCTGCTCCTGGCTGGCTGGAGAGACGTTGCTCTGATCTCAGTTCAACAAGTTGTGTGCATGTCTTCTGCTGTAACCTGTGTTTTTTTATTTTTTTTGGTCATCACTTTGTCATCACCAACTAGTTTGACCATTCTCTAATAATTGGCATTAACAAGGAGCCTTCACCAATGCTCGTCTCTTAATACATTCTCTTGTTTCTATTTCACAACTTTCTTTAAAAACACTCCAGATGGAGGAATTTAACATCACAGCATAGTTTGTAAAGTTCTCAGTTCTGCAACCGTTCTGCGTTTCGAGTCACTTTCTTGTTCATATTGATGCTCCCTTTTATTCTGTTTTGTATATTTACACATACACACATGCATACATACATGCAGTTAAATACAGAGTACGGTACTATATATAGTAGACAGAGTACATTAAATAAAGCGCATATAGATATTTTCGTGAGGATTACAGTTGTGAAAAGGTCACAGCAAGGAAGCTATTTCAAGGTTTTTAGGGGGAGGGTTTCCTCCACACACAGTGGTAACAACGAGACTGACTAGAAGATAACAACTTCAACAAACAAAAAAAGAAAGTACATGTTATTGTCATACAACAAACAATACCAGGATTATGATTACCATTAGGTTGATAGTATAAAAAGTTGTTGTTTTTAGCAGCCTTGTATTATTCATTCAATAAGAATATGAGAGAGGTCCTTCATTTTGACCATATTTACTAATATAGCAGCTTATCCTTGGATCAATTCAATTGGTAAAACAAAACAAAAACAAATACTGACTCAAATATGGACTGCACATGTTTCACTTGATTAAAGAAACTTTTGTATTTCTTCTCCAAAGCATTATTGAGTTTTCTCTTGGTGTGAGTGAGTCTGTTGTATCTCACTCCCAGAACTTGTTAAATGGAGTTATTACAGTAAGCATTATCCATTCAAACTGAATTCCTGTGATTTAAATGGTGACGCTGGCGCCAATACACAATACCACAGTTGTTGTTAGTCAATTATTTGTCTACCCTTTAATGCGCATCTGTCCACAGTGCACTTATTAGCAACAGTCAAGATATTAGACATCTATAAAGCAATCCTTTCTCCCACGAGAGCCTGATTAAGATGGGAAAATACTCCCCGGTGAGGGTTCTTTAGGCCCTCTTTAATATCTCAGATGGAGCTGAAATCGATCCACAATCCCATTTGAAGTGCTGAGGTGAGGATCTTCCCACAGTGAGACCACGCTCTGTTCCATCAAGCAGATTAATATCGCTGCCATATTAAGACTTCCAATAATTATTTCTCAACATAATGTGTAGAAACTTGAATGCTGCAGTTAATGCATCTGCCTGACGCATGGAAATAACTGATGTGAAGGTGAAGGTCTGAGTACTTTTTGTGTGTGAATCAGTGTTTTTATAAGAAAAAGTGAAGAATTGTTTAATGCATACACATAAGATCAAATAGTTCCGCTGCAGTTCAGGAGCCACATACAGCCCAATGTTATCATTGTGTGCTGGACCGGTAAAATAGTACCGTAATAACCTTTAAATTTAAAACGTTTAAGTGTTTCTTTGTTGTGACGTAGAGTATACGCGGGAAAAATATCTATATTATAAACACTCCAAATAATCAGAAAATTACTTCAATCACAACTTAACCACAAAAAGAATTAATAACAATAATACATTTATCTATCAGCACCTTTCACAACATCCAATGTTGCAGTACAATATACATGTTTATATACATCTAAAATATAAATAAATACACAAAACATGTTAATGTTTATAATGATTATGCTAATTCAAAGTTATAAAATGGGATTTAAAAGTGCCAGTTTTGGCCCGTGGGCCTTAGATTTAACTCCCCTGTCCAAAAATAGTAACACTGCATGAATATTTTTAATCAGCTGTTGTATTAATTTTGAAGGTGTTATTTGATGGAAAATGTGTAAAAACTGATACCCATAATGATTGCAGACAAATAAATCTGATCCACAAAGACTCGCTGCCAAACTCTCAGGACTTTAAGAATCTCCTGCTGACGTTCCATGCCTTGATGTGTCAGGGTTGTTTTTCTGCAGCAAAATATCAGGTGGGTAGTCATAATGTTTATGGCCCTTAGTAGATATAAATTGAGTATGTGAAAATCTATCAAATACAGTTATTTACATACAATTAAAACCTTGTTAGCCAGTGTTATCAGAGAGAAAAGGAGGGGGCGAAAAGTGAATTTGCAGCACATAAATTTTCATTATAAAATATCGCAAGCGAGTAAGAATTCCATGCCTCAGTGGGTACTATATATTTTTGCTTTATCTGCATTTTGCATGCTGCTTCAAGCAGAAGCAGACTCCAGAAAAATCGTGTTTCGCCATTCATGTTTGTTAACCCCCTCCCTTCAATTTCATGCGAATATGCACATCCTGCTCGGCTCAGTATGCCACCAAATAGGCACGGGAACCCATATTGCACCTTCACATGCACTCAAGAGGCGCAGCGCAGCCCGGCGGCATGCGACAATACAAGCGCATGTGCATTTAGTAAAATTACTTCATCCTCTGCTTTCAGGATTAGGCCTTTCGGAACTTTCATTCCCCTGTCGAAATGTAGGTAACGGGGCGACTGAGGTAACACCAAGTCACGCGGCAGTCAGCCTCTTCTACAAAGTGACTTCCCATCATGCACTGCGCACCTCTCTGCGCTGCTCCTTAGCTCCTCTGGTACAGTTGTATGCCACCATTGTATTATCTTAGTCTCTCTTCTCTCCACATAAAGTTATCTCTGTGTTCTGCATCCTCTTCCCTTTCTCGTTTCCCCAAGTCAAGTCCTAGGATCATATCGTTTTAGAAAACAGGTGGTTTTTCTCTGCCTCCATGCGGATTGTTGAATTCTTAATCTCTCTGATAGCGTTTGTATTTGTCTCAACTCTCTCTGTTTGCCAAAAAAAACCCTTCCATAAGTCTTCCCTAGATAACAGAGGAGCTCGGGAGAGTGTTTATAGCCCAGATAGAGGATACCTGTATGATTCGAACTGGATGAGCTGCCTTTATGATCTCACCTACTTCCTGTGCATGCATAGTAAATGGACACCAACAACAATAACAGTCCTGACTATACAGACTCCCAGTCCATATTCTCCTGGGACTTGGTAGTTTTAAAGTTGACAATCATCCATAATGAGAATCCAAGTCGTCTGTCCATACAAATGTCCATGTACTCCATTGTTAAGGTTTATAGCATATTGTTCTCAACAGCACCCACCAGTGGCCCAAAATGCGAACTATTCATTTTGGGTTTTTTTCATTTTAGTGTAAACAGACATCTTTTACAAAACACTGTTGCGGAAACCCAAAACCTTTTTTGAAATGAAAATGCAAAAATGATGCATTTTCCTTGAAACCAACAGATTGAACTCAGTTTCTGTGTTTGGCACATTTTATGAGAGCTGTTTTGGGTTGCATCTATTTATCCCCCAAAGCACCACTCAACATGTTTGAGAGAGCATAATTCATTTCTCTCTTGAGCATATGAAACAGCTACTCTGCTTCTAGAGACAACTAAATGACAAAAATAAGCCATGACTATATACACGTAATGAGCAACATTATGACAAATTCATCAAAACATTATGGAAAGAGGTCGTTTCTCACAGATATACCGCTGCCAACGTTGCACATTCATTGAATTATGTATGTTTTCACCTGAACTATAGTAAGTTTTGACTATATTTACAGATCACATGGGAGTTTTCCGAAAATGTACACTTTCCTAGTGGGAAGTACCCAATTGAACTTGTTTTCTGGGCAATAACTATACATTTGTGACCAGGTCATATTTTTATGGGAGACTTTTAAATATCCCAGTCACCCATGAACACACTGTACCAATTTGAAAGGGTTCAAGACATTCTCTTTCCTTAACGGCTACAACAACATAACAAAACATCATATTTTTTCTGGTGTAAGCCTGAAAAGTGGAGCATTTCAGTTAAACACCTAACCAGCAGAGTGGCCAGTTGGAGCTCAGCTGAGCCTGAACAAATCAAAGACAAATAGGACAGACAGACGGAAATAGACTGCTTCTGTCTCCACAATGAATGAACACTGTGTGTGTGTGTGTGTGTGTGTGTGTGTGTGTGTGTGTGTGTGTGTGTGTGTGTGTGTGTGTGTGTGTGTGTGTGTGTGTGTGTGTGTGTGTGTGTGTGTGTGTGTGTGTGTGTGTGTGTGTGTGTGTGTGTGTGTATGACACACATCCAGCTCCATCACAGTGTGTTTGTGCATGTACACAGGTTGAGCAAATAAAAAGTGGATGTATTAGTTTAGTCAGCGGGTCAATATCAGGAGTCGAGCCTTATCCCTGTGTAATCCGGCCGTCCTGATAACGTGCGTGTGTGGAAGTGTGTATACACACATTTTATCCCCGTGTAATCCACTGACCCTGAAACACAGACTTCGATAAGTCTGTGTGATTTTTTTTTAAGTTTTCTTTTTCTTTTTTTTTTACTTCTTAATTATATCTTCTTGAGAATGTGATCACACAATCAAGGACACAGATCAATGCAGATTTGAGTTGATGGACTAAAACCGTGGGAAAAAAATTATTTACTCTATCCACTGTATATACAGACAGACACACTTTCAGGTGTATCTTATTAAACAGGGCATGTTGTATGACAATTGCTTTGTGGTATTTAAACTACGTTGCATATTAAAGTCAGTTGAAACGACAGACCTAAACTGAAACACAGGTTTCTGTCAATCCTTGAATTTAGTCAATGATGTCAAAGCACAACCATTTTCTTGCAAATTGCTCGACTTTTTCTGATTTGTATTGTTCGCTATGCGAATCTATATAAATAGCTGTTGTTGTGGTTTTAGAAAAAAAATCCTTGACCTATATTAACAAAGAAGATTTTTATTAAAGAATGTATCTCAGAATTGTATCTGGACAATTGTGCTGTGTGCGAGAGCTGAACAGGACATTAGATACAATGCATACATGCAAACCTATACTCTATTATCAAACAGCCCATGTCTTAAGACAGGGGTGTCTAATATAGGGCCTGTGGGCAAAAACCGGCCTGCAAGAGTTTCTAATCTAGCCGCCAAACAAAATGTAAACATTTCAATGAAAACATAGATATTGGTGATGGTTGCCATGCAAGATAGCTACGTTGTTGCTAACAAACTAGCCTCAAAATCATGTCAGGGCAAATTTGTAAAAACAAACAAGACGCAACAATTTGACACTTTACTGTATTGAGACTATCGTCAGTTTTGGTAGTAATTATTTGGTTTATGTCAAAACATTGATATTTTTATGACGTATCCTCTGCACCACGACAAAGAAACACTTCAAAGTTTAAACCTATGAAGTTATTATGGCATTATTTTACTGGTCTGATCTACTCAAGATGAAATTGGGCTGAATGTTGTCCCTCATAGTTCGCTGGGTTAGTTCGATGGAAAACCAGGCTGAGGAAGAATATGCAAACACCAAAGAAAACCCTTATTATCGAAATACACCTTGTCATCCGATGGCAAAATAACAGAGTTAACCACCGAGTCATCATCGCCTGCTCCCAAAGGGAATATCAAGCCTGTGCGCAGCAGAGTTTCTTGTCAAGTAGGCTATGAGGAGAAAATGTGTGGTCTCAGCGACGAGCTCGAAATCTGCTTATAGTTCAGTCGTTCATAGTTTTTACATTTCCATGGAACAAGCAAGCAAAAGTCAGCAGCAAATGAGTGCACATATGGTTTTCCCCAAGAGTTTATTTTATAACTTTAAAATCGTCTCCACCATACCAAAAATAAGTGGAATAAAAACAAATAAGTCTTAAAGTAATTTGAGTTTTACTTATTTCTATGAAATGCATCCCTCTGATCCATGGATTTTTGAAGCTGCTGTGTGCTTATGCAAATGTCAGGTAGTGTATTGAGCAATTACTTTTTCTGACATTTATATTTTCTTTAAAACCAAAAACTAGATTTTTCCTCAGGGAACTCTAGCTTTGCTGCGCTTGAACTTACTCTAGTCTGGGAAAAAAAAATAACTTCCTTCCTCTCCAGTCTCCTATGAGTTTCATTCATTTATCCATCCATGTCTTAAACTGCCTCCCTCTAATTTATCCAGCGGCATCTGTCAGACAAATATGGAGTGTGTCAGACTATTGATCCAAGTCAGAAATGACTTCAACACAACGTTTTAGGGTATTTGGCTTCCAGTCGAACCAGGAAAGACCAGCAAGTGACACATGGCTGACCACATCATACAATCACTGTAAACTGACTGTACTGTAGTGAACAAATCAACATCTGTGTAAATAACCTCAGTACACAGACTGAAGAAGACAAAGCCAGTAAAGTTGGTAAAGTTAATGTTACAAAAAAAAATTTTTTAATGTAAAAGTAAATTTAGAATTAAATAAGGAGATCTGGAGGTGCCGATTCATGACTTCTTCTCACACTTCTTTGGAGAAAACTATGAATAGAATACAACACAATGCAGTATCCTTTAGACCAGTGTTTTTCAACCTTTTTTGAGCAAAGGCTAAGTTTTTTCGTTGGAAAAGGCACACTACCACCTGAAAATGGTAACATTTTAAACTCTGTAACCTATATTAACAATATAAAGTAATTCTCATCAATGCTTTATCAACAGGAATCAAATAAATACAGAAAAAAAGTATTTCCCAATTTCTTTTTTTATTTTTACTCACTCAATGTGAAACCTGGGCGTGTTTAACAGCCATACCACAGCAAGAGTCACATCACATTTGAAACACACACAACATGTCCACCCCCCCGGGTCAAAATGTGTATAAATGTGAATAATGAAGCTGAAAATATCTCCCAAAGGCATCAAATTACAGATGAGACATTTCCATGATTTCAAACAAAATTCGGTTTTATTTACATGTTTAATTAACAGAAAACAAACAACAGGCTCCCAGAAAATGGCGTCTCCGGTTCACCATTGCGAAGCTCTTCTCTTCTTCTGTTGTTTTGCTTTCTTCGCTTGCCTTCTGCTCACATACTTCTTTCCTTGTCCCAAATCTGAAAACCAAAATGTGTTTTGTGTTAAACAATGCTGGTTACACAGCCTATCAACCAAGGTTAGTGCAGCTCTCTAATTAACTAGATATAAAATAAAGCCCATCCAACCGATCCAGTCATTTTTCAATGGTGAATAGCAGCTTGTCTTGTCATTGAGGTGCTTACTTGGATTATTGTTGGGCTGGTTCTTTTCCGTCGGGTTGGAGGAGAAGTCAGAAGTCGTGACCTTTGTCTCCTCTTTATTAGGTTGTGGTGATCTTTAATAAGCAAGAAGGAAAATAGTTAGTTTCAGTTCAGTTAGTCTTTTTTCTAATAATACTAAAACTCCTCAGAGCGGTAGAGTTTGGACAAATACCTGTTGACAGAGGCTGAAGGTTGTTGTGGGACATCTTGTGCCGGGGCCTGCTCCTTCTTGCTCAGGTCAGACGGACTATATTTGGACCAATATTTACATCCGGGCCAGGTGATGCTGGCAAGTAGTGGCTCAATATAGTCAAATTCATAAGAAATGCAGCTGTCGCACTCCTCCATGGGTTTGCTGTAAGAGTTCACAGTGGAAGATTAACAATCATTACACTGAACGGCTTGCAAAACCACAATGATGTTGAATATTTGTAACACTTCGCAGCTATTGTATTGGTCTGTTTGTTTAAAAAGACTCAAAATCATCAGAGATAAAGTTTGGACAAAATACCTGTTGACAGTCTCTGCATGGTCCAACTCCTCCAGGTGCTTTTCACTGGTTGAAGTCTTTTCACTGAAGGTGACGCTGGAGAAAAGAGGCTGAACATACTCATATTCGTAAGAGCTGCAATTGTCGCACTCCACCACACAGTTGCTGTTGGACCTGGTGATGCTGGCAAGAAGTGGCTCAATATATTCCTCTTCCTCAGAGCTGCAATCATCAGATAGAGAAACATTACAGGTCATTACACTCAACAGCTTGAAAAAGCACAATGATGTTAAATATGTGTAACACTTAGCATCCAACTCCTCATTGGGTCTGTTTTAAAAGACTAAATCATCAGAGAGAAAGTTGTGACAAATACCTGTTGACAGTCTCTGAATGGTCCAACTCCTCCAAGTGGTTTTCAGTGTTGAAACTCTTTTCGTCACTGAAGGTGATGCTGGCGAAAAGAGGCTGAATATATTCCTCTTCCTCAGAGCTACAATCGTCACACTCCACCACGTGTTTGCTGCAAGAGTTCACAATGGAAGAAAAACAATCATTACACTCAACAGCTTGCAAAAGCACAATTATGTTAAATATGTTTAACATTGAGCAGCTATTTCATTGGTTTGTTTGTTTGTTTGTTTAAATGACACAAAATCATCAGAGAGAGAAAGTTTTGACAAATACCTGTTGACAGTCTCTGAATGGTCCAACTCCTCCAGGTGGTTTTCAGTGTTGAAACTCTTTTCGTCACTGAAGGTGATGCTGGCGAAAAGAGGCTGAATATATTCCTCTTCCTCAGAGCTACAATCATCACACTCCACCACGTGTTTGCTGCGAGAGTTCACAATGGAAGATAAGCAATCATTACACAGCTTGCAAAACCACAATGATGTTGAATATTCATAACACTAAGCAGCTATTTCATTGGTTTGTTTGTTTGTTTGTTTGTTTAAACGACACAAAATCATCAGAGAGAGAAAGTTGTGACAAATACCCGTTGACAGTCTCTGAATGGTCCAACTCCTCCAAGTGGTTTTCATTGTTGAAACTCTTTTCGTCACTGAAGGTGATGCTGGCGAAAAGAGGCTGAATATATTCCTCTTCCTCAGACCTGTAATCATCACACTCCATCTCATGGTTGCTGCAAGAGTTCACATTGGAAGATAAACAATCATTACACTAAACAGCTTGCAAAAGGACAATTATGTTAAATATTTGTAACACTTAGCATCGGTCTGTTTGTTTAAAAAGACTCAAAATCATCAGAGAGACGACGAGAGGACAAATACCTGTTGACAGACTCTGCGAGGTCCAACTCCTCCAGGTGCTTTTCTTCAGGTGAACCCTTCACTTCTGCAAAGAAATCTTTTTGCACCGAGGGAAACCCATGGCTTGTTCTTTCCTTGCCATTTTCCACCTCTTCATGCAGGTCCTTCAGCTCTTTTTCCATAGCACTAATTTTCTCCTGGTGGCCATTCAGATTTTTTAAGAACATCGCTGCAACTCCCATCACCTCTGCCGCGAGGGACTGTCTGTTAATTGTGGGAGCGCCACAAATGTACTGTAAAACACAAGCAAAGACCATCATTAGAACTGCTCAATTTAATTTTTGCCTCAGTTCCCTTAGAAAACGTTATTGTGGTCTTCAATTTTCCTCTCATTTCATTGACATCCAAAATTACGTGGTTCTACTCGAAATACTTGTATTTAACAACAACTTACATTCAAAATCTGGACCACTCCGTGAAGCACATTCCCCTCTCCGGTCTCCATCTCTGGAAGCTGTGGTGGTACCGTCAAGTTGTTCATCGTGTTGTCACGACAATCTGCAGCAAATATTTGGAATAATATACTGTCAATTTTTCACAGAAAATTGACAGTTGGCAAGGTCACCAAATGTACTTTTTTGCATTCAACTCACAGTTTTGACGGAAATAGAGAATGTTGTTGGCAATCAAATCCTTGAGAAGAACCTCGCAGTGGATGAAGTCTCTCAGAGAATCGCTGTCGCGTGTGTCACAATCGCTGGAGGGTGCAGAACTGGAAATCGAACTGGAACCTGGAGAGAAAGTAGTGACTGCCAATGCTGAACGAAGCTGATCCGGACTGAAAGGAAAAGGCCGAATGCTGTCTGTTTATATGCCGTCTGTCCTTTGATGTGTCCTTTGATGTGCCCTCGAGGGGCGGGGCCTCGTGGGGGAGGAGCCTAGTGGGGGAGGAGCCTCGTGGAGGACATCAAGGGACCTTTTATCATTTTGATCTTCTCCAGTGTTTTAAAGGCCCATTTATGACACACCAAAGGACACATCAAAGGACAGACAGCACATAGAACCCATTTGGCCTTTTCCTTTCAGTCCGGATCAGCTTCGTTCAGCATTGGCAGTCACTACTTTCTCTCCAGGTTCCAGTTCGATTTCCAGTTCTTCACCCTTCTCAAGGTTCTTCTCCTTGATTCTTCTCAAGGATTTGAGTGCCAACAACATTCTCTATTTCCGTCAAAACTGTGAGTTGAATGCAAAAAAGTACATTTGGTGACCTTACCAATTGTCAATTTTCTGTGAAAAATTGACATTATATTATTCCAAATATTTGCTGCAGATTGTCGTGACAACACGATGAACAACCTGACGGTACCACCACAGCTTCCAGAGATGGAGACCGGAGAGGGGAATGTGCTTCACGGAGTGGTCCAGATTTTGAATGTAAGTTGTTGTTAAATACAAGTATTTCTAGTAGAACCACGTAATTTTGGATGTCAATGAAACGAGAGGAAGATTGAAGACCACAATAACGTTTTCTAAGGGAACTGAGGCAAAAATTAAATTGAGCAGTTCTAATGATGGTCTTTGCTTGTGTTTTACAGTACATTTGTGGCGCTCCCACAATTAACAGACAGTCCCTCGCGGCAGAGGTGATGGGAGTTGCAGCGATGTTCTTAAAAAATCTGAATGGCCACCAGGAGAAAATTAGTGCTATGGAAAAAGAGCTGAAGGACCTGCATGAAGAGGTGGAAAATGGCAAGGAAAGAACAAGCCATGGGTTTCCCTCGGTGCAAAAAGATTTCTTTGCAGAAGTGAAGGGTTCACCTGAAGAAAAGCACCTGGAGGAGTTGGACCTCGCAGAGTCTGTCAACAGGTATTTGTCCTCTCGTCGTCTCTCTGATGATTTTGAGTCTTTTTAAACAAACAGACCGATGCTAAGTGTTACAAATATTTAACATAATTGTCCTTTTGCAAGCTGTTTAGTGTAATGATTGTTTATCTTCCAATGTGAACTCTTGCAGCAACCATGAGATGGAGTGTGATGATTACAGGTCTGAGGAAGAGGAATATATTCAGCCTCTTTTCGCCAGCATCACCTTCAGTGACGAAAAGAGTTTCAACAATGAAAACCACTTGGAGGAGTTGGACCATTCAGAGACTGTCAACGGGTATTTGTCACAACTTTCTCTCTCTGATGATTTTGTGTCGTTTAAACAAACAAACAAACAAACCAATGAAATAGCTGCTTAGTGTTATGAATATTCAACATCATTGTGGTTTTGCAAGCTGTGTAATGATTGCTTATCTTCCATTGTGAACTCTTGCAGCAAACACGTGGTGGAGTGTGATGATTGTAGCTCTGAGGAAGAGGAATATATTCAGCCTCTTTTCGCCAGCATCACCTTCAGTGACGAAAAGAGTTTCAACACTGAAAACCACCTGGAGGAGTTGGACCATTCAGAGACTGTCAACAGGTATTTGTCAAAACTTTCTCTCTCTGATGATTTTGTGTCATTTAAACAAACAAACAAACAAACCAATGAAATAGCTGCTCAATGTTAAACATATTTAACATAATTGTGCTTTTGCAAGCTGTTGAGTGTAATGATTGTTTTTCTTCCATTGTGAACTCTTGCAGCAAACACGTGGTGGAGTGTGACGATTGTAGCTCTGAGGAAGAGGAATATATTCAGCCTCTTTTCGCCAGCATCACCTTCAGTGACGAAAAGAGTTTCAACACTGAAAACCACTTGGAGGAGTTGGACCATTCAGAGACTGTCAACAGGTATTTGTCACAACTTTCTCTCTCTGATGATTTGGTCTTTTAAAACAAGCATACCAATACAGTAGCTGCTGAGTGTTCCAAATATTCAACATCATTGTGCTTTTACAAGCTGTTGAGTGTAATGACCTGTAATGTTTATCTATCTGATGATTGCAGCTCTGAGGAAGAGGAATATATTGAGCCACTTCTTGCCAGCATCACCAGGTCCAACAGCAACCATGTGGTGGAGTGCGACAATTGCAGCTCTTACGAATATGAGTATGTTCAGCCTCTTTTCTCCAGCGTCACCTTCAGTGAAAACACTTCAACCAATGAAAAGCACCTGGAGGAGTTGGACCATGCAGAGACTGTCAACAGGTATTTTGTCCAAACTTTATCTCTGATGATTTTGAGTCTTTTTAGACACACCACCAAATGAAATAACTGCTCAATGTTACACATATTTAACATAATTGTGCTTTTGCAAGCTGTGTAATGATTGTATATCTTCCACTGTGAACTCTTACAGCAACCACGTGGTGGAGTGTGATGATTGCAGCTCTGAGGAAGAGGAATATATTCAGCCACTTTTCGCCAGCATCACCTTCAATGACGAAAAAACTTCAACCAACGAAAAGCATCTGGAGGAGTTGGACATTGCAGTCAACAGGTATTTGTCACAACTTCCTTTTTCTGATGATTTGGTATTTTAAAACAGACCCAATGAGGAGTTGGATGCCAGGTGTTATACATATTTAACATCATTGTGCTTTTGCAAGCTGTTGAGTGTAATGACCTGTAATGTTTATCTATCTGATGATTGCAGCTCTGAGGAAGAGGAATATATTGAGCCACTTCTTGCCAGCATCACCAGGTCCAACAGCAACCGTGTGGTGGAGTGCGACAATTGCAGCTCTTACGAATATGAGTATGTTCAGCCTCTTTTCTCCAGCGTCACCTTCAATGAAAAGACTTCAACCAGTGAAAAGCACCTGGAGGAGTTGGACCATGCAGAGACTGTCAACAGGTATTTTGTCCAAACTTTATCTCTGATGATTTTGAGTCTTTTTAAACAAACAGACCAATACAATAGCTGCGAAGTGTTACAAATATTCAACATCATTGTGGTTTTGCAAGCTGTTCAGTGTAATGATTGTTAATCTTCCACTGTGAACTCTTACAGCAAACCCATGGAGGAGTGCGACAGCTGCATTTCTTATGAATTTGACTATATTGAGCCACTACTTGCCAGCATCACCTGGCCCGGATGCAAATACTGGTCCAAATATAGTCCGTCTGACCTGAGCAAGAAGGAGCAGGCCCCGGCACAAGATGTCCCACAACAACCTTCAGCCTCCGTCAACAGGTATTTGTCCAAACTCTACCGCTCTGAGGAGTTTTAGTATTATTAGGAAAAAGACAAACTGAACTGAAACTAACAATTTTCCTTCTTGCTTATTAAAGATCACCACAACCTAATAAAGAGGAGACAAAGGTCACGACTTCTGACTGCTCCTCCAACCCGACGGAAAAGAACCAGCCCAACAATAATCCAAGTAAGCACCTCAATGACAAGACAAGCTGCTATTCACCATTGAAAAATGACTGGATCGGTTGGATGGGCTTTATTTTATATCTAGTTAATTAGAGAGCTGCACTAACCTTGGTTGATAGGCTGTTTAACCAGCATTGTTTAACACAAAACACCTTTTGGTTTTCAGATTTGGGACAAGGAAAGAAGTATGTGAGCAGAAGACAAGCGAAGAAAGCAAAACAACAGAAGAAGAGAAGAGCTTCGCAATGGTGAACCGGAGACGCCATTTTCTGGGAGCCTGTTGTTTGTTTTCTGTTAATTAAACATGTAAATAAAACCCAATTTTGTTTGACATCATGGGAATGTCTCATCTGTAATTTGATGCCTTGGGGAGATATTTTCAGCTTCCCTCTGCTTCATTATTCACATTTATACACATTTTGACTCGGGGGGTGGGGGGTGGGGTTAACAGCCACACCACAGCAAGAGTCGCATCACATTTGAAACACACACAACAGATATAATCCAGTGTAGCTGCTGATAAACAACCTCCAGTTTAAAAAAAAATAATAATAATTTTTCTTAGTTCATAAGTCAGTGTATTTTCAGAGTTCCTTAAATGTTACGGACAAGCAGGTTTGAAGCAGCGTCAATTTCAACTCATCAAGCTGTGAAGATTTTAACGAAAGGAGCATGAATTCCTGGTTGTGGAACCGGTGGCAAAGAGAGACTGTTGGGGGGGAAATAAACCCCAGTTAGAGTCCTGGTTTTCACAGGGGCAGGGTCCAGAGCCCCTGGGTGTGTTTCTCTAGGACAGTGTTTTCAACCTTTTTTGAGTCAAGGCACATCACCACCCGGAAATTTTAAGAGTTTAAACTCTGTAGCCTATATTAACAATATAAAGTCATTCTCATCAAAGTTTTATAAACAGGAATCAAATAAATACAGAAAAAAGGTATTTCCCAATTTCTTTTTTAAATTTTTACTCACTCAGCGTGAAACCTGGGCCCGTTTGGTTGAAGACAGAGCTGAGATCCTGGTTAGCATTCTTCCTCTTCAAAAACTTCTCCATCACTGTCACTGACACAGTGCTTTGATACAAGATGGGAGCAGCCGCAGGAGGTGGTGATAAACGAGACTGACGTCAGTTAAAGCCCCGTTTCCACCGCACTAAAAGTTTCGATTTCACCAGCAAAATTCTGTGCTGCCATCTATTGGCGAAGAGTATTGTAGCGATCAGGGAGTTGGTCGCTGCAGGGCATGATGGGAGTTCAGGCTATGTGTTGCCGGAGGTTATTGAGGGTTATTGTTGGGGTTGTTGTGTGTGTTGATTTGTGCTTGTGTTGTGTTGTGTTTTTGTTCCTCGGTTCAGATAGTTAATTATTTCATCTAGTTTGGTTTGGTTTGTTGGATGTCGGTGTGCAACCATGAATGAGAATTGTGTTGTGTGGAGTGTCATCCTGTTGTGAAGTTCCGGTTGTGTGTGTTCATGTCAAAATAAAAGCCTCTGGTGATCAGCTGGCAGAAAATAATCTCGACTCAGAATAACTCTTATGCGACAGTATGAACACATGATTACTCTGCACACTGCTCTCACAGCTGACAGCGGCTGTTAGAGCAAATGTTTTTTTAGAAAAAAAAGTGACATTGGATAATTTCCCACGGCACACCTGACTATATCTCGCGGAAACACCAGCGTGCCGCGGCACAGTGGTTGAAAAACACTGCTTTAGACAACTGACTACATTTTAACCTTGTACTTTTTAATAGGAGTTAAAAATAAAAATGCAAACCAAACTGTCTTAGTATACGGTTTATATCAGTTTATTACCTATCGATGCGAAGTGGACTGCAGAATAACATTTGAGTGGAGGAAGTCGGGCGTAAAATACTGATTGTGTTTCTTATTAATCTTATTTTTATGCAATTTTGTCTCAAGTCAAGAAGTGTTGGGAGCTGTGACGATAATCTCCCACTGCAATCTGATGTCTGAGAAGTAGGAAAGCTGCAAGGTTCTGATTTTTTTTCTTTTCTTTCAGTGAACTGTAGTCGGGCCGCTCAGTGGCACAGTGGTTAAGCATCCATTGCTCACAGCAAAAAAGGCTTGGGTTGAAATACTGGCCGGGCCTTCAGGCCAGGTTAGAATGTGAATGTGTGTTTGTCCTGTGATGGACTGGCAACATGTCCAGGGTGAGTCGTGCCCTCGCCCATAGTTAGCTGGGACTGGACGTGTTACATGAAGTCATTCCAGCATGCACCATCCACATGTGTGCAACACAAGCTCACCTTTAAAGCTGCAAAAACCAATTTATTTTTTTTGCTTGACAAACGGAAGCACCGGAAATTCAGTTGTTTGACAATGCGTTTGTTCTTGTGCTCCTGTCAAAACCCCACAAAAGAAGCTCTGACAAGGTTGCTCTTCCTGTAAAACCTTTCATTTGAAATATGCGACTGGATCGCCAAATATTTTCACGCCGCTCAGTCGGTAGAGCAGGCTGTCATCCGTTCCCAAGGTCCGTGGTTTGAGCCCTTATCTTTCCATGTCCTGAACCTGAAGTTTATCCAGGATGCAAACACCTTGCCTGGCAGCTACTCCTTGTACGACTGTCTGAGAAAAAAGAAGGATCGAGACAGCTCCGGCATTAAAATCCCAAGCATGAGAAACCCTAATTAAGTAAGCATATGTTTGCGCGTTCCTTTTTTCCTTGCATCATTGTTTTAAATGAATAAGAAGGTGTTATCGTTTGATAAGTAAAACTGCCAAAATGAATCCCACTCATCACTTATCCTTTATACGGCTATTCTCAGTGGCTTAAGTAAGGAAAGGGGGGGAAAAAAAGAAAAAAACACAAACAAATTTGTCTCCCTACTCCGACACATTTGAACCAATTAGTTTCTCACTTAACACTCGGTATGAGATCCTGCTGTCACTTTGGAGAGCCAGGATTTTTGCAGGCCATTAAACTGACTCGCTTAATAAATCAATGATGTCTCCGGGAGCTCGAGCGGAGATTCGCCGCAAATACTCGCACGTACACACCTTAAATAACGCAAATCAAGCTGTGACAGCGAGAGAGAGTGTGTATTGGCTGTCTCGTCAAAGCAGGGAGCCGCCTAAAGCCGAACAATCCCGCAAAAAAAAAAAAAAATCAAATCAAATCAAGATTGACAGGTAGAATTGGAGAAACATCAAAAATGTTGATGGCGTTCAGCCTGTCTGGCTTCTATTTGGGACTTCAAATGTGATTCATCTCCTTCAGTTTCCTCCTTCTTCCCTTTACCTTCCTCCCCTGTTTGCTCTGCCTCTTTGTTTCTCCGCCGCGCCATCTTGCTTTTGCCCGATTATCAAGCTCGCTTTATTTCCCTCTCCTGCTACTCTTCTCCCGATTTTCTCTCTCTTCCCCCCTTCCATGTCTCTCACTCCCATCCCGTTTCCTCTCCGCCGCAGTTTGATGAAAGTCGTCGGCGACGCGGAGAAGGAGGGTTTAGGCACATCAGACGGCGCCGTTTGCGCGCGCTTGTTTGTTTTCCAGCGACAAAAGGGACATTTCATCTGTTTAAAAGTGTAGAGTTGTGACAGCCAGCCGCTGCCAAAATATTCCTTCAGCAAACAAAAGGAACTCGATTTACATCCGATCATTTGGGATTTATTTGACACTAAATTTTACATGACATCTAAAATTGGAAGCAAGACCTTCATGAAGGCACAAGCTGATGGGGCACTGACACTTTATTTTGCATGGTTTAGTTTGAGCACTGCAATGGTAATCAACTCTCAATGTACAGAAAATCAAGCGGAGAAATTTCTCTTTATCAACTTGGGAATTTGGTCAAATTAACTGTCATTTTTTTTTTTACTGTTTATAGGCCTTAACAGAGTGGGGAAAATGTAGTTTGTGTTAAAGTGCATGTATTTTTTGGGGCTCCGAAGTTCTACGTTTAGTTGAAAATGTTATGTAAATGAGGCCTTAATGGGTTTTCTCTTCTACTCCGTCATAATTTACAAATGAAGCGAGCACATCTCCTAAATGTGCATTATTCCAACTGGAAAGTCAGATCTTTTCCCTCATCCGAGTTACATATGAGTGCACTCACTGTACTTGACGGAGGGAAGAAAGAAAAAAAAAGGCCAACTTGGTTGTTTTTCAGGATGAACAGGGTGAGGAAGCCAAATGATTGTCTCTGACCAACCCGAGTGAGGTCAGTAAGAAGGAAGAAATCAAATAGAAATGTGTTTAAATGTTCAACGCAACACAACTGCCCTGCTTTAATGAAAAAAGGTAGTTGATTTCCTGTCACTGTGCATAAATCATGCTTGTAGGTGTAGCTTCGCCATGCTGACTAACATTCATCACCTGGATAAACTGGCTGAATAGAGAAACGACTGATGCAGAATGTGGAGGGGATTTAGTTTTGTTTTTTTTTTAAAGATGGAGACATTAAACTATTTGTTTACCGAATTCAAAGGCTTAGTTTTGGGAATAAAGACTGCGGTGTTAGAGGATTACAGTTTTTATTTTGCAGAGCAGGAATAAGCGCTCATCTGAATCGCGCAGCAAACAGCTTGTTCTTCAGAAATATAGGATCTGTGAGCACAATTGTGTTAAATTTAAAGGCTCTGCATAATGGAGTACAGCCACCGTTCATCCACATTGAGAGCAAGCAGTCGGGATAATGCAGGCCCCTGACTTTGACCCCTTTGGACAAAGTTAAGAGCAGAAATAGGTGGTCCTGCCGAGATTACACAACGTGTTCAAGTGAAATGGGACCATTTTACTTTTAAGCTTCGACACAACCGAGACAGAAAGCTGAAGGAGTTCGCTTTACAGCAAGCCTCTTTGGAAAACAAAAAAATAAAAACTTTCCTTAAAGATGGAGTATGGTGAGAACAAGTTTCAGGAGAATTTATACAGAAGGACTCTCACTTGTTTCCTGATTCAAAGTCCAAACCATGGTTAGGCAAGACTTTGTCTTCTTTGCCTGGACATGAAGTGAAATCTAGATCTTTAGACCTTTAGAACTGAAGTTTTGTAAACTCGGAACTATGACCCCATGCACCGTACAAAGTTTTCAGGTGAAAAGGGAAAGAACATTTGTGGCTCGGGGCCACTAAAAACACAATTTCTTTCAAAAAATGCTCCAACTCTGTTAACAGGGAGGGGAAAAATGCAACTTTTCTGAAACTGAGCATGCGCACCACGGCCATATTAAGTAGTTCTTCTGCATACGAGTTCCATGTCGATGAAAAACAACAACAATGCTTGCCTCCACAGTGTCGTGACTCACGGTCCAGATTCTCTTTGGACTTGGTAGTTTTATAGTTGTAGAGTATTTTCCTCTGTGTGCATGTATGTGTTGTTTCGTCACCAAAAAACAAACAACAGCGCCGACTCATAGCCTGGCACGTTTTCACCTGTTGCCTTGTAATTGCAAACACTTTTCGACAACAAAAAACGCAAAAACTAAGCATTTTCACTTGAAAACCATCTAAATTGTGCCAAAGAAAAGAGTCTGATAAGATGACCTGGAGAATAGGATGTCTGGCGGGTTTTTTTTTAAAGATATTTTTGTATCCATGTGTGGATTAAAGAATACTATTGACTATTTGACAAATGAAGTCTTAATGAAAACTTGTGGACTTGCACTTTTCTCATTTGCTCTTTGATTTTAGGGGACAGCCCCAGTTCTTCCCCCTGAACACATCGCCAGGAGTGTACGTGGGTGGTACTGAGAGTGACAGAAGACGACTGCAAAGACCCACCGAGCCGCACCCCGGCTCCACACGCAGCTCAAATAACTGAAAGTGATGCAGTTTTTCCTCCACTCATCGCATCTTAAGAGAGCTGAAGAGAAAACTCTTCAAAAGTGGAGTGAAACATCAGGAAGTCTGATTCCTCAGACGGTGTTCGCTTGAGAGCCCTTATGGGACCGCCTTGATGTTTTCCACTTGAATCGAATATTTTCCTCCGTCAGGCACTTGTCAGGTGACAGAGAGAAAAAGTTAGTTCTCAGGCAAGCTGAAGTAGACGCTGCACTGCGTACGGAGCAGTGAAGACGGAGAGTGATCCATGCTCATTAGCATGGCTTTTCTCAGTTTTCCCACTCGGTAATTTTGAAGAATGGTCTTCGTTATAAAAACCACGCAGGTCTGGAAAAGATCATGCTTCTCGAGCAGTGCAGGCTGCAGATAGCGCCGATGCATCTTAGCATTAGCCGGGTTTCATTTCATTGTTGTGACAACGCTACCCTTAAAGTAAAAAAAAAAACCTGATGAAAACCAGAAATGTTAGAATCTCCACTCACATGACAGGATCTCGCAGTCGCTGCCGATTTGTCCACTGCACATCCAGGATATCAACCTCTGGTTTCGCCACATCCAGGAGCTGCTCCATTGGACTGAGAGCCGGTGACCTAGGAGGCGGTTTGAATCCTGTGAAGTAGGGTTTCAATCAAAACAGTTTGAGATTGTTGGGAGCTACGTGATCCTGCTGAAGGGAGCCAGCAGGAGACGGTACATGGAGCTCATTAAATGTTACAAACGGTCAGTAATGGGAGCCCTTTATGTTGGTTGAGTTTAAACCAAAGACAAAATCTCCCCAACACCTTCTCAGCAGCATGAATTGTTCTGCCAACTCGGAGCTGTACATCTGATTGGGACAGCAGATGTTCCAGTTTTAAAGAAAGGTTAATTTCTTATTAGTCCAGCTGATTCAAAGCGCAGTCTGTTTCATTATACAGTTTCTGTTGATAATTGGAGTTGAATCTACCTCTCTACCTTCCTGCAAGTTCTCAGACAGTGGAACTGCAAGTTTGTGGCGTGAGCCTTCTGCCCAATCACATCTGCAGTGAATAGGATCAGGGTGTGAATCCATCTCTGTCCGTCTCTGCTATCCTTGTCTTTCTTTTTATTCATTAACCCCGGAACAGCAAAGTCTCCACCTTTGAGTCTGAGTCTACAGGTTTCTTCCTATTGAAATTATTTCCCCCCCCCCTTTCCTTTATGCTTGCTCATGTGAAATTCATGTTTTTTCTCTGTGAAAGGGCCTTAAAAAGATTGTTGTATTTTATGCTGCAGAAATAACATTGCATTAAATTGCATTGGCTGATCAGACCATAATGTAAACAAGCAGTTGAACTTCCCTGTTTGTATGCAACAAACTTCTAATAACAAAATATTTTCGAACAATTTTTTTTTTGCTTGAAGCCGTTGTCTTCCATCTGATCACATCCAGAGATCAGTATTCCGTCTCTGGTGTGACGTCAACATGGAATTTTCTTAAAGGAAAAACGATTCCCCTCCAGGTAGTCGTTGCAGACTATTGTGTTTTAACAAGAGCAAAAACAAATTTGCTTCCGAGCATACGAAGTCACAAAAACCATGTGAATGGCGTCACGCTGGTGCTGATCTGATCTCTCAACTCGATGCTACTTTCATGCATATGCGCGAAAAAAAACAACTTTTTGTATTATATATTGAAAAACGCAGCAACACGCAGAGGCCACAGCCTTGTTGTGTACGTTACAGCAGGCGTCTCCCATTCCCCTCTGCTGTCATGTACTGAGGTGAAAGTCATTGATTCATCACATGTCTCATGAATGATCCATACAGCTTCACTGATCCATCACGGTGGCCGAACCCTGCGACACAACACACTATCATTCCATCAATATTTGGCATTTTCTGTCTGCACCGCCCACCTGCCCTGTTGATTTCACCACATTGACATTCTGAACCAATGGCCGCCGGGGGAACAACGGCGACATGCAAAGAGGGCTAAACTACCGGCTCCGTGTGGAATCTGCCACCCCCCCCCTTCAGTGCCGTTTGATGAAGGACTCTCTTTCAGACACTTTCCACCTCAGGCTCTGCAGAAAACACTCATGTCTGGAAGCTCTCCGGGGGGGTAAAACCAGTTAGCTTTCAAACTGTTTGAAGGGGACAAACCTCACCGGAGCCGCCGCTGGAGTGACCTAAGTAACAATGAAACGTCCACTGAGCAGGGTGGGGATGAACTCCCAACATCTGTTATATACAAAATGGTAGAAATAATAATAATGATAATAATAGAAAAAAAAAAAACAGTCACAAGTCAAAGCAAAAATAAAGTTCATTAGTTGAATTAGTTTGAGGAAACAGTTCAGTAACATTAAAAGAGGCAAAAATGACAACAACAAAAAAAGTCACAATACAAGCTTCGACAAAGATTCTACAGACGAGAGGAAAAGGGTGTGGAACAATCAATGACACAATAATAGTGGCCGTTGTGAATAAAATGGTAAAATCACATTTGAGTATGTTTCCTAAATGACTGAATATGATCACTATCCCATCCGCCAAATTTTACTGACCAAACTGTATAAAACCTACAAGACTGTCTTTATTTCCAAGAAATGCAGCCGTATTTATGAGTGATTATATTTTTCGGCTGCAGTTATTGAATTATGAATGGATTTGCTTCAAGGCTACTTCCGTCCATCAAGCAATAACATTTTACCAATAATGCAATAAGTTATTCCAGTGATGGATTTAATATTTTTAATACAGAGAGTCATTACATTATTGGCTTTATTCAACTAAAAATGGCCAAAACATTATTGATAATATAAAGCCATATTACATTATTGACCTTTATACAATGGCATTCATTATGGAGGATTTATTCGTTTTGTGGCACCAATAATTATTTTTTTGCTTCCTCAAACTGTCCATTTCAACCCCCGAGACAAAGTGAAAATGGGGATTGACCCACCAACCCACCAACTATGGGAATGGCAGATGACTTGCTCTACCAGCTGGGCCAAAGCCTATTGTTAATAATTTGGTCGTCGTTTTTTTTTATCAGCCCACCTATCGATTCATTTCAACCTCTGTCCTATACACTCTTTCCGCAACTTTATGACTTCTCGTCCACCTTTGCTTCAGTCATAATTAAGAGGTCCACGAGTAGCCACCGTCGTATTAAAATCTCACTCCGGGTCACACTAAACTGCCTGAACAAGCAGCATGGGTGGTGCGATTTCAGTCCATTAGGGAAAAACTCCCTTTTCATTAGAATTGCAAAACTGCTGCTGTATGGATAATAGCGGAAGCTTTTAGAAGCACTATGAATGGAAATTCTCCAAAGCTCCCTGTGGTAGTCCCATTTTCCTTTGACCAGACTGAAACTACTGCATCCTTTTGATTCCTCGCATTTAAATGTGAGGAACCGGTTAACTTGCTCCCTCTTTATTTCAAGATAAAACAGGTCTTTGCCACATCCCTGACAGCGGTACGTGTGCATGTCGGAGCATGGGGGGATCTTCACTGATGTTGTGATCGGATTTTCAAGAGAACGCTCCTCTGGGAACCAGTTTGGGTTTTAATAATAGGGGGGAAGAAGGAAGTGGTGGGCTTCATGTGAACATACTGTCACCTAACAATAATGGGGGACATGGAAGATAAGGTACTGTAAAATCAAAAAGAAAAGTCACGGTTGGAAGAAAATGTAGATAAATATATGTAGACAGCAGGAGAGGTCATGTGGAATTTTGTCAGACAATGAAGCGAATCATGGTCATTTAATTGACGCTCTTGTTTGTGAACTGGCAATACGTGGGGCTGCTATATTGATACTTCTTGAAAGTGATCTTGAAAAAAGATGATCAGGATCAAAGTGTTTAGTTGCGGAGTTTAATGTCCTTGTTCCAATCAACCCATATATAATCTTGTCTGAAATATGGTTCATTGATTATTTCCCAATGTTAGGCCCCGTTGACACGACAGCATTTTCAAGCGAACGCTTTGAGTGTTGAGAATCACCCATAAAAGAAATCCAACTTGTTCGTCTGTCCGTGTCCTCACAATCGCCAATGTTTACAGTGTATTGCTCTCCGAGAGCATGGGTGTGTGGTTTCAGCACAAAAAAGAACCAACAGCATCCACTAGTGGCCCTGCATTAAAACTACATTGTTGTCAGTGTTTTGGACCATGTCTGGTTCAGGTGTTGGCGTGAAAAAGCAAAACTTTTAAACAGAGATGAAAATGCCCAAACCATGGGTTTCACTTGAAGCGTTGCCATGTCAACACAGTCTTAGACAAGAAACGCAATGCCGTACTAAAAATCTTTAACCTTGCTGGATTATAAGCATGACCAACCAAACAACTGAAAAAAAAACTGTGAAGAGAGACGGAGACAGAAAATATGGTACTCTGGAAAATGCAGAATCAAAGGACAGTCTTATTTAGAATTAACAATAGATACGTCATTTCATTTCATTTCATTTTATTTATTCTTTTTTTTTCAAGGTAATGCAACCTAAAATAAAGCAACAATCCAACAAAAAACAAACAAACAATACATTCCATGAAAAGAAGAACAGGAGTTGGATGAAGAAAAAAAATCTTATAAACTCCAACCCCATTCTTGAAGAAAAACGTACAAACTAGATGGCCTAACCGATGTAAAAAACAGCAACAACAAAAAAACAACAATTTCATATACACATACATACACATACACATATACACACATATACATACATTTACACACATATACACACATATACACACAATACACACATATACATACACATACACACGCAAAAACCAGATGTAATCAACTTTCGATTTTAACTTTTTATTTTTTTTTTTTTATCATTATTATTACTATTATTATTAATGATTGTTTGCTAAAACAACAGTGATGCAATGGTGACAACCATAAAATCACTGTCCTATGTCCTTGAGCCTTCTATAGCATCTTTATTCCATTCAGGGTCATATTTGAACAACAAAAATGGGATAGTTAACATGCCTGCTGGACATATTTGCCACGGCGTAACAAAGAGCGACAGACAACAGAACGCTCATACAATAAATCACTAAACATGCACAATTTTGGCGTGTTTGAGAAAAAACCCAAATACTCGCGTCGACTCCAGGGGTGTGAAATATATGGCTCAAAAGCCAAAACATGCCAGCCAGAGCATCTAATCCAGCCCTCTGGATGACATTAAAGAACGAAACAGAGAGAGGAGATACCAAGTAGAAGTGACTGGAATTGTTTCTAATTTACTTACTGGAGAAAGCAGTGAAGCAGGAATAACCCAGAACTAAGATCTCAGCCAAAGGACCAGCAATGCAGAAGAGAAAGCCACTTACCTTATTGAGGAAATATAATGAACATAAAACGGGATGAGCATCAATTTGTAACAGGTTGGTACAAAAAAAAAATTAATGGAGCAAATGGAGGATATTTTAACGTATTTCACACCAGGCAGCATAATGTTTAAAGTGGTTGGTAACTAAAACAAAAGGGGACGAGAATGAGTTCTCCAGAAAAGGGTACTGAGGTTTATTGAGCCACCAATGTGACTAACGAGCAGCTTAGACACCCCAAAGTTTTTCTCCTAGTTTTTCGGCACTTCCAAACTGAAGAGTTACGATCAAGAGCTTTGTCAGGCCCCATTTACATACAAGCCTTTTTTTCGTTCCAGAAAAGTTTTGTGTTCATACAACAATGCATTTTCAGTGGCTCCGAGCGCCGTCGTCATGTAAACGTGGCCTAAATCTGCTTTGTGAAACAGAACTGATGGCGTGTTCAGTCTGCACAAACCCAAACCGAAGGCCCGACCAGCGACTTCAGGAAAACCTGTCCGGAGGACCTCACAGGTCAGAGTCGACAGTCTGTCTGTAATTGAGGTAGTTTCAGCCTTTAAGTGATTTCCTCTCGAGTGAATTAACCGTCAACCTCTGCCGAGCACAAAGTGTACAATCACGCTGTTAACGGCCATTTTCTGCTTTGTGATGTGCGCGGTTACGAGCCCGCCGGGGATGAGTCACACAGCAGCTTCTCCAGAGGACTACACAGCACTTATCGCCGATGTTCATCAGGTGGTTCTCGTTTGTGAATTTGCAAAACACTTCAGCTTTTTGCATTTGTCACCGACGTTATGTTCACACACTTCCCATTTCTGCAGCTTCCCGTCTTGTCTTCTGCCACAAACTGAAAAGAAACCATACAACAACCCCTCTTGAGTTTGAAAGACCAGAGGCAGCAACATATGAAAATACAACAAGGCTGACTCAGTTTGTTTTGGGGTTGTTTTTTTTTTTTACACCGAGCAACTGGACTCCAACCAAGTCTCACTTATTCTATTTTCATATTTTTTCTCTCTGGTTTGTTTGGAAGTTTGGCTGAGTGGCATGTCTGAGCATTCACACTTATAAAGGTTACAGGGAGCCTCAAAACTGCCAAGTTTATTTCGAAAAAGGAGCCGTCCATCAAAATGACTGGCTCCGGCACATATGCGGGGAGACAATTACTCACTGATGCACGCATGCTCACCAGCACTTTTCCCCCCGGTGTTTCGACAGCCTGTCGGTTCTTTATTCTTCACCCTAAAGCAGGGGTTCATATGCTGAGGTGGTCATCACATCCTGCAAGCTGGAGCTCTCGTCCTGTTTCTACAAAACAGCATGCAGCGTGCAGATGGTGACGACACCCAACGGTGCTGCTCGACACCACAGACGGCGAGGAAATTGTTGGATTTCTCAGGGACTTTTTCTTTTTTTTTTTTTCTTTTTCAAACTGCAGGTTGGTAGCTGAAACTCCTGTGTGGCGTTCACATATGCACTGTGTCCTTCAAAAGAAAAAAGCCTCGTCATAAAAGTTACCCAGCACATCAAATATGTAACTTTTGAATGTGTGCACAGTGTAAAGACAAAACAAAAAAATTAAGAGAACTCAAAGCAACTAATTGCACAGGATTCTTCAGTTATAAATCTTAACTGTTACAGTTTAAGATCACGGATATGAATAGTTGTGCCAACTCATCGCATCGATTAATCGGCCGATAATTTTTTAGATTACCGTAATTTCCTGGCTATAAGCCGCTACTTTTTTCCACACGCTTTGAAACCTGCAGCAACAACGACGTGGCTAATTTATGGATTTTTACGGTGTACGTAACTCTGACCTTTCTTTTTAAATTTGGTGGCTGCAGCTTATATTCAGATGCGCGCAATAGCTCAGAAATCACGGTCATTGATGAATTTTTAAACCACATCTTGAACTTCCGCATCTTTATTCAGAAATAGAAGATTTGGACAGAGCAAATAAGTGCACAAACAGGTTGTTACTTGAATATTCTGTTAAAATATTAAAATTATTTAAACAAAATCAAAAGGTTAGTTAAATAGCTTCAGTAAAACAATAAATGCACACAAATGTGTGACACAACCGCAAAATATCAAGGCTACTTTTTTTTTTTTTTTAAGAGTGCAAATAAAGAAGCATTTTTTTGTGCGACTCAACAAATTGAAAATGAAACCCACTGCCAACACTTTTAATAATCAATTTTAATTTATAATTTGCTGAAGCCCTACTGTGGAAACGCTCCACCACCGTGGTAAATGGTTCTTCTGCTCATGTGCAAGTAAAAACCTTGGCGGCCTCTGGAGTGGCATGACTCCCAGTCTGTAGTTTAATAGTTGACATTCCCCAATAGCATCCAGTTTGTTATCCATCCATATGAATGTTGGGTACTCTCGATTGTGTTCATGTTTATATTGTATTGCTCTCTGCACAAATGCATGTGCGACACATTTGAACCCAAATATTTGTATTTTTTTTAAGAGTAAGCTTTATTTAGGTGTGAAATACCTATCCGTGCTAAATATGTACTCAGCAGCACATGGCGAATCGATAGTGTAAATATATTGGCTTTTTTTCTTCACAATGAGGAAATTCTGACCCCATTTTGCTGAACTTACTATAAATAAGTTAGTTGTTTTTTTTCAAACAAACAGTCTCTTTAAAATCCTGAGCTTTGGAAACCCAAACAGTTTGTTTGCACTGAGACTGGCCTGACTTTAATGGAGCGGCTCACAGCTGTCAACTTGAAATACACCCATGCTTGCAGCAAACTCTCCTATGGTAGTCAGCTTGAAATTGGTTTCATATGCAAATGATCATTTGAAAGATGAGAAGATGAGAAGAGTGCACCCACCCCTCCCGTAGAAAAAATAAAAAGCCTCAGTATGAGACGACAACAATCATACTGTACAGTTCATTAAACTTTGTTGTAAAGGACACTTGCAAGTAACATTTCTAGGATGGAGAGATCGAGGAACAACAAGGCAGAAAAAGTAATCTCCACCTAAAGTAGAACTACGGAGGAACATTTGACAAAAGCAGGCATGCATATGACAGAATGGTTCCAGTTTTAGGGTGCAGTGCAAAGTAAAGATGATCAACGCTGCAAGACATTAAGGATTTTCACGTGAAACGTTGTGTAAATGGGGCTGAAAAACTCATTTCACTTCATTACTCATGTAGAATTATCGACATTGGTTTTTAAATATACTTTTGTTGAAGGTAAAAGTACCAACTCAAGCTTTTTACTCAAGTAGAAGCATAAAAGTACTAGTTACAAAAAGTATTAAAGTAATATGAAGAAAAAAGGACCAAAAAATGGACAAAACCAGCTTAGGCTGCACACCAGAGGGGCTTATAGAGGTTGTTTTTTTTATGCAATAATGACTAATGTTTTTTGAGCTCACCAATCTGCAAAATACCTGAATAATGGACGGAGACCCCATCTACCCATTTTTGTGCACTACCAATTTAATATAACATAATATTATGTCATGGATCAGTCTATAGCCTGCATGACAACACCCGTGCTTATCAATTATTGATCATCCATAATCCAATAATATTTGTAAAGCACTGACCGAGGAAGTTGCACTGGTTAAAGTTGATTTATCACAAGAAGAGGCAAAGTCTCACGTCACAATGCAGACGTGACAATAATTGGCACCAATCTGGCGGACTTACAAGAGGAATAGAGTGAATAAATGCATTAAAAAAATTAATCCATATATGTAGCAAATACCATCAAACAGATACATTACTGAAAACACACACAAAGCACATTTGCCTTAATGTGGACTCGTGCTCGTAGCTTAAGGTTCAGCTTTACCTGAGCACCTGCTGCGTCTTCAGGTTGAGTCTCCGTTCCGGCAGCGAGAGGCTCCATCGTCGTCGCTGCACCAGCATCATCTTCATCTTCATCTCGGAGTGAAACCGCCGTGGACACGAACCCAAAGTGTGCCAGAGACACTCCAGTTTAACTTTAGCTTGTTGTAGGTTTGAAGGTTTGCGCCACACGTGGCTAATTTTCATACGCGCACAGCATTGGCTGGCTCGACCATTTCTCATTCATGTTCAGGGGTGGCGGATCAACCAATAGGGTGTTGGAATGGTTCATCTTTATACTTCTTGATTCAACCATGGTGGATTGGGATGTTTTTGATTGATACAAATCTTAAAAAGCAGGCTTAAATGAAACCAGAGGGAGTAGCCTTTTTTTTTTTTGACGCAATGATGTAGAAAGTACAGATATTTGTGTGAATAAATAGAGTAGAAGGAAAAGGTTGGCTGAAAAATAATTTCTGCAGTGAAGGATAAATACCTTGAAATTCTACTGAACGCAGTATTTCTACTTCGTTGCTTGACACCTCTTGCGCGCACACTTTAGTCTGCACAAGCTCTCTGTACTTGTAGTCTCTATATATTGAGCCAATTTCTTACTCTTTCAGGCACAATATTTAGGAAGTACTCTCAACACCCTTTCTGCTCCTGATTAACTCTAACACAGCTGTGAATGTATGAATGACTGACATAAACATAAAGCTAAAGTGTCCACTATAACAGTATACCATCTTTATATTTCATCAACGTGTCAAGTCTTTTGTGTGAAGCTCCGAAAGCAAATATATGTTTGTCATTGGGAGAGGTTTATCAAAAGTTGATTATATCAGAACCAGCAAGTATGAAAGATGAATTGTTTTACTTGTGCCTTATAGAAGAATAAGCCTAAAATGCAAAAACACACATTCCCAGTGAAAAGTCTTAGTGCAGTTTAATTCTCATCTATACATCAGACGCTTCTGTAACATTCATACTTGAGACATTTCAACATTTTCCATCCTGCTCATGTTTTCCCATTAGGGATGAAGCCACAGTGAATCGTGACTTACTTAACAGTAACCCAAACTGCTGCGTTTCATCTTCACCAGCACTAAATTGGAAGTTGAATACGGACACTATCTTTACTTATAAAATAAACAAATCAGGCTTTTTAGAGTTCTGACAAACATGGAACAAACTGTAGGTAACTAAATACATACAATGAGGTTGCACTGAACCGGATCGATACAGCGTGCTGAAATACCCCGGACGCTTTCATGCCATCATCCCTGCTACATGTAAACAAACAACAACCGCAGCCGTAAACGACCCTCGACCCGCTTTGGTTAATCAGTTTAATGCACAATTACCACGTTAACACAACTCCACAATCCCAAAAAATATATTTCCATATATATATATATAAATATATACATGAATAAAGCAGTACGCACCACATAACAATAAGGTGAGCCACAACTAGCTGAGATGCTAATCTGCTTGGACCCGATCAGAAGCAGCTTCAGTTCTATTTTTCTTTTTTCTTTCTTTTTGTTTTGAGGGGTGATGGTATGAAATGCCGATACGGTATCTTCACACGCTGCTGGAGGCTGGTGCGTGTCGCATTGGATCCAGCAGCAGCGAGATGACTGATGAAAGCACAAACCTCCCGTTTAAATCTTCTGCTCGACACTCTCAACTTACCATTATATATACATATACATATTAGCAGTATTATTCGTGATTGATATTTTTTTTTTGCACGCCCTCCCACGATCATGGATCTCAGTTAATTGAATTTAAAATCCCCAAGTCCCGCCCTCTTCCTCTCTAATAGTTTTGCAGTTCAGGAATGTTTTTGTAGAGGTCCAGCGAGTCCGGGTTGGAGAAGGCTCCCCTCTGCGCCACCTCCCGCCCGGCGATCACCTGCTTCACGGCCACCTCCACCTTCTTCCCACTGATGGTGTACTGCAAGACGAGAGAAAAGGAGAGTGACCCTTGACATTCTGATTTGTTGAGGGGGGGGGTTTGTGAGTGCTCTCGGTTGTCATCTTACGGGAATGTCTCTGGTCTCCAGCAGCAGGGCGGGGACGTGTCGGGCGGACAGGGCCTTCCTGATGGCACCGCGGATCTTGGCCACCAGCTCCGGGCTGAACGGCCGGCCCGCCGCCATCTTCAGGAACAAGATGACCCGCTCCTCTCCGTCTGCGTTGTACTGGGGAACGCACAGGCTGTCGGAAACCTCCTCGAAGGCTTCGACTGTGCAGCGCAGAGGAAACGTACGAGAGAGGGGCAATCAGTGAATCAAGCAGTATTTATGCGATAGAAATCCACGAGGATCTATTAGCTGTAAAGCACAGGGTAAACTCGGCAGGATATTGTTGAAATTGCATCTCTTTTATTCAAACGTCAGGTTTTTCATGTGTTGTTAAAGTATTAATACTTTGCTGTACTAAAACAAAGATTTAAAGAGTTGTAGTTATTTGAACATTTTAAAGCTAATTTCTACCGGACTTGTCCACTTGAGATCAAATTGTGCCGTTATGTGACCCCTGAAGTAAAGTGGGTTTGACACCCGTATATACACATCTATAAATGGAGTGATTCGTAATTAAAAATAGAACAAATTAAAGAAAATCGGATGAAATATCCATAAGTAGAGGGGGATTTTTACTCTCAAAACACAAGGCTTTATGTTCCAGCAAAAAGTAATGAATGCAATTGAATTAAAGTCATTTTACTTTCATTTCCAATGAATCAGGCAGTGAAAATGACATTTTATTTTAGAAATAAAGAAAATCTGTCATTCAGACAAGTATAAATACTTACTGAGGAGATGTGTGTGAAGAGTGTGTGTAAATTTCTAGTTGATGGTTAATGTGCGACAGTGACAGCACTTGAAGAAACTTTAATCGGAGTGGAAAGAGAAAATTCTACTTCGGAAAACATTTATTTCACTTTAGAGTGGGCTTCACTCAGTGGATGGTTTTGTGTTAGATGTGATCAGTCTCATCACAAAAAAAAAACAACCTTTATCTCTATATAGCAAATACAGCAAATATAGCAAATGTCTTTCTTTAGAAAAAAGAAAGAGGACTTCGACTTGTCGTGAGATCACAAAAAAAAGCCTTCGTCTCGGCCTCACTCCATCTGCCCCGCTCCAAACGCTCACCAATGTTGTAGATCTCCGAGCTGCCAAATCGGACTCCGTTGGGGTTGAGCGTGCCGTCGCTGCAGAGCAAACATGAAAGATTGAAAACTTCACTGTCTGTCATCCAGAAGCTGGCACACATCAAAAAAAAAAAAAAAACAAGAAAAAAAAACCCAGCATCGGCGTTTCTCAGCGACACACACGGAAACTATACTTCCTGTCTGTTTATGTGCGTCTGGAACTGCATCTGTTTGGTACACTGGAGTTATTCATCTCATCTCTGGAGGATCTGAAAGCTCCTAAAGTGCCTTTAGACTAAACTACTTTATGGCGCGCCACAAAGCAGCTCCGGAGTGACTCTGGGCCGCGAAGCCCTCTGAACAATAGAAGGCTCTCATGGCGAGAAAAAAAAAAAAAGAAAGCCTTTCAAATGACTTCAAACACAAAGACATTAATATATCATTTCTATGTTAGCATCTCCTGCAAACATGAATCCAGATGGATAGAAAACGCACTGCTTTGCCCCTCAATAAAAAGTGAATCAGAAACGTGAATCTTTCTGTAAATTGGCCTTATTTTGACCACATTTATCTGATCTTATTGGATCATTAAAACTAATGAGCGTTTGACATCCAGTCTTCATTCAGCATGGAAAATCGTTCTTTTTTTTTGCATATTTAAAAGAGGAAAAAAAACAACTTTCATTACATTAGCTGTAAGGTATCGGTACTGAAGTCAGAATGCTAACTGGCCACCCACAGCCTTTTCACTTTATAAATCCAGCATCTAACCTGTCGTCAATCAAACATAACCCAACAGAGGCTGCAGCTTTTTGGTCATTTCAAACTTTTTACACTGACTCACTTCTGTCACCTAATGTACAGAAGTGGAAATACTTAAATTTTAGCACCTGTGCCTTTAAACAGCTGCATGTTGTAATTAAAAAGAATTTGTTCACATCTGACCTCCTGCCCAGCATGACGATGCCTCCCGTCTTTGGATTGATTTTACAGTAGTCTCCATGTGCCCACACGCCTAGAAAAAGAGAGGAAAATTATACTTTACAACCAAATAATTTGCAGATTTCTGAATATTTGGACAAAAAAACAAACAACATGAAAGGCTACAGTAGAAAGCCAGTCTTTAAAGAAAAATAGACTGAAATAACAAATGTCCGAGCTGATGGCGATCGTAAACATGTCAACTTAATTGGCTAATCACAAGAAGCCACACGGTCGATCTGATGGGCTGAAGTCACAAAGTGTGTAAAAAAAAAATAAAAAATAGGGAATTGTTAAAGCAGAAGACAATAATATCATCTGCTTAAATGCTTGTATTTATCATAAGTCATGTCCATATCGTGCAGCCCTACTTTGAAGTGTTTATCTTTCTGATGACAATTTACATCAATTTCCTGTATTCCCAGATGAATAGCTGGAGCTTTTACTGTAGTTTTTATTCTGTACGTTCTTCAAACGGACTCTTGTTCTGAACGTAGTGACGGTGACTTGATGTAGGAGAAGGAGACGGTCGGGAGAAATTTTAGGGCCGAGTGAGTGTAAAGTTTGTTACGAAGAGGTAAACGCCAGCAGCGCCATGAATAAATACCAACATAAATGCTGTGATTTGAACTAAGTGTGACAATCTGGATGCATCCAATGCAGCAATGATGTTCCTCTGTAAATAATAAAATATCTATATTGTATTCTATTTATTGACAGATTTAGTCCATCTTTGACTTTTTAATCTGTCCTCCATCCAAGCAGAGTAGAATGCCGTTTCAGATATATAAAAAAAAACACAAAAAAAAACAAAGCATCTTTAGCCACCATTAAAAGTAACAAACCAAATCCCAGTTGTGAAGCAGCTTCATTGGAAACAGTTCAACTCTTTCACACTGAAACAGACTCACTAAGCCAAAGTACTGAGTCTTACCAGGATACGTTGAGAAGTATGCTTTGTGATATTTGCTGCCGTTCTCGTCATTCCAGAAGTGCGTTGGCTGGCAGGGGATGGGCTTCAAACACACCAGCTCCCCGCTCTCTCCCCATATCGGTTTACCTGTTAAAACACACATCATCTTCATGAGCCTTATGCTGGCGACACATTGACTTCATATCTTAATCTGAATCGCTTAAAGTGGGTTTTTATTGATCTGGCTGATGGGAATCAGGGAGTCAAGAGGGTTAGGGTGTAGTTTCCAACAGCTTTCTACACACCTATCAACACACACCGACACAATGTGAATCCTCCCCAGAAGAAATCACCGAATGCACTTCAGTGTGTGGTTTCACACAACCCCACCCTCCTCCTCCTCCTCCTCTTCTTCCTCCTCCCTCAGGACGGTGCTACATGGCTTTAAGACCGACTGAAATAATCCCAAACACTTCCCACCACACTGCCTTTAAATTATCCCTCAATCCACACTCTTTTGAGGTAGTGGAGACGTGCCAGTTCCGGTGCTGAGGGACCAAAATCAATGAGAAAACATGGAGGGCTTTGAAGAAAAAGCAAAAAAAAATAGCTGGATTCGATATGGAAAAGATATTGCCTCAAGTTTCAAGCTGGATTTATTAGGAAAAAGTTTACTAATTGCTCCGGAGATTTTACAGATATTAGTTAGTTTATCACGATGTGGGCGTAAAACCTGCAGCCGGGTGCAACATCAGGATTGTTTTTATCGCTCTTAAACACGTCCGGGAGGTCGGAGGAGCGACTAATTACCAACGCCAACATTAGCTGTTCTTCTCTGAAGATAGTAAATGGACTTTTACTAAATGTAACACATGAGCAGTAGCATTAACCGCCATTCTCATACAGCACATCGGCTTTTTCACAGGACGATCTCTCTCTCCTGGAACACCTGCGTCTTTTTGGAGTTTGTGAAAGTTTTTATATCTATTTTCCGTATAAATAAAAGACAAGCAAACTCCATAGTTGCCATTTTGTTGTCACCCGGATACAGTTCCTTTAACATTTCCTATGTCTTCTGACAAAAATGTCATGAGTCATGAGAAGAACACCCATCAGATGATCCGGCTCACATAACAGTCGCTCTCTCTGTATTGAGGCATGGCACATCGGATTTTTAGTATTCTGTACAAATTTTATGAAACCAGGTGATTATGTTTAATAGTTATTGCGACAGTTAACAATTTTTACTGTAGGTTATATTCGTAATATGTATTATAACATTGTGTGGCTGCCTGGGGACTGCAGATGGAAGCGAGCCACAGCAAAATCAGTACAAAACATCCTTTCTTTAAGATTAATGTTTTTTGCAGGTATGTTGGTGAATAGTTCACTGCGTGTGTCGTATAGTTAATTTCTTTGTTCCATCTGGTCAAGAAAACATGGGGGGGATGCTGTGTCCTAAAGTGTTCATCCATACTCTGCTGGATTTTGGGAGGGAATAAATTCAGTCTTATTCAATTTGGGGGTTTTTTCTTTTGTCTTCATGGTAGTATTAATAGTCACACATTCAAGTGACACTCCTGCAGCAGTCATAGTCAGAAAGCCTGATTTGTCCTGAAAAGACTCAAAGTCTAATACATGATTATGCATCAAAGGTTTTACATGCATTTTTACACAAAATGTCCATGCACTCCAAATGCAAAAACAAAAAAAACAAAAAAAGAATAGCATTGACCTCATTCTCTCAAACAACACAGATACTATCCATAAAAGCAAAAGGAAAACGATCATATCAACAGATCCAATCTCACCATCGAGGCCCCAGGCCTCCACAGCCATGCCCAGATTTCTTGTCTGGATCTCGCCCCGGTACACTGGAACTGTTGGGTTCTGCCCCATGAAACAGGACACAATGTCTGTCCCTCCTGGCCAGAGAAAGAAAAACAAACACTTGGTTGGTTGTTGGTTTGAAACAAACAACAACAACAAAAATAAACAAACAAACAAACATCATTTCTGCCTCCTGGTCCAGTTTTGTATCTGGTTTAGGGTGTGTAGGTTTTGTTCACAAAGCGTGTTTTGTATTCTACTCTACAGCTTTGCCCAGCTTTGTGACAGGAAATAATTGAGAACCGCTGCATGGGGTACATGGGGGCAAGTCATAAATAGACATTTCTTAATTAGATGCATTTTAAAGTATATAAAATCATTGAAATAGCACAAAACGTACAAAGCAAAAATATAAAAATGTGCAATTTATATTGAGAATAAGTATATGAGCTACTGTATGTTCAGGTCAGACATCATGGTGATATTTTCTCTACACACACTATTACACACTCAAAAGTTTAACAACCACTCTTGTTAGCTATAACAGGCTTAAATATAAAGTAGAGAACAAGTCCAGACTTTCAATTTAGAAGCAAATTGGAGTGATTTCTTTGAATTATTTGTACAGTTTTAATGCTTATATCTTATTTCTTGGTAAAACACTGAATTACTTTGTGTCTCTATTATGCACTTTAATTAAATTTGCCTTTCTTTACAAAAACAAACGGCCCCAACTTATGGCCTGGCATGTCAACGGCATCGTTTCAGCATTCAACGACGGACCGTTTTTCAAAACGTTGCTGTGTGAACGTGAAGCTTTTGTGAAATGGAACTACAAATTAAAACTTTCACTGGAAACATCGCCGCGTAAACTGCAACTGTGAAAATGACCAATTAGATGACGGGTGCGTCCTCACCCGTATTTTAACACCGCCAGGTAGCATCGTTAGCACCCTGCTCCACCTCCACTGACCTATATAGGAGTTCCACACCTTCGCAGCATATTTCTGATATCATTTCACACACACAAACGCACACATACATACACACACACACACACCCACCTAGTCTACCTTCCAATCATCTACCATTTCTGACACGTTCGATTCATCTCGCTCCCCACTGTTCCTCCTCTCCGGTTCCTCCCCATTTTGTTCCTCCCTCACAGACTCCATCCATCCATCTCCTTCGCACCCTCTCATCTCCTCCCTGCCCTTCCACCAACTCCTTCCTCCACTCTTTCCATCCTTTCTGTTCTTTGCACTCGTTCACCGCGTCGCTCTGTCTGCCAGGTTCTTCATTGAGCTTTAATTGGCTCCCAGGAGGAAGTGGAAACTTTGTCTTCACATTAAACACACGCATGCACACACACACACACACACACAGACAAACACACACAGACACGGTGGGAAGATACGCAATTATTTTATCATCAGGCTCACCTTAATAGGTGGGTAAACACAGAGATGTATTTTAAGCCAAATATGACTGTGGCTTCCTCTGGATGCCTTCCATCATCTGCCATTTGTGTGTGTGTGTGTGTGTGTGTGTGTGTGTGTGTGTGTGTGTGTGTGTGTGTGTGTGTGTGTGTGTGTGTGTGTGTGTGTGTGTGTGTGTGTGTGTGTGTGTGTGTGTGTGTGTGTGTGTGTGTGTGTGTGTGTGTGTGTGTGTGTGTGTGGTGAGGGGGGAGGGGGGCTTGTCACACTGTCTTGACGCTTTTAACAGTGCTGGCGTTCCAAAACAGAAGGATTTTTTTTTTTTTTTTTCATTTCAAGAGGTGGAAATACCTTGAAGATACTTCCACCCAGTTTGGGGTCAGAGTACCTTTGCAGTGACCTCCACATACAAGTAAAGAGCTTTCTGAAAAGCACGGCCGTACCAAGCAGTTTTTCTGCACATGCTCAGTAGAAGGACAATAAGAACAATCTTTCCTTCAGAGTGTCGTGCCTCTCAGTCGATATTCTCCTGGGACTTGGTAGTTTTATAGTTGATAGTCACTGTAATAACAATCCAACTTCATTGTCTGTCCATACAAATGTCCGTGTACTCGCCATAGTTAATGTTTAGCGTGTATTGTTCCATGCACGCTTGTGTGTGGGCCCTTACAGTGAAATTTAACAGCGCCAACTCATGGCGTGACATGCTGACAACATTTTTTTTTCCAGAAACGATGTTGGGGCCTCACATCGAGGACAGGAGAGGAGAGGAGACATATGGGCTGTCAGACGGAGGTATATTAGATTTGAGAGAGTCCAGCAGTGAAAGTGTTAAAATCGCCTGGTAACACAACAACAGGGGTCTGACAGGAAAACGCACACCATGAAGCACACAACAGTCTTGATGAACCCCAATACACACACACACACACACACACACACACACACACACACACACACACAGTGAAATCAGCAAAGGGGCCCATCGCATATGTCACCGTGGCGACCAGTCAGTCACATATGCTGTGATAAACCCCGAGACCACACACACACACACACACAGGAACAGAGTGTTGACCTCGGGGGTCAAGGTTAGGGCGGGTGGCTGCCAACAGGGTTGCAACCTGCTGTTGCCCTTGGCAACAGGGAGAAAGCTGACTGGGGCAGAACGTGCAGTTAGGACACACACACACACACACAAATTGATAACAAGCTGAGGAGCTTTTTCACAGTTTGAGGAGACTTTGCAGCACTCTCAGTGGTATCGAATAAATCCAGGAAACCTCAGAGGAGACATGACCAAAGTTTGAGCTGTAAATATTAGTTGGGAACTCGCACTGTTGTTTTTTGTTTAATAATGCGCTCGGTTTCAGTATTATGTTAAAGGGTTATTTGGCATCTCCATGTCTCCACAAGCCTGTGAAAGTAAAACAATGTCTGGGTGGTTTGACCCGATACCAGTTTGCAATGGTTGCCAGTCTTCATCGTACTAACACAAAAGGAACACAAACGACATGTCTTGGATTGGATTAGTAACTTGTATATAACTTCATATCACCACCAAATCTCTTGTTAATTATTAAGAGCGAAGGTCTTTGCCAGGTTTATTGACATTTGCTGAAGACATTCAGAGTATAAATGAAATCTGATTTCTGGCCAAAAGCTGTTGGGACTTGTCCAAAATAAAAAGAAATTTACAGTCCGCGCTTTTTTTTTTTTTTTACAGTTTGTGTAAATTCTAAAAAAATATGCACTTGGTTCCCTAAGAAATCCTCAATAGAGCAAAAAGCAAAACACAGTTTAAGATATTTTGTGCTTTGGAGTCCCCCGTGAAGGCTGCAGCTTTATTAAAGGTGTGAATTAAAATTCTACTCTATCCCTGAGAGAAATGACTCAAAATGATCTGCAGTTCACCGCGCATGTGAACTACTGGGAGTTTATTATGAGCAGGAAAGTGAATAAGTGAATGAGGACGCTGGGAGGCTCGGTGGCCTCTGTAATCACCTAATTTGTGCTCGGATTGTCGGTGTTAGATGGAAGGAGAAGAACAAAAGGCGAACGGACAGAGTTTCCACGGAGGAATCTCCGTCACCAGATTCCTGTCCTGTGATTGACATTTCAGCCGACGCCTGTGTCCAGTCGTTGCATGAGCGTGTCCTGCTATACGCTACACCCATTATGGCCGTCATTCAAAATGACCGCGTGTGTGCGAGTGCGTGTGAAGGCCAGACGCAGCAAGCTGCTACTCAGTCAGTGTGTGTGTGTGTGTGTGTGTGTGTGTGTGTGTGTGTGTGTGTGTGTGTGTGTGTGTGTGTGTGTGTGTGTGTGTGTGTGTGTGTGTGTGTGTGTGTGTGTGTGTGTGTGTGTGTGTGTGTGTGTGTGTGTGTGTGTGTGTAAAACATGTCAGTCACCCAGGCTGAGCTAAATGTTAAACGTTTCATGACTCAAAGAGAGAGACAGATAGCATTCTACTGCCCTGTCAACATCACAATGGCTGAGAGGGCCTCCGAGTGTGTGTGTGTGCACGCGCGCACACGTGTGTGTGTGTGTGTGTATATGCGACTATCGGTGTGTGTGTGTGTGTGTGGGTGGGTGGTGGAGAAGATGTAGGTTCCTATATAATTTATTCTTCAGTGATTTTCTTTTTTTTTTTTTTCCACGTGTGAGTCATTCCTTTTGTGTTCGTGTCGCTTTGCTGCTTTAAATATCACCAGTGATATAGTCATAAGTGTTAAAGAAAGTTTGTCAATGTGAACCTCAACATCCAATATATACTTTAATAAACTTGACAGTATTGTACTCAGTGAATTTAATGTTTGGACCATCTGACCTCAGAAAATGTCTTTTATGTTGAAGAGCAGCTGAACCTTATGCACATCGTTTATTATTTTTATATTAGTCATCCCATTATGAACTCTTGTGTTGTGTTCAGATAACCCGATGTATTTTTTAATTAACACATTTTGCAAACAGAAAGTGCGAGTATTTCATTTTCAACACCTAACCTATGGTACTAAAGTGGTAAAAGGAAAATAAAAAGGAAACATCTCTAAAAATGGCTACAAATGCTAAAAAAATGTACTGAAATATATCTAAAATGTACCTATGACCTGAGTTTTTATTAAAATACAGCAATTTGTTCACATTTTTTTTCCCTTCATTTGAGAAAATTGACAAGTTTTACGAGTCCAGACAAACTTTTTTGGAGGAAAATCATGAAGATTTTGTGATCCCTGATCCGATGCATGAAAATTAAATGATTGCTTGGCATTCAATCCACCAGGAGCCGCCAAAATTATAGCCAATTATGGTAAAATTTTTCATTGTGTCTTACAATGGCATCAATATAAGTAGAAATGTACCAATTTGATCAGCTGCAGGTAAAAATACTCAGAATCAAATCATTAAAGTGCATTTCTACAACATTGTAAGCAGTTTCTACTCTTAAACTCAGTGTCACATTTCCATAAAGGGACAACTTTTAATGAGAGCAACAGCAGCTTCAATGTAAAAAACATAAATCAATCGATAAATGTACTAATAGTGTGGAAAAAAAAAAACTTTTGAGTAGAGTGGGGAGCGTCACCTGAGATGGAGCCCAGCAGCACGTTGCTCTTGATGCAGCGGTAGACGTAGTCGTAGCTCTGAGGCTTGAGAGGAGATCCGGTGGACAGGATGGTGTGGAGGGACTGCAGGTTGTGTGTTTCAGCTGCAAGGAGGCGGACATGCAACAGACAGGAAAATGAAAAAAAGTTACAGAGCAGCAAATATAACCCATCGGAAGGAATCCCTTCAGTCCATTGGAAAAAAAAAAAAACATAAATCTCAAAATGGGATTTCTTTCGGATGCATTAATTCTTCTTAGTAGAGACCTGACTCCGCTCATCCATCTCATTGGTGATCATCGTTGGTTTTTGGGAGTGTACGTTAGCAAAAAAAAAAAACTTGTGATTCGCCATCGAGCATTGTGAGCACAATGAATTCATTGTGAAGTTCGGCACACATTTTTTTTCCATTTTGGATCGGTACAGAAAATCTATTAGCACAAATGCTAACAGATCCAACAAGTCATCAGTCGAAATCAACAGATCTGTTTCAGTCCACACACACACATGCAAAATGAGCATGAACCCGTGAACAGCTGTGGCTTCCTCCACCCCAGCATGTTGTGTGATTGCAAATTGCCACCCTGGTGCGACAGAGCACATGTGCCAACATACACACACACACACACACACACACACACATACACCTGGGCCATGATCCGCAAGATCCATGTGCACGCTCACTGTCACACAACACACCAAAACCACAAGCCAATAAGACTCGGAGAACTAATAGGCTGCACACAAAACACGCACGCAGTGGGAAGCCTTGCTGCCCCCGACCAGGCCTCCAGGTGTCCGGCCCAAATGTCAGCCCAGGGAAGAGGGCCTCTCCACTGGGGCAGCCGGTGAAGAAGATCCCCCATCCTCCCCAGCATGGTGGAGGCGCACACACACACACACACACACACATAGGATCAAATAGCTGGCTGACTGATTTGAAACGGGTGTTGTGAGGGAGATCGGAGGGCAAAAAAAAAAAAAGTCTGAGCGACAGAGAGAAAAATAGTGACAGGCGATAGAAAAAGACAAACCGAGAAGCTGCGACATATATAGAGATAGAGAGACAAGAGAGAGCGATGGATAAGTCAGAGCAGAGTGAGAGGGAGAGAGGGAGAGACAAATTCAAAAAGAGAAAGAACAAGCGAGACTCAAAGAAATGACAGAGACAAAGATACTAAAAAAAAAATAAAAAAAAAAAAAAATCAGAGTAAGTCAGAGAGATGGACAGAAAGCAGGCGAGAGAGATGGAGAGGTGGCGAAGGAGAGAGATTGGGGGTATACAGTGGGCAATGTGAATTTTTATTTTTGAAAGATTTGGTGCTTCATGTCTACTTCCTGTGTCTAGCAGCAGAGTTCTGAATGTGTCGGGTTGATTTAAGGGGTTGCAGACAGAAACAGGCGCACGCACACAGACACACAAACCAGAGGCCATGAATAAAGATTTGTGGTGATTATAACGGCGCGCTGGGACACAGCACAGCGACTGGTAGGCAGCAAACACTGGTTATAAAGTGCTAATTTAACACGAAGAGAGGAAAGGAGAGGACAGGGAGAAGGTCAGGAAATATAAGGACAATCGAGAATCCGCTCATGTATTTGCATTAGTTCTAAGTGATCGTTTCCAATTTGACAATCTTGAGAATGTGAAATTCAGCTAAAAGAGATGGAGGACATAATAGAAATGGTAGTCAAAAACATCTGATGCGCAGTGTTCAAACTATTTCAAGTCTATGTTGAGCAAATCCATTATTACTGTTGAATACATTAGAAGCAGAAGAAAACCTCAAAAGAAGGTCACAGGGATCATTAAAATCATCAAATATGCCTTAGAGACCTTCAGTGTAACAATAGCGGGAAGACTTACCAGGTATTTGAAATTAAAAGCTACTAACACGGGAAGTAGGGGAGTTTTTTATTGCCAACTTACTTTAGCAAAAATACTCTCACGTTACAATATGGACCAATTTGGATTTATTGCATATCTGAAGTGCTTGACCATTTGAAATAATTTTTTTTTGTAAATTGACCACTTTGACCCCAGACAGGTCAGGAGCACCCAGAAAACCCACACATGCATAGAAAGGACAAAGAAACTCCACACAGAAAGGGATGGGAGAGTACTAATCCCTCCACCACTGTGCAGCTCAAACATCCTTTACTGGGTAATTCAGGTCACACCATCACTGGAAGCTCAATTTCAAGTTCCGGCTCCCACTCTTGTGGTTTTTTTTTAGCCATTTCTTACTTCTCGAAATGTTGCATTTGAAAACGAAATGTCCCTTCACAAAATCCTCTTCCTCCCATATTCCTTCCCTTTCCTATATCCCAGACACGACTGAGATTTAGGAGCAACATTCAATTCAACAGTGCTCGATGGAAAGGCATTCATCTCAACGCGAGTAAGGAAGCCGGACAATGCTTCGCTCCGGTCTGTGTTATTACGATGCGGTATGCACTTTAACAAGAGAGCCAATCAGTCATAATTTTAGCGTGCGTGTGTAAACGGACAAATGCCAGGGAGAGAACAACATGCGGAAAGGTTAGCGGGGAGGCTAATAAGCAGTGGCACTACTCTGATTACGTGCCGAGATCTGCCTCTCGCCGCCGAGCGCCGTCGTCTCTAAAAGCAATTAGCTGGCCCGTCCGTGACACGCACGAATCATCCCAACAGCACTTTTATCCTTTGGATTCGGTGTCAAACAGCAGAGCGCCGGGCAAACTGTTGATTCATGCAGCAAATGGAATGAAGCACATTAAGAGTCAAACGACGTCGCTTTTTCGAATCATTATTGTGTCCATCTGCTCTCATTGTCTCCGACTCCACTCGCGGAATCTAAATGCGTGTGTGTGTGTGTGTGTGTGTGTGTGTGTGTGTGTCAGAGAGTGCTTGAAGGTGTGTGTACCACAACTCACAGGGTTTCAGGTTCCTCTCCTGCAGCACTGCGAGCCACTTGGCCCCGGTACCGAAGATAGTGATGCTGGAAGATAAGAGGAAAGGAAAAAAAAAAAAATTGGGAAATTAGTTATCAAACACACCAAAATGAGTTCCACTGAAGATTTTTTTTTTTTTATTTTTTTGTCCCCCTCGAGAAGAAAATGACACGATTTAGTTTCCCAGAAAGTTTAACTTGTTGTCTATTACTTTGGGAAACGCACTTGAATTTGCGTCAGCGCTGCCAAACACTGACAGTCATTGCAAGGAGCCCTCCTACATGCCGCATTCTCCATTGTGACAGCAGGAACTCAAAACAAGGGGACAGAATTAGCAAACGTTATGGGTGGGGGGGGGGGGGGGGGGGGGTGGCGTGATTCTATGTGCCAAAATTTCTCTGCAATCTGGACGTCCATTGTTGAGAGATATTGCTGGAGATTAAAGAGTTGGACAAAGGAACGGATGCGCAGACTGGCTCACTAACTCTGTCGCACCTCGATCATCGGCCATCAAGACCGTTAATGAGAGACTCTACTCCATCATGCCTGGATCGCACACTCTTATCGCTCCATCGTGTCTATGCGAGGGTGGTTGTAAACGTTCGAGAACACTGGGGGGGTTTGTCCTTTTTACTTTGACTCCTTCAGACGGGAGGGGAACGTTTGACCACGGTGGAGGGGGGATAGAGAAGAACGGCGCCGCAAAATTGAGCAGTTTAGAGATAAAAGCTATGAAGACAGGTCGAGATGGTTTGGACACGTGCCGATGAAAAGAGAGTTCAGAGGAAAATGTAAAAAAAAAATAAAAGCACTTTCAGTCGTGTCAATGGGCACCCAAAACAAAATGACATTTTCACTTTTCCACTTCAAAACGTTTGTGTGAACGGGGGGGGGGTCATTTTGAGTTGAAACAATGGTGACATGAACGGTACCACTCAATAATGTTGGAAAACAAGTTCTATAAACTTCATCTCTAAGGAGGTTATTTTCACGTCAGCGTCGGGCAGCAGATGCAGGCGTCATGTATGACGAAGCGTAAACGAAGGGGATGATGCCAATCTGCTGACATGAGCACTACCTCGGTGCCGAGCCTGGCCGTCGCTCCATTTGTTGCCCCGAATCTAAGCGTGACGGGGAATAATTTCGTCGTTTGTGCGCCGAATGTAAAAAGATATGAAAGGGCAACAGTTACTGAGCAGCCTTTGCCCTTAATCCCATCTGCTCTGCTGGAGCCGGGTTGTACCGGCAGGGTCCCGAGGGAGAAGGGGAGGGGGGGGGGGGGGGGTCGCTGTGTAAAGCAAGGCCCTGAAAGGTAGCTTGTGTGCTCGCTCAAGCCTCATGGATAGATAAAAAAAAAAAAAAAGAAAAAAAAGAAAAGAACGAGGCAAACTGACGGGGAATTGACTTTCAAGTGAACAAACAGAAAAAGAGTCGAGCACAATGATGGCGAGTCGCATGGATGAGTAGTGAAAAATGTCTTGTTTTTTTTTCCCCCCTCGATGTTCCACAAGGAAATACTTGAGATGAGGACTGTGTTGACACAAGGTTTCAACAATCAAATAAACTGGTTCCTCAAGCGTGAATGTAAGATGACAACCGTTGGACAATATGTGGACAACAAAGAAGCGGCAAAATGCCATATTTGGGTTTTCCAGACGTTTTAATTCCAAGACAAAAGCCCACCCCTCCTTTGAAAGTCTCCATCTTCATGTTTTCAAGCTATTTTTGCTGACATCAAATCAATCAAATTGCCTTCTAGCACCATGGTAACCCGTTCCCGTCCATCAAAAAGAAGAAGAAAAAAAAAATCCGTCTCTGGAACACAAAACACGCTTGATTGGTCCATAACCAGAAACTGGTTTCTGATGAGAGATGTGATTTGTTCTCAGGGGTTAGATCTGGCTGATGGGGTCCATGGAAGAGGGCTGTTGGGGGTTAGACGGGGTGAAAGGAGAAAGGTCTGGAGAAGTAATATCTTAGAGGGAATGAAATGAACAGTATGAGCACAGGTCGAACATGTGCACACACCTCTCTTCTGCCTCACACCATTGTTACCAATGCCTAGTCTGAAGCTGATATAAATTCCATTAAAGTCTTAACCGTTCATATGTAATGTAGCCGGTGTCGGTCTATAAACTGGATGAAACTCCCTCGAAAAGGAAGTTAACATCTGAAGCTGTGGGCGAAATACAAGCTGGCACAATGATGAGGCTGGTGTCAAATTACAAGCACCGAAGGCTGCAGTTCATGTCTATTGAAAGATGCTGACTCATTACAATATTTTTAGAAAGGTAAAAAACAAAGTGTGAACAACTGCAGTGTATTCCGTCGATGGGTAGATTTCATTCAATTTTATAACAATTCAATTTCAATTTACAATAAACAATTTTGTTTCAGTGTTCATTGAATACAACTTTCGTGCTGATGAACAAAATAAAGGCCCGATGACCTTAAGTGAACTAAAAAATTATGAGACGCATCAAAAGTTAATATTCGGTTAAAGAATCGTGTTGCATAATTTCAAACAGTGAAACTCCTGTGGTGACTTTAGGAGTTCTATAAAATGGTTATGAAGCCAGACACGCTCTGTGATGTAAGCGTAGTCCAGCTGTCTGGCTACAGCAACCTCCTGCCCTGTGGGTCGGCCGGGGCTACGAACAGAAGCCAGATGAAGAATCAAAGGATGCAAGTTGTGGGACTCTCAAAATAACTGTGGTTATTATGACTGTTGGGGGTCAACAAGTTGCAAGGACTCCAACATTAATAGATGTCTGAGACTATTTGACCCTGATCTTAAATGGAAAAGGTTGGAACTGCAGTCAAAGTTTCAGAGTTTGATTGGGAAACGTTGCCTTTGGTCAATATTTTGGGAGCTTAAACTTTTCAAATTATACCACTTTGCTTCAGTGATCACAGAAAACCAATATATCCACAGACACAACCCTATATGAATACTCTGTATAGATACTGAGTCAATATGGAGGAAAATGTGTTTCATGTCTCTTCTTCACATGCATTTAGTCGAAGCTGCGTGATTCTTTAACATATAAACATAAAAAATAGTGATCGGTTTGCTATCCACACACAAACACACACACACACACACACTCTACTACAACTCTGACCACCCATCTGTATCTGCCCGTTTCCGTAGCTGGCTACCATGGAAACAGTCACTCCGCTCTGATTGGAGGCAGGTGGCCAGGTGTGGCTGCTAATTGGGCGTTTAGGATGGAGGGTGCAAAGGAAGCTGTGAGTCTCTGTCGTCAGGACAGTGTGTGTGTGTGTGTGTGTGTGTGTGTGTGTGTGTGTGTGTGTGTGTGTGTGTGTGTGTGTGTGTGTGTGTGTGTGTGTGTGTGTGTGTGTGTGTGTGTGTGTGTGTGTGTGTGTGTGTGTGTGTGTGTGTGTGTGTGTGGCAGAGTGCGCGAGTGATCTGGAGTTTCATTTCAAATGGAGACATGCTACTGGAAGCCGTCAGGCCAATCAGAGCCACTCAGCGGCTCAGACAGATTATTACGTTAACGCGTCTCCGTGCAAAACGTGACGTGGCAATTAAAGCCCCACTTGTCAGTGAATCTTCCCTCAACTACCCTCACCCTCTTTCTCCGCGCCGGAAAGATGCGAGAACAGAAATATGAGCTGCTGCTGCTGCTGCTGCTGCTTTCTTCGCGAGTGTCAGAGGGCATCGGGTATGACAGGAAGCTGGTCTTTCACTGAAAATTTGAGATTTGCAAAAAGGTACTGAAAGCAACGCGTTCATTTCAAAACATGGGAATCAATCAGGGTAGCTTGGAAGGTGTCCAAGATCAAAGCTCCAAAGTCATTTCGGCTACATACCGGGACAATACGTCGATCCATTTTCTCATTTGTCCGGGGAGGAGGCATCTCGAAGCAATTCAATGGGGTCAACTGTCTTTGGCTTCGTCAGTTCATTCTGTTCCCCTGAGTAACTGGGATAAGGGGCGAAACGTTCTCCAAGACCAGTTGACTTGATTGAAATGCTTTAAGATTGATACCATAGTTGATGGAAGGACAAGAAAATCCATCAAAAAAAAGACCACTTCCTGTCATGAAAAAGGTTGTGAAGCTCATCTTTGACCCCAGAATGCAGCTGTGATGCCCCAGGTCGTCTCAAATGACAGATATGTTAAAAGTGATGATCAACCTCAATAACAGCAGCTCTGTAGTAATACTTAAGATGGTGGTTTTCTCCGTATTTAATCTGTTTGGACATTAATGTCCTGTGATGGACTGCAACTTTATCCGGGAGGCACTCTGCCTTCACCCATAGTGAACCGGGGTCAGACCCAGGGTCCTGACACCCTGGACTGGACAAAGCGGTTTTGGAAATAGATGGACGACTAATCTTTCTGAAGCTCCACTCACACTTGTAAACAACAAGATCGTTTCAACAGATAAGCTCTCTTTCCGGAGACTATTCCAAAGGAACAGAAATAACCAAGACTTATTCCGAGCAATGTGTGGCAACGAGAGAAAGCAGGAAGAATCTTCTAAGATACATCGGCTGAAACCGAAAAGATGGAAGAGACAAGAAAAGTCCTCAGAGGAAAAGAGAGCCCCGGTGGAGCCTGTCACAGAGAAATGCTGTAACCTTTTCCCGGCCCCACACAGGAATACTGCTGACGGTATTTCCACCGCGGAGCGGTCGAGGGGTAATTCTTGAAGGAGACGCCAAAGGTGCCAAACAAAGTATTGATGTATATAACGAAGCTGGACTGGACCCAGCGCGTTTTATTATCGGAATTTGAATATCACAAGTTTGTTAGGGCATTTACTGAATATAAGACATCTGTAAAACAAAGGAAATGTGTATTTAAAGGTTGTTGCACTTTAATTTTACTGGTCCAGCTATTTCAAGCTTAAAAAAAAAAACTGCGTGGTAAGGGCTGGTAAGGCATCGGAGACGATCCCAGCTAATAAAAAGGGCAAAGGCTCGATCAAGCATTAAAATTATCTTAATTTTAATTACAAAATTTTGTGGAAAAACATTTTTTTTTTTTTTTTATAAATGGGTGGCTTTAGACTCCATTTGCACCTTTTTCAGATAGTGGATATATTTCTGGTTCTGCTGAATGCCTGTTACAGTCGATGAGTAAATGAACAAGTCCGGAGCCTCACGTCAGTTAGAAACACTTTCCAGCTCAATTTGCTGTGATGAAGAAAAAGAACCATCTCTTTAGAGACTCGCCACGTGCGTCAGCCTCCCATCACATTTTCCTTTTTCCTCCTCGCTAAGAGGAAAAACTGCGCTAATCCCCTTCAGCAAATAGAAAGACTGGATTGTAAAGTTATCAGGCCTTTTCCCATAATTGAATTTTCACCTTTCAAAAAACTGTCTATTAAGACATTTAAACCTGTAAATGTCGATAGCGAGATGTGGAAAGGGGGAAGATCCAACGGTTAAGTGATTACTGTGACACGACTAACCAAGACGATTCAAAACCACGGGGGGGGAAAGTGTCACCGCGAGGTTTTACAATTTAAGTCTCTGACAGATTTAGTCCCAATTAGAATGTCCAACCTCAACTGTGAAGATCAGGCTATAAGAAAATGAACGGGGGAAAAAAGAAGAAGAAGAAAAAAAAAAAAAAAACAACCTGTCAGCCATTCCCAGAGGGGGTTTTTCCTCCAAGTAGCTCTGGGAACTGGATGATAGTGACAACATCAGCACTTAATTGGTTCAAAAATCTTCTCACACCTTGCAAAATGCTGTCCATCTCACTGTAAAACCAGTGGCTCGCTTCTAAACTCCTGCGTTATGACTGATGTGCAGCAAATTATGTGTGCTCATGCTCAAAGTCAACACATTTGGCCAATCAGATAAGGCTCGACTACAGTGTGTTGACAACTGATGGTATTTTTTTATTTTTTTTATTTCAATATTCAAGAAGAAAAAAGAATTAAATGTGGTGCGGTTGGTCTGGTTAAAAACTGGGTCCGACTTATCTGGAATCCCAAAGCACAAGTCATCAACTTAAAAGTATTTATTTATCCATTACAATGCCATATCTTAATTGCGATATAAAAAAAAAAAAGGTGAATTTGATGGCTTGTACTACTTTGGTTCATGTTTACAGCGACTTGCATTGAACTCCGGTTGAAACGCGTGCCATGTTCCCATGACGACCACACATACCTTGTCAAACCACATTTCACTTATTTACATCACGTCTCATTTTATTAAATGCAAAAGAAATGTAGAAATTCATTTTCCTATGGCGTTGTTCACACAGAGCATTCAAAGAGACGTTTACTGGACACAGAATATACTTTTGAATTTACTGAACAAATATCATTGAGGCACACAATCTCAGGTTTTGCTCCAGGTTTGGACACAGTTGTTGGCATTTTCCTTCTCCATTCATGAAAACCGGCTGCATACATAGCTGATTGGACAACGGGAGCCTTTTTTTTTTCAAACTTGGGACGTACAGGACACGGGTTGGACCCTGGGGCGGTTGCATTCACAACAACAATTGCACCAGAATGAATAAATCTCAAGTCAACGACACATTTAGATCAGCCTCTTAAATGCTCTTATTTATTTAAGACGATAAATTGTTGGTCTATCGTACTTTTTAAATCTCTAAATTCCAAAATAAATGTGCTTTGGGTCAATTTTACCCCCCTTTTTTTTATTTATTATACACTAATAGCATAAAAAAAGCATCTTAACATCAAAATCAGTAGAGTAAATTTAATCATCGATGAGACGAGTGCCCCACAAACGGTTAAAGACAAGAATATTTCTCCCAACACGCGTAATTTACGCCCCACTGATAAAATTGTGGTTCTTAAAGAAAATTGCCAAACATCCACATATGTTATTAGCCTGACTTTTTTTTTTTTTAAACAGGAAAAGAAAAGAAAAAAAAATCATCCATCTCGCACGTAGCTTCGGAGGGCTAATTTAAAAGTGCATTAGAAAGAAACCCACCGGTCAAACTGGCACATCATAGCGCTGCTCAAACCACTGACACCTTCCCGGTTTTTTTTTGGAGGCAATTATCCGCTTGGTTTTAGAGTCGCACGCACAGCCGAGTGGTGCCCGGTTCAAAAACTCCACATTTAATTGGAAAGGCTGCCAGTGGTTGGGTTTTTTTTTTTTTGGGGGGGGGGGTTTGTCTTCTTCAATTTTTTTTTTTGGGGGGGGGGGCAGAACGCACACAAGTTGCAAAGCTTTTGAGAATTTCAAACGCAAGTGCACAATGAGTGAAGGAAAATAAATTGTGCTCACCAACTTTCTTATTAAATTTGAACAAATTAATTGGCTGTCCGCACACACACACACACACACACACACACACACACACACACACACACACACACACACACACACACACACACACACACACAGGACTTTATAGTTTCCCTGCTTTTAAAATCAACATGGTTTGATATCAAATCTGCGCGTTCCCCAACATATAATAACATCAGATCCTCTCATCTTTTGTTATTCTGGACAGTAACGTTCGGCGTAGCAGGAAACGTTGAACCCAACACAGCGACTGGTAAACTGTTCGAACGCGAGCTTGCGGACTCTCTCTCTGGCCGTCGTTCTACCCCCAACCCGGGTTCGCTGGGTTCATCCAAATTTACATAGTCATCAGTCTCCGTTAACGGCCGGCCTGGAGGGCGGCTGACCCTGCAGTCTTAAAACGGCCTCTTCAGCTGAGCGCTGGACACTCCAGTGCACTTTCCAAATGACAGCGAGCCACAGTCGTACGATCAATAGGGAAGATCGGGGGGGGGTTGAGGAGATTGAGGCTGATTTGAGCTGTAGAAAAATAATCTAAAGCATTAAGTTTTTGGCTTTATTGAAAATCTGAGAGAAAGACCATCTGTAAGAGTTGCTTTTGATCACAATGGTCAACATTCAGAAATATTGGATCGATGCTCTTTCAGAGTTACGGAATAAAGTCTTTGTTGATGAGTTTGTTTGCACATTTGTTCAATTCAATCGGTCTTAGTTCTTTTAATATGTTAGCTTGTAAACTTGCGTTGATTAACAACAACAACAAAAAACGACTCAATACTTTTTAATGCAATCTTAACTGCTCCGTGTTACTCTTTGAAATTTCTCTGTAACTTGGGTGACATTGCAGCATTAAATATTAATAAAAAAAAGCATGTTAGCAATATGCTTCTTTATTTTTCCGAGATCGCCTGAAGCCAAAATCTTATTAAGCCATTGTTTTGCAGTTTTTTTTCTGTTAAAGTTTAAGCTCCAGTCCAACATACAATCTGTCTCCGAGTGTAAACAGACATTTCATCTTGACAGAAGATTTTCACATTGCGACTGTTTGGCAAAGCTTCAAAATAGAAATCATACTACAGCGCTGAGCAGCGACGTGTGTGTGCGCGCGTGTGTGTGTGTGTGTGTGTGTAACTCACCCCAGCTGGTCGGTCAGGTCCCAAAGCACATTGGGTGTCGGCATCAGTGGTGAACCATCGTATAAAACCACCGAAGCTCCCACCGCCAGAGAGGACACCAGCCAGTTCCACATCATCCAGCCGGTCTAACACACACACATAAACACAAACACACACACACACACACAGGTCAGTTTATCTACCACAAACACTCCTTTATCATCAGTGCGGATAAAGCCGAGCAGAGCGAAATGCAGACTGTTTGTTTTCTGGCACAATCCTTCACAAACCATTAATGTGAACCGTGTTTCCATTGAATCGCGTTTACATGCAACAATAAGCAATAATACAGGAATCTAAAAGCGACTATCACAGGTAAAAAGTTTAGTCAACTAATCAATAACACAAACTACGGATGAAAAAAAAAAATCTAAGGAGTTATGAAGCGTCTCGGTTTTGGGGACGTGTGTTTTGACTTTGTGCATTTGAAGGTTTTAAGACCGTTTCAGGAAGAAACTCGTTCAAATTTTCAAATTGAGTTTTATCAGAGTTTCTCTTCAGCCAATGAAGTGAAGCACCGTCACCTCAAGCAAGAAGGCTTCACAATCAAACCTGCTGGTGAAGAGGGTCTTGCTATGGCCCCATTTACATGTTTTAAGTGAAAACAATTCATTTTTGCATTTTTCATTTCAGAAAAGTTTCATGTTTACGCGACAACATTTTGAAAATGCTGTCCATTCACACAACACACATGGACAATGGACAGACGATGAAAATGGATTAATATTACGGGGGGGGACCATCGACTATAAAAACTACTCTTTTCTGTGATTTTGTGCCAAGTAATCCTCCCACAATCCAAAATCCAGCCCAGTATGGATGCCTGGAGCTGCACAGATGTTGGTAGGCAGGGTGACAATATGTGTAAAGGTATACAGGTAAACAGATGTCTGTACCGATGCTCGAGTCGGGGAGTTCGCCGATGCGGAGACAGCTTACATCGCACATAAGCACCGCTTCAGAAGTGTCAAAGTGTTTTACACTTTGAGTCACATTCATCCATTTCAGAGAGATGGCTGCCACGCAAGGTGCTCCACTTCCTTTGGGGACAATTTGGGATTTAGTGTCTTGCTCGATGACAGTGTGATGTATAGACAAGGTGAAATGAAGGATCCAACAACCAGCTTTAATCGGCTATTTTTTTTTTTTAAAGAGATGAATTTGTTTACATGTTGTTAGTCTGATTTAAAGTGTTAAAATTCTGCCAGTGCTCATTCATTTTCATACATCAAAAAAATATCTCACGCAGTGAGATATCACGCTTGTTTTTATGAGTCACAGAGGCAGTTTTATGAATGAAATTAGGCTGAAATAGATGCACCCAAATGAAATGTAATTTGTTAAAAAAAATGCGCTCGTATCAAGTCTAAAGTCTGATTTTTGCTCCCGGGAACAAAAGTGAAGAAAGCACAACACTTCTTCCTACTCGACAACCGAACTTGCACAGATTTCTAATCCGCAACAGGACGACACAGGCTTAATCTCTGAATGAAACAAGCTTTAATATCGACATACAGTCAAGATCGTCAAGATATATCGGCTACTGGTAGCAACTAGTCGATGCGGAGGTTGCAAACTCACCGTGGTGTAGTAAATGATAACGTCATTGCTGGTCATGTTCCCGTGGAGGATGTGTTCCTTCAGGTGCTGGATGAGAGTTCCCTGAAGAAGGAGCGAGCGACAGTGTTAAGAGAACCTGTACGTATTGTTTAACATCAGCGTCCATACAGTTGAAACGAGACAGTGTTCAGGTTTCCCCAATAACTCCTGATCACAGCGTCCGTTACGCGGGAACTCTTTAAACGATTCGTATGAGGAGTGACTCCTCCTGCAGTTTCCAACGCATCACAGTTTGGCGGGTTATTATTGCTGGTGGAGGGGAAGATGGATCGAGTGTGTGTGACACGTGGTGCACCTGTGTGTGTGTGTGTTGTATGTATGTACGAGCTTTGGCAGGCCGCCGTCGCCTTCCTTCGGTGCGTCGCCATCTTTGCCACTGACAGCGTGTTAACAGAGCCGTAACAAAGCTGAGAGCCACGACAGCGCCGGGGCTAATTGGCTGAGCTGGAGAGGACTGCCGGCGCCACCAGGCGAGATGTTTTCACCGACGCATTACTGTCCAATTATCGGCGGAGCGGGGCGAGGAAGGGAGAGGCGAGAGAAGTGGGAGACGATGAGAGAGAGAGAGAGAGGAGAGTGGTTGTAAAGGACGAGGAGAAGAAGTATTCAAAAATGTGGGAGCTTCGAGGGTAAAACCAAGGCGAAATAAAGGCGAGAAGGGAAAAAGACTGGGTGTGTGGAAGGGAGGGGGGACCCAAAAACAACACGCATTTATTTTTGAACCGTGACAGTTTCAGCGTTCAAAGTGCGACGGCGCTTTTGAAATCACACGTCCTCACCACACTCTCCCGCTCCCTCAGATGTGGCGCCGAAAAGCAAAATGTCATTGGGGAGACTCTCATGGGCGCAAAAGACCTTAAAGTATTTACAGGTGGAGCTCTGCTGCCATCTTGTGGTGAAAACTGGAAGAGAAACTCTATTCGGATGCTCACTTTATGACTGCAAGAAGGTTCTCAGGTATCATTATAAGGCACCACCACTGCTAGAACTCCTCACATGTATTACTTCTGAGTTTTTAAAGGTTTTTATTAGCTTATTGTGTTTGGATGCACTGCAGTGAAGGGCCGGTCGAGCTGTAACTCGACATTTAAGATTCATAATTCCCTTTTTCATGGAGGTTTCACAGTACTTTCAGCCCTATTGTCCCATCTTTGTTCTGGGATATACTTCAAAGCACAAGCACAGGTTGTGTTTCTCACAGAGAGTCAGATAAATGAGAATATCCCCGGTGAGAGTTTTTCAGTGTGGAGTTTGCAACTTCTCCAATGTGCATGCATGGCACCTGTATGATCAAACAACACAAAGTGGGATGGATTGATAAAAAGTTTTAATATGCTGAAATTGCAATTAAAACGATTAAGAAAAATTACCTCAATTAAGTTAAAATTACAGACTTTTTCTTCTTTGTAAATGTATTTCATCCATAATCTTTTCGGAGATTAATTTACTTTAGTTATTAAATTGAAGAATTTCCTCGACTTTTCTGGAAGTCAAACACATGATGGTGCTGCTTGGCATTTGTTTGCATGTTTTTATACCGAGTGAGTTTCAGATCCAATTTAACAAAGTTCACTAGAAAGTGTTGAGATGAGTATTTTCATGAGCTGCAGTTTTCTGAATTAATTAAGAAAAAAAACTCTTTCCTTCTTACTTTCTGTCCGTTTAATTTGATTGATCGATTCTATAAATGCACTCTTCTTAAAACTGAATACTGTGTTGAATTTTTTAACATTCTGAATCAGACATTTAATTTCACAAAACAACCAACATGATTATTTTTTTCAAAAATGACCTAAAAACTATTGCTATTTGAGAAATACAAACTAAACAAATCGAGCAAATTACCCGAGACAAGTGTCTGTGCATTTACATTTAAAGTTAAAGTTTCATTTCAGATTTTCTTGGTTTTTTTTTTTTAAACTGTTACATCCATCGTATACGCCACAGGAGTCTGAAGCCAATCCTGGCTGACTATGAATACAGAGCACACGCCACGTTTTTTGGACTCTCAGGAGAAAGTACCTGGAAGAAGAATAAAAATTAAAAACAACCTATAAACCCTCACACACCCCCACAGAAAGGCCTCAAACCGGGGTTCCTCTGGCTGTGAGCAGAGAGTGCTCATCACTAGTAGCCCAGAAATTTCCTCCCACCCTCGGCTCTGCAAACAGATGTGAGCGGTGTGATTATTTCTGCTCGTGCGACAGCTGTTTGGAACCCTGGCGGAGCGTTCACAAACCATTAGTTACAAAAAACAGCAATTACGCTCCGTGCGGTGGCGAGCACCGATAACAACAGAGGACAGGCGGCGGGAGGGGGGGGAGGGGGGGGGGGTGCCACTCCACTCTTTGTGCTGACATTTGAAAATAGCCAACCGTGAGGGTCAAACATGGCGCCCGTGCCACCTCAGCTAGCGCTCACAGTGAGGGGGCGGGTGAGGGTGGAGTATGTGTGTGTGTGTGTGTGTGTGTGATGGGGGGGTGGTGGGGTGTGTGTCTTACCCCTGCCGAGTGGACCATGCACTTGGGGGCTCCTGTGGTTCCGGATGAGTACATGATGAACAGAGGGTGACTGAATGGAAGCTGCTCAAACTCCAGCTGAGGGAACTGGTCGGCCTCGCCGCGGCCCGACGCCAAGAAATCGTCCAGGAAAACACTGAGAGACACAGAGGAGGGGAGGCGGACACAACCTGCTTCAGCAGAAGGTTTTCAAAATGGGGGGGGGGGGCATCCTGTAGAGGGAGCCAGAGGGCAGCTGGACAACTGTGGGGGTCAGAGGGATGCCCTTCCCCAAATAAGTGAAGGCTGAAACTCTCAATTACCGTATTTTCCAGACTAGACGTCACACTTGAACCGTGCTCCTGCTTTTTGGATCGAAATGAGTCCAGTTTTGACTGGTTTTCTTTTTCCATTACATCGGCTGCTTCCAACAGTAGCATTTCAAAAGTCGCAAACTATTTTCTGGATTGTAGGTTTTTTTTTTTTTTTTACTTGCTTTACTGGTCCATTGTGTCAACATGGCCTTGGACCAACAGCTGTATTTGCACTGAGACTTGCAGCAAATGAGTCGATGGTGGCGCCATGTTTTTAAGTTGTCAGACAAAACAACAAGAAGATCTGGAAGTAAAACCACAAATAAGTGGTTTGCCAATAATGACCATAATTTCTGAACGATATGAAACACTTTTTTTTATTGTTCGCCATGGTCATGGTATTTATTTTAAAAAGTGACTTATGTATCAAAATATAGTGAAACACTGACAATAGAATGCAGCGACAGTATCGCAGAATTTAAAAATCATAAAATCAAAGAGTTCAGGTTGTGTTACAAACTTATGGAACTGGAGAAAAGCAGAGAAACTGTCGACTGTGAGAGAGAAAACAAAGAAGGCTAATCGTGGGCTAAAAGCACGATGGCCCAGAGCCGAGGACCACAAAAAGTTCTCCAAAAAAACAAAATAACAGCACCAACTCATGGCCTTGCACGCTCACTACGTAATTTTCAGCGTTTCTGCCGTTTCCATGGAACCGGACATTGTTTTCCTGTCCGTGTGAACGCAAGAAATTATGGTTTCACTTGAAATGTTGTTGTCTGGAGGAAGCATTAGTGTGACACACACACACACACACACACCTGTTGGGGATCTTGGAGAGGTCGGTTTCCTGCTTGGTGCGCGCATAGGGGATCACAACAACCTTCTTCAGGTCAGGCAGACCTGCAGAAAGCACACACACACACATCAGATCAGATCATGTTTTCAGGGTCTTTTCACATTAAAATCTCACTAGGGGAGAACGTCAGTGTTATTTTGAGCCCAGAGCAACGATTTAACAGAAGTTCTGACCAGACATCCAGCATAATTTCTTCATAAACAACCATGGGAGCACTTTACCCGACAACAGCGATCGTAAGAAGTTATAAATACAGTACTTTGACAGCAACATTACACAGGATCAGGAGTGATGAGACTCATTCACGTATCCCACAAGGACAATTCAAAGCACATTAATCAACATAAACAACATACAGATATATTGGATACAGGAGAACGTGTACACATCAAAAACAATCAAACGGCATATATGATGAGACTATATAAATATGACAATTAAACCGACTGGCCCAAAGCCGTAATTATTTACTGCAATCATGATCTAATCTTCAGCGCTAATTAGTAGAAAAATAGAATCAGTGTTAGATTTGATTTTCACAATGAGGACAGCCGGCATCAAACACATGTTCTTACTCTTCATTAGATAAAGACGGGGATTTTTGTTTTTTTTAAAGAGACCAAGAGGAGATGCGTCTGCTGACCTTTGACCACACTGATGAGCTTCTCCATGTGGTCGTGCGTCTTGCCGTTGTAAACCACCGCGGCCACAGAGAAGATCAGCTTGGGCTGGATTTGAGAGAACCTGTCGAGGACACCCTGGGGAGGACGAGAGATACAAGTTAATAAACACGCCAGAAAGTTGCAGAAAGATTCCTGGGAAGAAGAGAGAATGGATAAAGCAGGAAAAATCTTGCCTATCTGAATTAAATACAGCCAAAGAAATCTGAGATTTAGAACCCATGAATATAAAACCAATTGGCAGAATGACGTTGATGATTCAGAGCAGCTTCAGTTCCTCTGATCCTCCAGCAGAGGGAGCAACCAGTCACTCAGGAAAAGGTGGAGAAGACAAAAGGGCCTTTCTGGGTGAAGGCAGATGAAGTAATTCCTTTGTAAGGACTGATAAACAGCCCAGTATAGCACCGCACAATGATGTAGTGTTTCAGTTTTGTGTCCGACGAGGGAACATAAACTGTGTTGGAAACACTAATTAGATCCAAGAAGACACATTTCAGGCTGAGCGTCCCCATCAGCCGTCTCCTGGTTAACAGAACTGCACGGCCTGAGGGTGAAGCACACGCGACGAGACGGGAAATAGGTTCTCACGTTGACTCCGAAGTCGACGGATGTGGAGCTCCAGATCGCGCCGATGCTCGCTGCTGCCAGCATGGCCTCCACGGCATGTATGCCGTTGGGCAGGTAACCTGGATACATGGAGACAACGAAAAGTTAGAAACCACTTTTAAAAGGTTTGTGGCTGATTGACATAGGTACACCCGAAAAATTCACTTCACTAAATAGATGAGTCAAAGAGCATACACTCTAATACACATCCTTGAGGCCCGTGCAATTCAACATTAGATGGTCATTTGCTGCAAGGACAGCAGCAATAGCCGATTACAATGATGCCGGTGTCAAATGACACAAACTAAATGCAGATTCAACCTTTTCTAGAACAAATCGGAATAAACAGATTTGGATAGAAAAGAAAATGGGCTGAATAACCTGCTTTCCTGCTACCACTGACTGGAGGCAGGTTGGACAGGCCACCAGCCAATCACAGCGCGAACACACAGATTTAGATATTCACTTTAAAAAAAAAACGTGTAAACAGAAAACCTTCGTAGCGTTTTGTGTGTCCGTTTACATGACAACGGTGCTCAGAGTCACTGAAAACCCAAGTTGTAACTCTTTGGAAAAATATTCGGCTCCGTCGCCACGGAAACAGGGGGAAATACAAGTTTTCTCATATAAATGCTGCGTGTTGAACGATCGTGAATCCCAGTTCATATTCTCCTGGGACTTAAGAGACGTAATGGTGATCTAACTTGACCGTCTGGCCATACGACGGTCCGTGTACTCCCACTGTTAAGGTTAATAACGTGTGCGCTTCCTATGCTCAAGCGCGTGTCATTTCATTACAAGAATAACCAACAGCACCCACTAGTGGCACAATGTGAAAACTAGAGGGTTTTTTTTTTCATGTTTCTGTTGCTTCTGTGCTTCATTCAAAACGTTGCCGTGTAAACGCAAAACTTTCCTGAAACAAAAAACACAAAAACAATGCTTTTTTACTTGAAACATTGCCACTTAAACTTAAATCAATCAGTCTGAAATGCATGTTTTTGGGCCGATGAAGGAAACCTGGAATGTACATGGAGAACATGCAAGCTTCACACACAAAGACTCAAACCCACAACATCGTCACTTCCACTCCGGTGGAACCTTAACTCACATCAACTAGTAAAATTAGAATTAAAAACAGCCCCTGGAAATCTGCATCAGGAATCCTGATCGATATAAATCGACTGACGCAGATGATGGGGGACGATCCAAACGCAGAGGACAGGAGAAACACGGGGAAGGAAGGAAGGAAGGAAGGAAGGAAGGAAGGAAGAAGCGTCGACAAGGACGATGAAAATCCTTCATTCCTAACCAGCCGGGCCGAGATCATAACGGCCTCTTGCACTGATTTATTCCTCGATCGATATCACAAAGTGCGCCCAAGAGAGCGAGAGCGAGTGAGAGAGCGAGAGAGCAAGAGAGAGAAAGAGAGAGGTGTTTGTGCATTTGAGCAACAAGATTGATTTGAGACGCACAATGTAATGCAAATTTTCTGCCCAGTGTGCAGCTCAAAAGCCGTCGCTTCTCCCTGCTGAGGTTATTGACATTGTTACCCAGAATGCATTTGGACACTTCTTTTTTTTTTTTGTCAATGTGGTTGAAGTTTTATTCCAATGAGAAATCAGATGGTCCCATGTATATGAACGTTAAATGCATTTATCTCAGTAATGTCTCAGATTTCAGATTCAGACACCTTTATTTATCCCACCAGGGGCAATTCATTTGCAGTTTTCCACGATTTGAATAAATAGACTTGAGTTGTCCAATATATCGCAAAGTCATTGCATTAGATTTGTAAAAATGAAAGAAAATTGCCATTTAATAGCAACTAATCCACAATAATGGTGTGTGTAACACACACACCTTTATATGTTTGTTTGTTTGTTTTTTAACAATAGATTATTTTTGTACTATTGTATCACCACATCGCCAGGACACCTGCACTCTGTTTGGAGCTTTGCAGCTTTTCAAATCGAACATAGAAACGATTTCTTTCACTGGTACAGGCAGAAACCATTCAATATGTCTAAATGACAGCGAGTTGAGTAAATACCAGGAGCTGCTGCTCGCTCTCAGCACAGGTTGATAAGGTTTATCTGATCTGAGGTCATAAAACCTTCATGCCAACAGTCGGCAGACTGGAAAGAGAACGTCTGAAAAAAAGAGAAAGAGAACGTCTGAAAAAAACATTTTTTTTAAATCCTTACAAAGACTTGCAGTTTATGCCACTTTGTGCAGATACTGATAAGAGAAAGGATCAATGAATAGGAGCGTGTGTGTGTGTGTGTGTGTGTGTGTGTGTGTGTGTGTGTGTGTGTGTGTGTGTGTGTGTGTGTGTGTGTGTGTGTGTGTGTGTGTGTGTGTGTGTGTGTGTGTGTGTGCGCATTAAAAGCATGGCTGACTTCATTAGCTAAGTGCTCATATATCTCCTGGACCACAGACACTAATAAGACATTCCGGACCGACGTGGAGACAAGGACATCTGTGTCAGTACCGCACTCACGGAGGTTTGTGCTCGATGGCAGAAAAGCTCCGGGCTGGAGAGGGTGGAGTCGCTCCCTCCACCTCCGCTCCTGCTCTCCCAGATTTCTAACAAGATTCCCACAAAGCTCCCGGAATTTATCTAATGAATTTCACTTCCATTGTGCCCATTGTGTGAGTAAACACTTGATTGTTGGGTTTTTGTCCACGTTTATTTACGGTATGTATGTATTTTACCAATGTTATGTTTAAGCTTAATTTTCCTTTAAAAAATCCTGGTAATTTTAGTTTAGATTTAGGTTTTTTTTCATTGTTATCTCCATTTTAGGCACTTTAGTTGTTCTCTCTTAAAAAAAAGCCTTATTTAGCCAAGAGTTAAAAATCCTTTTCGGAGAGCCACTACCGAAGAGCCAAAGAGCCACACGTTGCAGATCTCTGGTATAGCTTCACCAAAAAAATAAAAAATAAATCAAATGTCACCAAATGAAATGTTCCAGAAACCAAAACCCTATACTGTTTTGTCCAATACTGTAAGTCTGACAAGCTAATCAAACACCGAAATATTAAAATACTCAACTGTGCATTGATTTATTGATAGATAATGGACAAACATCTGGTTTTATTTCCACTTCTTTTGTCGTTTTGAAAAATATGTCAATTTATGAACATGAAGCCACCCTCCACTGTTTGTCGTCTGTATCAGAGTGCAAATGAAACTGTTGGTCTCTGTAACAGAACTTGTTCCACTTCAATGGAGTTCAATGGAGTAACATTAAGTAAATGTCAGGGTTTTTGTTTTTTTCCCCCCATACTTGCAGAGGACTTCCTTGCTTTGTGCAACTGTTCAGAAGGAACATAACGTATCTGAACGGTTGCCATGGAAATAACGATGTTCGGAAAGAACCAAATACCACCAGAAAAAACGTAATTCGTATTTCACAAGCTGTTTTTTTACGTCATTTTTGGAAATTACACAATTTTTTTTGCAACCGTTACCTCAAAAAAATAGCAAAACTGATCCTACTTTAAATATAATAATTAAGTCAGCTTATCCACTGTTAGCAGCGAGCTAATTATGATGATCCGCTATTAAAAACCTGTCTCCTTGTACAAATACAGTGGCCACAGAGCAGGAGGAGCAACATGTGGCACGGCTCACGTTGGGTCCGGGTGTGAATGTGCTCGACGGTGAGGAGCCGAGGGCTTCCCTCCCTGTACAAACATGAACTCTGCAAACATCATCCGCGAAAGAGGTTCGACTTGTGCCAAGACAGCCACGCCTCCTTCGCGAGGGAGCACGCCACCCGACCGCACGTGGCCAAACGAGTCAAACCGCGTCAGAGTATCAAAACCCAAAGACACGGAAAAAAAAAAGTATTTTCATTGGGAGGCTTACCGACGACCCGGTCTCCAGTCTGGACGCCCATCTTCCTCATGGCGGCGGCGAACAGCGCCACGTCTCTCCTGAGCTCGCCGAACGTCACCTTGGTGATCTCCTCGTTCGATTCCCCTGAGAGACAAACAAACAAACAAGCAAACTCGAGTTAGACAAACATACACAGAGCGCGCAAAAGTGAGAAAAGCCACTTTTTTTCCCTTCCTTCTACCTGCTAAAACAACCCGATCAAAACGTGTTGAAACAGGAAGAACGTGACGATTCGTTCACGGAACAAACTGAAAAAAAACCGGCGTCTCATTTCTTCTTCTTTTCATTTGCACAAAATAAGAATATAGTATATAATTATAAGAAAGAAAACATGAGGAAAGAAGCCCAGCAGGTTTATACAAAATTCAAAGCAGTTCCCAAGGTGCACCATTTTCAAAAAGTTGTGTTTTCACACCCAAAACGCATCGCAAGTTCTGCGTTTTCACTGGAAAACAGCACGTAAACAGAGCCTCAGTCTACGTCCAGCAATTAGCAATATCAGCTTAACGAACAGGCCGCTCTGGCCCGACAATGTATTCAGTGTAGTTATAATTTGGGAAAAAATATTAAATTCAGATTTTTCCATTATGATTCGACTTGACGTTTAATTACCTCCCGCCAAGGAGCGTTCATTTGTCCGTTAACGAGATGTCTCAAAAACTAAAGAGCCGATTTTCATGAAAATCGGTCCACTGGTGCATTTTGATCAAAAGAAGAACCAATTAAATATCGGTGGTGATCCAGGTCAAAAATTATTGTTACAAATGTTCATTTCGCGAGATGTTTATACATACTTAGCCTTCAAATGGCGAGTGCAATGTGGGCGATGGAGTCGTAGCATGTTTTTTTTGAATATGTGTCATTTCCCTGAATCCATGTCCTACCCTTGGCGGAGGTCAGAAATCTCTGATTGCTCTTGTTTTGTTTTGTTTTTTTTTAAAGTTCATGAATAGAATTTAAGTAGACACGTGCAGGTGTGCCCCTCAGTGGTATCATGAGTGCAAACAGATAAAAGGGCATCGTGCCTTCAACACTCCCGACTTAATAAGTAATTTTTCTATAGTTAGTCTAATTAGTCAGTTATTTTAAAAACAAATAATACTGAAAAAGCTACATTAAGTATTCCACGTGTTAAAAGAACACTAGCAGGGGGGGAGGCGTCACGTTCCCATGACGACGTGTCCAATTCTGCCCATGCTCCAAATGCAAGGAAACTAGAACCAAAATCACACATTTCCAGTCTTCCTTGGCAGGGAAGAGATAAGAAGGAAGAAACATTTTTACAAAATTAAATAAATAAATAGAGAAGGATGACGTGTGAGAGCAGAGCCAGACAGAAAAAGCCGTATCTCTCTAAGTAACAGCTTCCTGACGTCCTCCGAGGCTCCGCAGCATCGGGACCGATGGCATCATTCCATAATTACATTGCAGCTCCGGGGAGGAGGCTGGGTGCATGTTGGCCAACACACACACACACACACACACACACACACACACATACTCCTGAGAGGTGGTATGAGGGGGGGGGGGGCAGCTAATCTCATCACAACATGACATACGAGTCCACACGTCAACTTTCAGCTGCATGGATCCAGTACAAGACTCATCTCTTCTTTCACAACGTTTCCTTCTGTTTGTGTTATTTGCTAAATCCTCACGTGGATTAAACATACCTGGACGTTATGATGCGTGTGTGTGTAATTAAGAAGGTTTAGATGATTTAAAAAAAAAAAAAAAAAAAAAGGCTGTAAAATTGATAATGATTTGCAGAGTCCACTTCTCGAGGACGACTTCACACACGGGGCGTCTCGTTGGCGTCGCGCCAACTCACTGTGTGGACTTACTGGCGGCGTAGAGAGCCACTTTGTCCTGGTCTGCGTGTTTCAGCAGGTTCTCCGCGTAGTTCAGCCGAGCACCTCGGAACCACTCGGGGACGTCGGATATCCGTTTGGTTTCGTCCACTGCCTGGAGTACACACACACAAAACACACACACACACGCCAAGAACACACGTTATAAGTAGTACAATAAACTACTGGGTCAATAAGGTTTTTCCACAGTGATCACACATATATTGGAGTTCTCATTTGTCATTTCGCAGTCGCCTCTCAGCAGGAAATTCGATCGGCACGCAGCGAATAAATTCTACATATCGAGAGTAACTCGTAATAACAATACGACTTCCTGGTCTGTCCAGACGAATGTTTGTTGTCTATGGCTGTAGCGTATCGTTTACTGTGCTCTTCCGCGCACGCGTCTGTGGTATCATTATAAAAACAACCAACAGTGAAAACTTGCGGCCTGGCGTGCCAACTAAGTCGATTTCAGTGATCTTTAGAACTATTTCTGTCAGAAACACCTGAGCAAAAGATTACAACACTGACACCTCGTGGCTGAAGTAGGAATACTCTTCTCTAAACCAACAGTGGAAGGATCTTTTTCTTGGGTATTCAGATGATTGGACAAAGAAAACGCTGCATCTTTCAACACACTGATTCTTCACTGAGAGCGAAAACCATATTCTAAAGTTTATGACAATATATTAAATAAAAACGCATTAAAAATTAACAGGAGGGTGACGATGGTTTCGTCACCAAACGCCACAAAGCTTTGAACATAATCAGGTCGGACTCACCTCCTCGTAGGACTTGGAGCTCACGACTCCACAGAAGCGCCACACCTGAGCCCAGAACTCTGGGTAGCTGTCCACCGACCACTGGTACAGGTCACTGTAGTTGACTGAGGACATAAAGAGACAGTCCTGAACGTCAAGACCACATGGTATTAGCTAAATATGGGGCAATATGATTTGTGACGCATGCTTAAGAAAGACAAGGCTCTTATCTATATGCTTGAGGATTTTTACTTCCGGATAACAGGTTTGGATTTTTTTATTTCCATCACGAGTGCGTCTGTTCCCACCAGCAGCGTTTCAATGGCAGAGTACCGTATTTTCTGGACTATGGGTCACACAATTTTTTTTGTTTCGCTGGTAATGTGACATAAGATGCGTCCATCCATCTATATATCTGTATATAGTGGTGTATGCCATCTGTGACCACTAGATGTCACTGTATGACCACATAAACCTGCTATAGTACCACAGAATAACCTCTATTATTATCCTATATAAATGAGATCAACCAAAACTTTGCCAAAAAGAAAACGCTTCACGGAACTTCAGCTAAAAATTTTGAAATGTGTAGCTGCAAACAGAAACACAGCATCAGAAAGAGTTCAGAGTGTGAGAGACTGGAAAAAACGAGAGAAACTGCTCCTGGACACGGGACTAATGAATGGGATTTAAATCTGTTGTTTTGCTCCATTTATAGTCTTGGAATTACGGTAGTTGCTTTACAACAGCTTGGGGAAGTTATACTTTACAGCATTTTACCGTATTTCACAGAATATAGATCAATAGTTCGGCTGGTCACTATTCATAGAAAGTTGTGGAACAGCAGCTGCTGGATTATTACATGACATGCTTTTTGACAGATGTGACTTCTAGTCTGGAAAATACGGTAGTTCGGCTGTCTGCTGTTAGATCACATAAGAGTGCCTTTTTTTTGGTTTGTTTTTTTAAATTAGGATGTCAATATGCTCACTGGGTCTGGCGGTTAGCCAGCCAACACCTTTCCATGAATCCCTTCCTGATGTCATAATGAAGAGGTGGATGGAAATAGTCAACAGCCATGTTGGTCGAGACCTCAAGCATTAGCAGCCACAACTGAATCTGCAGAGACTTTACAGTGGGAAGCAGAATGTTTGATACACAAGTCACAGGATTACTGGCAAACAACATTTTTTTAAAGTGGCACTTATAGAAATAGCAGCCCGTGCATTTGTTTATCTGATGAGAAATAACAGTGTTTGTGCTTTCGTTAATGAGCTTCTTGTTTGAGTTATGAAGTAAAGATCAATAATAATTAAATTATTAGTGTTTTAACTGACATTTAGACAAGTTTTACACCATTTTTATAAAAAAAATAATAATAATTCTTTAATATCTGACTTCAACCTAGGATACAAGTTATTTGTGATTATTATCCTTTTAAAAAGAAGAAGCAGTAGGACAACAAAATTAATGATAATTTCTAAGGGAATAATATGAGCGTTATAACGTCTTTATTGCTCTTTTATATTATATAATGATGAGAGGTATGGGGTCTGTGGGACAATGAAAGGGGCTTTGTTTTTATAAGCTTCACAGAACTTTGTGCTGCTCTTTATTGTATAAAAAGTGCATCATAAATAAAGGTATTTATGAGATAACTCAAAAGATGTTGTGGTTTTTCTACATTTTCTAACTTAAAATGAATAAACTAAAAAAAACGGATTACTTTTGATTAACTTGAACTGATAAAACATAATGCTTGCATGATCAACTTTAACTGCTACTCCAGGCAATTTTCAAAACTGTACTTTCTTACTTTAGTAGACAAGTTGAACGTTCAACTATAGTTTTATGCAAATCTCTGCAACTCTATTCAACTAAGGTGCAAAACCTGTCTTTGTGCCATGATGCAAGCTTACATTTCTCTCGAACTACGTAGAGAGAGAAACACTTGCGTGGAGTTTGAGGAAACGACGGTGTAAAAAAAAATTCCAGGTGTCTGTGCATCACTTGCGCTCACATACGCTCGCGCTCCCGTCTGACCCGGATTATGTAACGTCGCTCATCGCCAGGGTGAGGAGGTTTATCAGCATTCCTGATGTGGGATTAATGTGGTAACGAGACGACAATGGATGCGTGTCATCTCTGAAGAAGATGACAGGAGACCACCATCATCATCATCACTTCCTTATTGATGTGTGTGATCTAAATTAGATAAACGGATCCGACAGGGGGAGGAGGAGGGGGAGTGTCAGGCTCCAGCACACCGACAGTCCGTGTCGCGCCTCCACACTCACCCAGATTAATCCCGCAGTCCTTGTTGACCTGCATCCTGAACTTGTCCATCTGCGTGTTCTTCTTGGAGTCCGGGTACCACAGCACCTTGCTGTCCATGTCCATGATCTTCTCGCTCTTTCCCTCCGTGTCTTTGGACATTGTGGCGTCTCGTCAGCGGGAAACAGGCGGTGGTAGAAAGCAGCTGGAGGTCTGTCCGCTCCGGGAGGGCTCGGGGGCGAAGGAGGAGGTGGAGGAGGTGGATGACGCGGGGGTTAAATGAGCTGAGAGCCGAGAGAAGCTTAGCGTGTCCGGCTTGGAGGAGGTTAGCAGGACTGTCAAAGACAAGCGTGCGGCTCGAGGGATAAAACCCACAGGCCACGCCCCGACGTGATGACGCAAAAAAAAGAGCTACGTTCAAGAGTGGCAGTGTTCCGGAGTGTTACGAAGAGGAAGAATGTTCTGCAACAATAAGGGTTGGGAGAAAGGACAAACAAACAAACAAACAAAAAACATTCGCGTTTAATCTTTTATTTTTAGACTAAGAGTGAATTGTTATTAAGAGTTTAATTAAGAATATTGTTTTTTTTTATGTTATTTGATCTATAATAAAGAGTGGAAAATCTGACCTTACTCTTATAACTCCGAGAAAATCAAAATATTGAAACTACATGCTGACAAAAATGAACGAGAAACAAAATTATTATTATTATTATTATTATTATTATTATTATTACCTTTGCCCACAAAAGTTGGGTAACCAGAAGCTGGTAGAGAAGGTTATGTTTTCGTCTGCATGTATTTAGTGGTTCGCATGTATGTATGTATGTATGTATGTATGTATGTATGTATGTATGTATGTATGTATATTACCAATATCTGAACAGTGAATAATTTCATAACTATGATTGTATACATCATGACATCATGAAAATAATTATTTGCTGAAAATTGTCGAAATAATAACTTTGTTCAGAACAGAAAATATGAAAATATTGAGAAAAATACAGTGATATATTAGGATTATGGAAAACTTATACTATTATTCTTATTAGAAAATAATTTATATTTAATGAGCTCATGACAATCCGATTGAGGAAAGATTTTAATGTATATAGCTTATAAAAGTGAGAAATATAAACTTTTTAAAGAAATAAATCAGATACATGACTTTAATCTCAGAGGAGAGTTCAAGTTCAAGATTTTAAAAAGTTATAAAACTTGTATCTTGTAATTCTCACAGGTCAAAATATCTGAATTGTGTGCAGAAACCTTGGCATTCTTGTCAGAATGTTTATAATAATATGGTAATAACAGAATGCTGAGAAGAAAAACATCTGAATTTTGTGAAAATATTGAAGGGCTGCAGAGACCTTGAACGCCTCCTCAACATGAACGCGCCGCACACACGCAGGGTACAGCGTGGCGCACGCGCGGCGAACCTCCGCGACCGAGCAGAGGATTGTGATTGGTCCGCACCTCGCTGGTTCCACATCAGCCGACACATCGGTCTATGCAGGGGGCGTGGCCACGAGGCATGACGGACAGGCCGATTTCAATGGAATGCCTCCAGCCAATTAGAGAGCAAGAAGCCATGAGCGTTTTAGAGGTGTGCCCAATCAGAGGGCAGGAATCAGCTCGCGTCTTCTTCACGATACTGAGTTAAACTTGCGGTAAATAATTGAAGACTTTTGGAGCAACTTTATAAAACCCAACATGATAGAAAAACCACCAAAATAAATAAAGAACAGAACAGCTGTTTAGTTATTTACACTTCTTACAAAGTCACATCTTTTTAAACAATCATATATGAAATACATTGTGCTGCGCATTGAGTGGGTGAAGCTATGAAGGGGTTTGACGATTTCAGAATAAAATGGACACCTTCTGATTAAGAAACATTCTAATCTCAGCATTTTTCATCTTTCTTTTCATCCATCTTTTTGTCTTTTAGTCCCTAATAGATATCATCTTAACCCAAACCCTATTTTGTGACGCTTGACCATGAACTGAAAATGTAAAGCCACATTGGAGATCTAAATGGAGATCATTTATATCTCCATTGTGCTTTTGTAGGCTTTCACATTAACTTAGAGGATATGCCTCCATTGACAGTCACTGTCAACCTTGTAGAGTTTAATTCGAACATTGATTTTGTCTTTCAGCGTGGATCCTGACAGGCACCCTGCAGATATCACACCACCACAACTGTTTGACCAGACTGTTTTCAAATCAGCTGTGCAGCCAAAAGTCCATTTCAGTACCCGGAACAAACTCCAGCCGCCTCCGCGGTGGGGGCCGCTGCTCTTTGGATCCTGTGCTGATGTGGAGCTGATGTGGAGCTGACATGTTCGCGCACTGCCGTGAACCCCACTGCATTAAATAGAAAACTCCCGAATCAGCAAATGTATGTTTAAATGCATGGGACTGCCGGCACGCACTACAGATAGTGTGTACTTTAGAGAAATATAGACACTCTATAGAATTTATGATGATTGCACTGATACTTGTGGTTATCTTCTGGTGTGAGGTACGTGTTTGTTACGACTACAGTTGAAAGATATAAAAGTATAGATCAGAACACGATCAGGTTCAGTTTTGGAATTAAAATATACTTTTTACTGGCAGTTTAGATCAGGGGTGTCAAACACATGTTAGCTCGCGTGCTACATGCAGCCTAATTTCATCTTGAGTGGGCCCGACTGGTAAAATAGCACCATAATAACCCTTGGCGCAGAGTATACGTGATGAAAATGCCATGCGGCTCAGATTAATAAGCAACTTTTATGTTAAAATAAAAATCACTGTAACAGATTGCCACCTCACTAACCCTAACCCGTACTATCTGGACTATAAGAGTGTCGTTTTGGTTTTTTTCTCTCTAACACTTGTGCTGTTCGGCAGCTTGGGCAGACAATATGATGTGATTGAGAGCCTTCTGATGTCAGGACAGTTTTTGCTCTTGCAACAGGAGGAGACCAACAGCCTCCCCATGTTGCTGCCTTTATTAGAAGTTGGCATGGCTGCCGTGCCTGTTGTTTTCATGCAACTCGTGAAAAAAAATCTACTTATGTTAAAATGTGCCGTATGTAATGCCTTGCACCACAAGATGCCACTGTATGACAACAGATACCACAGAACCACAGTACCAAAAGAAGAAGAAAAACATAGCATATTTACCCAACGATGTAATTAAAACATGCGATTACAATTTTTTACGGCAATGGTGCAGCGTGGTTCACTGCTATTAGGGTGTACTCAAAAAACAGCTTGCACAAGATTACTTTTCATACTGTATTCAGATTCCTACATTGTGATCGACTGGAACATTATGCAACACATTTACCGTATTATCTGGACTATAACCTTTTTAAAGTTGCTTGACTGGTCAAGCAACTCGTATTAAGAGGGAACTTCTACACTTTTATGTTATGTATGTACCACCTAGCACCACTAGATGTCACTGTGACAGATTGCAGCATCATTGTCACCCCCCGAAAAATCTCAAATACGACAATCATCTGGACAATCTACCATGCAACTCTTTTTTTAAAAAGCAACCTGTTAAAATGTCCTGGTAAGTACCACCAAGCACCACTAGATGTCAATGTATAAGAACAGATAGATGCTCAAGTACCACAGAATAACTTCCATTACCAACAAAAAAAAAAGCTAATCATGGGCTAATAACTATAGTTCTGAAGAACAAGAAAAGGACTCACCTGAGATCAAAATGTTTTTTTTTTATTATTCATTTTTGCATTGAAATCTACATTCATATTAGTATGATGTCATTTGGTACAGTAAACACTGTCGATGTGTGGTCTGTTATACTGGAAAGTTTCAACTGAATAGCAAGCATCAGTCGATTAGATTTTATTTATTTTTTCATACGTAGGTTTGCTGGCCCCTCATGTTGGAATTTCAACCAAAAAAATAAGACAGAAAAAGAAAAAACAAAAAGGGAAAAAAAAAAAATACCCCAACATATTCAAGGACTGAGGAGACAAAGAAACACACGCTACATAACAGAGAGGATATATATTTGTAAAAGCACATTCGCATTAATATTCAATGCTTTGGAATGAAAACGGCAACAAAAGAGGCTGGAACAAGTGTCCTGATTGCACTTGGCAAATTCCACTTACGTATGATGGGGAAATCTCAATTTGTGCCATATATATGCATGAATACAAGTCACCCTCGAGCCCCACGCCCTGCCCAGCAAAACAAAACAAAAACATAATAAATAAGAAAGAAAAAGAGTGATTCGATTGGTCCATGAGGTAAAATGTGGAATTAAAAAAAAAAAAAAGAGAGAAAGACAAAGAAAAGCAGATCAAGTGCAGAAAATATAAATTAAAGAGGGAAACGGAGACAAGAAAGCATTAAGATTTCATCGAATTCCATTAAAAGCTGTTGGATGATCGTAGCTTCATATTTACACACTGAGGCGGCAAACAGCTTCACAGAAGAAGATAAAACTGGATTCTACCATATTCTCTTTTATCATCCTTCATTTTTTCCCCCCCCCCCCCCCCCCATTTTATGTTCTCGGGAGGCAGAAGAAGTGACGAGAAGCAGTCAGAGTGCAGCGGAGGAGCTCTTCTCCGTCTCTGCTACGAGGAAAAGAAGCACTTCGATAAAAAGTAAAGAGATGGGACGACTACCCTGCTTCGAGATCAACCTCCCCCCCCACCTCCCCCTTCCGTCCCTCTCTGACGGCTGGGCATGCGGCGACGCTACATCGAGCAGGCGGCGTTTGAAAAGAGCACTTCGAACATCGATCTGAGGAGTGTGAGCGGAAGCAGCAGCTTGTAGTGTTCAGCAGGGAAACCCAACGGTGAAGCAGTGGCAGCGGATCTACCTCACGACTCAACGCCGGGGGGGGGGGGGGGGGGGGGGGGGGGATTTAACGACTCTCCTCCAAATCTCTCGCGAACCGGGAAGCTCGAAACAACCTCCTCGAAAGACTCGACTTGTTCGTCCTCCTATGCTCCAGGAAGTCTCCACGTGCCAAAACGCACGGCGGAAGCTCTGAGGGCAAACAACTTTTAGCTTCCGTGACTTGAAAATCTCAGCTCAAACGGCATTTTTACACCGCAGCGCGCTTCAGCCTGCGCTGCTCCACCTCTACTCTCTACAAACACTGGCCAACAAGCTAATAACGGAATCATTTGAAGATATTTTAAATGTAAAAAAGCCAATTAACTCAATAACTCGCCAATCGAATATTTGAACCAATTGGAATAGCAATTAAAAAAAAAAAATCCTTTCTACTGCAGTCAACGTTTATGCAGTTTGCTTATCAAAAATAGTTCTACACAAAGTTAATACTCATATTCAGAGGCATAGTCATTTATAGTTGTACATTTCTACATTTTCCAGTTATTGGCTTTACTGCAGTTAAAAGTTCCCAAAGGTATTGCGTCATCAGCAGCCATTAGACTATTTCTTCAGTTATCAAAAGGAGTATGTCACTGTTGTCACGCAGCTTTTTTTTTTTTTTTGCTTTTCATAACTGTCGAAGAGCCGTGAACGCCGACTAACAGGAGGCTCGTCAAAGTGCTTCAAACGTGAGCTTGAGAGAAGCCGGAGCACATAAGAGCGAACAAGTCCGTCTCTAAACTTTTTGTTTCTTTTGATCTGAGACATTGTAATAATTCTCTTCTTCCTCTTTTTTTTTTTTTTTTTTATAAAGTTTCACTCTTTTCGACGGGATTGTCACGTTGTCCTCCTCCCTCGGGCGTACAGGTAGGCAGTGAGTTTGAGAGCCATCATAATGTTTATTGAACCGGAGACTTTCTTACGGCCCGTGCTTTCTGTTGGTCGGTAGAAACGGAACGTAAAAGGAGGGGTGAGGAGGAGGAGGAGGGGAGGGTGGGATGAAAAGAGAGGACACCTCTCAAGAGTCTGTAAGGCCCAATGTGGGCTCAGTCCTGTCCAATCTGGCCCGCTCTGACCCGCGCTTTGCTTCGGCCAAATGCAGTCCGGTCCGGTCCGAGCCGAGCCGGGATCCGGGCCGGGGGAAGGGGAAGGGGGGTTCAGAACAGTGCTTTGGATCCCTGCTTCTCGAACTCTGACCAGGCGTCTTTCAGCTCCATGAAGATCATCTTGGCGTAATGTTCGTACGGTTGGCCCGTCGCCTGCGGAGAGAGACGAGAGTTTAAAACCAGACAACCGACGTGTAGACGATCCGCTCCGAATGCTGCTTTACCTTATCGGGATGGACGACCAGCACGGCCTTTCGGTAGCATTTCTTCACCTGCTCGGGCGTCACCAGGTCGGCCATGCCCGCGGGCTTCCAGCGGGTTTCCCCCTCCCACAGCACCGTGTGGAGGGTCGACAGCAGCGCCCGGATGTTCCGCTCCTTCCCCTCGATCCAGTCCAGGATCTGAGCGTGGAAAAGCAGAGGATTCATTTCTCATGTTCGTCAAATGTTGTGACGGGAGTTTCACAACTATATTAACCACCGTGACTCTGAAAACACTTTTTTTTAAAAGATCCATAACTCTCAGATACCTCAGCTCAGCTCTCAGTTGTGTTTTGTTCGCTACTCTTAAGAAATTGCAGGTTGGTTTTGCCCCACGGGTCTTATGTTGGACAACCCTGATCGAAATTAGACACACTAGTGTGTCAATGAGACACATTGAGAATGCCAAAGAAGATTAAAAGCAGAATATGAAAAAAATGCAATTATGGAGCACAGATAAATTGCTCAACTTGAAGAAATTATAATATTCTGTTGCCATACAGTGACACCTAGTGGTCTTAGATAATATTTAAATGTATATTTTGATCATCAAAACAGAACAGGCAAAGAAAGAGTGATTGACAGTCCAGAAAATACAACACTTTGTCAGTTGTGTCTCAATGCTGAGAGCAAGCAATAGAAGTGATTAATTTATGAGCAGTGTAAATAATATAAACAACATCGCAGTGAGTGAAAGACTCTTTCTGGATGCTCCTCCATGACCCAGGTGTATGTTACCTGCAGTTTAAGAGGGTCGATTTCTTTCGTGAGCTCCTGCCGTCTCATTTCAGCGATGGTCCTCGGTCCCGTCCTGTCCATCTTGGATGAAAAACCCTGAGTGGACAGCAGCTCCTCGAAGTCGTCCTCCTTCACCTTCGGCCTCGGGCCTGCGTGGCAACCAGAAAAAAAACAAACTGTGTGAAGCAAAAAAAGAGACGCACCAAACAACAAAACAAAACAACCTCGCTTCTTACCGAACCCAGGCCCGCGGACTCCCCTCTCCCCCCGGCCCCCGATAACGCTGGAGAGGTTGAGGTTGTAGTTGGGCCTCGAGGACTGCGCGCCGGCGGTCTGAGGTGCCGGCGGCGTCTTGGCAGAAGATCCGGGACCCGATCCGGCCATCCAGGGCTTGTTCTGGGCTGAGGTGGGTCTGGCAGCCTGCCAGGTCTGATTCTGAGGCTTCGCCGAAGAGGAGGAATCCTTTGAGCTGTAGGAAGGTCCGGAAAACTGACTGCTGGAGGAACCTGAGAGAAAACACTGATTTTAGACGATTCCCGTTCAAAAAAAAAAAAAAATCACAAAACGTGTCGACGTCTGAGCTCGTTTCTCACCTGGTAAATTGGCGCTCAGACTTCCGAGGTCAGCAAACGGGTCGAAGGTCTGCGACTTGGCCTTCGACATGGAGGCGCCACCAGAAGCTAAAACCAGTCAAACACAGCGGGCATCATTTCTCAGCTTCGTATTTTAAGATTTTCCACACTTGAATTGTTCTACAGAGGAAAGACGTGTGTGGGGGGTTCACAGAAAATGTGAATACGAAACATGGTTTGAATCCCAGATAGTGAAATTCAAATCGTTGCCAGTGACTTGAATGTTGATCAACATTAAAGGTGAACACAGTGGGATCGATCCATGTCTCTGGAAATGATTAACAAGGCTGCAGAATCTGATGGCTTCAATATTTCCCACTTCACAAGGATTGTAACTGAGTTCGTTTTTGAGGAAAACAGTATATTTATATCTTTTTAAAATAAGTTATAGAAGTGCAGAAAATGCCAAAATATAGAAAATGTTTGTCACTCAGAACAGAAAGCTAATTTTTTTAATCAAAAGTGTTTCTCAAACACCCACCAGCGACTCGAATAATGGAAACCAGTTGGATTGATCAGAGGTAAATATGAGCTGAAAATCTTTGATTTAAAGGATAAAAATAGAACCACGTTTTGGATTTCATCCCTCACCCTTTTTGGAAACTGAAAGTTTAGTTTGAAAATGTTCAAATAAAGTGAAAATCGTCAATAAGAACAGTCGAGTTTCACGTCTTTGTTCTCCCAAATACCAGTGAAAGGAAAAAGGGAAAATCGATGTGACGAACAACTTGCGACTCCATGATCACGTGTCGTGTTGCTTCAGCGAGGCGCAGCGCGCTCGGGGAATTCAGACAATACTCGGGTTTTCATCTGGCTTGATGCTCAACGGACAATATGTTGATTATTTATGGAAGCTCAGTCAAGTTGTACAGAGGATATCCAGGCAGACGGGAAGTTTCCACATGAAAGGCACGGTGAGTCCAGTGATTTGTTTTGGATGAAATATTTCACTTCATTATTGCAAAGTACCAGAAGACACAAGCACTGTATAATCGGGAAACATTGACAAAATCCATAAACTTGACAATTACTTCCAATCTGGGAAACTACAGACAATCCTATAACAGGGGAAATACAATAATATGGTCCAGTCTCGCCATCAGTACATTTAGGAGAAGAGAAAGAGAGCTGGCATTTGGAAGTACAAAGCAGAAGAAAAACAAATTCACATGTTTAAATAATAAAAATTTAAAAGGTGGGTTTGAAATGACCTCATAATTCGGCCTAATATCGATGTTACCAAGGTGTCAAGTGCTCCAGTGTCATGCAGGTGTGCGACTTATACGCCACTCCTCCCGCTACCTGTGCTCGTATAGCTGGGCTTTCCAGAGGCGGAGCTGAGGCCGGCCGTGGAGCCGGCTGCCCAGCTGTCCCACCCGCCCAGCAGGTCCGGCTGGCTGGCCGAAGACGTCATCTTTGGGGTGTCATTCACGAGCTTATCTGTTACAAACAGTATGAGCAGAGGTCAAATTGCAGGGTTTATACAAACATGTGACAAGATGTCACTCCAGAGCGGCGGCGTGACTCACCGAGGTTGAAGAGGCTGCTGTTGGAGGCCGGGGCGGGGTTACTCGCAGCTGAATTGAACCCGCTGGTGGCCGAGCCGTCCGAACCCAGCAGGTCCCCGAACAGGTCCGGTCCCGAGGCCTGGCGGGATGACCCCACGCTGGAGCCGACGCCAGAACCTGAGCCCATCCCGAATGGATCGAAGAAGTCGCTCATGGCTGCAGAACAGAAAAAAGAAAAAAGGAAAAATAAATCTCATCACATGTCAGACTCATTGATTCACTTAATGTTGCACTCTGGATGTGCTGGAGCCTTGAGAACACGAACCACTACGCCACCTTGTGGCCATATTATTTTCCAACGTCTCAGCATTACATTGTGAACGTCTAACCTGCTCCTCACTTTATTTGTGATTATGCCTGAATCAAATGCTTTAACATTTATTGTCTTGGCAGAACAAACATTTCCAAAGTAATGATTGAAAGGGAAGCAGAAGGAAGCTTGAACTGATGTAGTCTTCCCCTCTGTAACGATTCACAATAAAGATATTACAAATATGCAACACACAACAACCAAAATGACTATGAAGTCTGAGAAGCCTGCACAGCCACTCTCAGGTTTAGAGTATTTCCATCATGACTAAACCATTTCTCCATTTGAACAACATGCTGGTTCTAATTACTTGCAAATCTCGGCATGCAGGCAGAACTCCGCACAAAACTGGTTCTTCAAAGGATTTTACATGTCGACTTGAAGATCATATCCAAGATCTTGGCTCACTGTTGGCTCACAACGGGTCCCATCAAGCATAATACTAACTGATCAAACAGGTTATATTCTTTCCACAATACGAGGAAGTGCCAGAACATCATTAACTCAACGAGTTCAAGCTCTCCTGAAGTGATTATCGTACTGGATGCAGAGAACTCCTCGACAGGGTGGAGTGGAAGCACCTTTTTTAATCTATATTGTTTCAATTCCTAATTTATATCATGGAAGAATTTATTTCATGCCCGCCCAGTTGCTTCAGTCGACACAAGCAGACTCATATCAGGCTCATACATGGTTCCTTGAACATATTTGAAGGAGACCTTTATTAGTTCGTATCGAGTCGTTGACATCTCCGCCCAATCGTGAGAACTGTGTAATTCTTGTGATGTGATCGGCTTTTATCAAATCTTACGTTTGGATTCTGGGGTGGCCGTGCCGGTGGGACCGCTGAAGAACAGGTCGTCCTGTACTGCACCCGACTGACCAGCAGGAGGCGAGAAGAGATCGTTGAGGAGGTCGCTGTTGCTGGAGGAAGCTTTCAGTCCTCCCTGCTCCCCCTGTGGAGGGGCGGAGGACGAAGTGGAGGACATGGAAGGAGGTTCAGGGTCAGAGTTCAACCCCAAGAGGTCGGCTGTGTCGCCTAAGGGAGACTCCTGGGCTGGAGGGGGGGAGGTCTGGGGAGAGGCAGGGACACCGGGACAATCCACAAGTTAATGGAGGCAAAAAATAAACAAAACAAGTGTTTCGAATGTATTTAGATCAGGTGTGTCAAACATAGGGGCCCACAAGAGGCACTAATCTGCCCCGCCAAACCACCAAGCACATTGTAAGAATTTCAAAGGAAGCACACCTGAAAGTCGGCATCGAACAAGGGTTCACTGGTGTCCCGGGACAGCGGCTCCCCACTGGGGGCAGAATAGGAGCAGGACTCTCCTTCTGACTGGTCACTCAGGTCTTCCAGGTCATTGGTGGATCCTCCTTCTTGGCTGTCGGAGGGATCCTGATGGCTCCGAACGTCTACCGAAACCAGAAGCAGTGGAAGTCAGAAGTCGGATGTGCTGAGGCCGACTTGACGACGAGAAGCGCAGGTACAATACCTTCCCAATCCAGTGTTTGGAAGAAGTTGCTGGCGTTGGTGTCGCTACTCATGGGAGACTCTGCTTCGGTGGCCGTGGACCCTTCTGGGGTCTGAGCAGCCTGGGGCGACTCCGAGTCGTAAAATGCAGAAGAACCCGGCTGACGAGGCAACTCCGGCTTTCCTGTTATGATGGACAGAGTCGGAGCATTTTCAAAAAGTTGCATTCCTCCCATTCCCATAGCGACAGGCTCACAGTGTTTTCAAAAAGTAATGTTTTCAGTGTCTCCGAGCACTATAAATGGATGCGACCACAGTTTTGGTTTTACACTTGGACTTCACTTCTGGATTAAAGCCACCTACCAAATTTACTGAGAATCTCCTGCTGTTCGTCACGAGAGGAGAAGAGGATTTTGGGGTTGAGGCCCTTGGTTTGGAAGCCCTCCCACGGCGGGCTCTTGGCGCTGGGTCGGTCTCGGGGCTCCACCTCGATGTCCAGGTTGACCTGGAACAGATCCGGGTACTTTTCTTGGATGTCGCAGGCGTCCAAATCATACCTGGAAGGGGACGAAGTAACATCAGGACGAGGAAGTTAGAAAAGTGTTGGGTCAAACAAAAAAAAATTTAATAAATGGTAAGCACTGTAGCCATACTTGGCGAATTTGACCGTGGTGGCATTTCTCGGCACGAAGCCTGTGTGGAACTGGATCTGGAACATTTTCATAGACGCCATCTGGAACAGATTTTCAATGGATGGATTAGTTTGGATTTCTTCTTCTTCTTCTTCTACGATGTCCTCCAAAACTAACTGATGCAGATTTAAAGTATTTTAGACAAACAACAAAAACTAAAGTTCATCTATGTGTCCATACCTTTGCCTGGAGACGTCCGCCCAGCGTAGATCTAGCGTGATAGATCACGACCAGCACGTCTCCCTGAACCGTCACGTTCAGGGGAATCTCTGCTCTCCCGTCTTCGATCTTAAAATCCCTGAAAAGACAGAACATGATACATAAACAAAACAAAATTGCTTTTTAGATCATTTTCAATAAGGAGCCTTTTTGTAAACCAGATAGTTGTGAAAACTGTGACTTTTCACAACAAATCTGCATCATACCAGTAAGATAAATAAGTTTCAAGCTCTTTTTCTTAATCCATGCAAACAACTTCTTTATTTTAAGTCGCTTCTTGCCATTTGCCAGATAAGCTGGAGTTCCTGTGCTTTGGGATGACTTCAGGAAGTCGCTAAATCTTGCGTGTCAGAAAAGGGAACAAACGCCACAAAAAGATGTGTTTACATATCCTCTGCCTGTAACTCAATGTCCGCAGGAGTTGTGTGAATTCTCTCAGACGGGAAATTGTATTTGTCAAGTTTTCATGGGACGATGATCAGGTTATTCCTTTCCTGTCACCACTGTCAGGACAAGTGTACTTCTCCAAAACAGAACTCCTGGATCATTTATGATGGTAACAAAACAGCAGATTAGAGCTTTGCAGACGACTGTAGGATTTCTTCAGTACGGCGGTCCAATCATAGACATTACTCACACGAGCTTCTCAGTGCAAAACAGCTCTCAGTTGAATATCAATGGCTGGAAATGGAAACGTCGTCTGAAAGTGCCCGTCACCGTGTGTGAATGCTCACTTCATCTTGTCGTACTCCTGTGACGTGGTGAGCACCCGCTCGTCTCCCACGTAGACCTCGCAGAACGGCCGGCAGCCGTTTCGCTGCTTGTTGAAGAGTGGCACCGGCGTCATGATGATGGAGTGGATGGTCACGGGCTTACTGTGGGGGATGATGGGCTCGTCGGCCATCATGTCACACATGTACTCGATGTACCTGGCAACAAAAGGCAGCATTTGAATACACTCATAGTTTAAGACAGAAATCTCCAACTTTAATCAGCAAAAGAACCATTTGTCACTTTCCACCAAATCAAATTTGGACATTTTTAGCCGTTTTAACTGTTTTGAGATGGTCTTGCGTGATTCTTTCATTTTAAAGACATTTTTTCTTCTACAATTATTCCCATTTTTTGTGGTTTTGTCCTTTTATCTCCCGTTATTGTACCTTTTTTAAAGCCTCTTTGAGCCAAGAGATGAGTCCTTTTTGAAAATGGCTCTGGCGTGTACATACAATAAAAATAAGACAAAACATTCATTCACGTAAAATTTTGCGAAAGCTTCAGGGAGCCACTACAGAGAGGCTAAAGAGCCACATGTGGCTGCAGAACTCTGGTTGACTGACACTTTTATTGACACTTGATTGAAGGAAAAACGTTGAAATTTAAAGATTACTATGAAATTGGGCTGAACCTGCCCTGCCCTGCCTTACTACAAGTGTAGTACCTTTTGTGTGACGGTGCTATGCCTGGTGGGAAGCGTTTCATGGAGAACATGTAGACGGCGGCCTCGGCGGTTGTGAAGAGACGGCAGAAGCACAGGAAGGAGCAAACCGCCACCGCTGAGGCTGCTCGGCCATCCTACACAGAGAGGGGGGGGGGGGAAACAAAACAAAACGAGGGTGATGATCCTTCTGGGTTTCCCCTTTCCCGAAAGACACGGCGAAGAGCGGCTGACTCACCAGACAGTGGACGATACAGATGTTCCTCTGGTCCTGTTTGAGCCAGAGGTGCATGTTTTTACACACGCTATAGAGGCTGCGCAGGTTCGGAGCGCGGCGGACCTGCCAGTTACACTCAGACACCTGCACAGACGCAGATTTGGAAGTCGATTAACAATTTAATCGGGAGTCGTATTTCTCAAACCGACACGTTTCTCCTTCTCGTCTTACCCTGTTGTGGAATCGGGAGGGCCTGTACGACCGCTTGGAGAGGTTGTAGACGGCGTAGTGGCCGGCGTGGCGCGAGTCCAGGAACAGACGCACGTCCTCAATGTTGTTCTTTATGGCCGACTCCACCCCCTCAGCTGGGAAAGGCATGACTACAAGCACACGTCACTCGTTTATATTTACATTTTAAGGCACTATTGAGATTTTGTACTATTGAATACCTACAAGGCTTGAAGAAATTCATCTTTTAAACCTCATACAAAAGAATGAGAGACCTTTTATTGCCGTAATAAATGTTTTTCTTTATTGCTACTACTTTTATGCCATTCATCGACAATGTTGATGAACTGTATATGAATATCTGCTCTACTCATCATTGTGCCTTGAGATTCAGATTTCTGCTTTGCATAAAGAAAAAGACAAGTTGATCGAACGATTAAAAGCGTTTTTGTGGAGGGTTTCCTTCATACCTGCTATTCTGGAGGTGATGTATGAAATATCAAGGTCTCCCTTGGCATAGCTGCGGAAGAGGTGAAAAAAGGTGTTATTACACACACACTAATAAAACGGTTCAACTCATTTTCGGGGGATTAATGAACTAGCTACAGGAGAAACTAGAAAACTATAGTACAATTAAAGCTGCCTAAGCTAAGACACCACACACAGTTTAAAGTAGACATATTACAAGCAGTTTGAGCTTGTAGTAAGTCCAAAAATCTGCCAATGACAAGTGAATATCATCTTCATTTGAAGATGCTGATCGAGAAATCGGACTTAAGCTTCGGTTGCGTCTTTCACTACATGTGACGGGATGCTATCATACGAGAATATTCATGCTTCCTGCTGAGTTGTAAAAACAGTGCAAACATCCGGCAGATGCTTGTCGTCGACTGGAAACACTTATTTTTAATTAACCAATGCAAAAATCAAGCTTCATTGAATACAAATGGCAAAAATCAAGAGCAATGACAAAAAAATACAAAAAATAAAATAAAATACCTGCAGTTTGTTAAAATTTAGTGAAGACAAACAAAGGAGGCCAAGCAAAGAAAGTTCACTCTCTATGCTGATGATTCAGTTTTCTCTGGATGGGATTAGGGCGAACAAGAGACGCTGGTTAAGACGTAAATGTAGCAGAGGTGATTATTAAGTAAGCAGTGGAGCCATATTTGAACTATTCATTCATTCATTCAAACCAACATATCACGGACAGTGAATCCTGACACGGATTAACTGTATCTTGAACATATTTATGAAGCTGGTTAAAGCTAATTCAACTAACAAAAGATTTATAAATCACGTATGAATGATGCTCATTTAACTCTTCACACACATTTTGTGAAAAAGCTATAAACGGACAGTCATATGGACGGACCAACTTGAATTGCTACTCAACTATAAAACTACAAACTCTGGAGGCAAACGTTGTTGTTATTGTTCATCTATGCAAGTATGTGCAGAAGAACTATTTACTATGACGTGGTGCACATGCGCAGCAGCAGCACTTTAGAAAAGTTGCGTTCCCACGAAGACTGAGTTACAGCAATTTCAAAAAGTTTCATCTTGGGAGCGAAAAGTTGTGTTTTCAACGACTCCCAGCATCGCTGTCGTGTTAACGGACACCTAAAAACTGGGCTTTTTCCCTTAAAAACATTGTTTAAACGATGACTCAATTTCTCCATGAAGACTTTTCCTTGTTCGTGCCTATTATATATCCCAGTACCGTATATATTTTCATACACTAAAGGTTATGGGTTAATTTTTTTTTTTTATATGAACTCCTCAGAAAAAGATAGCAAGTACAAATTGATGATTTATTTATGTGGCAACAAAAGCTTGAAATAAAGCTAAAGAGAACGGGAATTACAGAGGTAAATGTGCTCTAATTTCAGCAAATGGTTACTGGGGAAAGTTAAAAATAATGTCTTGTGAAAGAAAAGTGCTCCAGTAATTAGACGACGACGGTATGGAGAGAATTCTTCATATACAATATCTTGTACAAAATTGATCAGTTTGTACAAAACATGTAAACAAAAAAAATACAATTTAAAAATCTTTTTTGGCCCCGATAGTCTTTTAAATCCAAAGCTAACCTCACGAAAACCCATCGCCTGAGGTTTAATGTATAAAATGACTAATTTTAAGCCTAATACTTTCATTGATTATCAGCAGGTCTCAATAAAAAAAAAAAAAAACACTCTCGCCATGTCACTCTCTGCAATCATACGACTGAATTATCCGCTGTGTGAGGTTAGGATCAGCAAGCTGTGATGACAGGACACAGCACAGTAGAAAGCCGGGGACATGTCTCTCTTTTCACGCCTCCTCTCAAACAAACACACGCCATGAAAAACACACACGAGCCGACGCACGTCACCGACCCGGATTTACCTTGGGCTGCTAGGTGATGCACACATAGTGGGACCATGGGCGGGGGGAGGGGGGAGGGGGTGGGGGAACAGAGAAAAGAAACAACAAACAAAACAATAAACCAAACCAGCAAACAGATGGAGCAAAAACGGATGACAGAAGAAAACCAAATGAAACATCAGACGTGTGGGATCGCGACAATTGGAGGAACACATTGCTGATTCTCAGCCCGTCGAAAATATTGACGGTCATTCTCAGTCCGTCAGTCTCGCGAGCAGACTGAAATCAGAAGGACGCCACATTTTAGACAAATGAGTAACAGAATGTTCCTCGTGCATGTATATCGGGGTGTCGGAGAAGGAGTTGTCCCAAAAATATTCAACAATTCCTTTATATCAAGTCCTGCAGTCTACAACAAACTATAAACATTTTGTAACAAGTTTGACCCCCAAAAAAAAGGAAAGAAATTGATATTTTATTTGTTTTCTTCAAGCGTCAATTAGCGTCGTCTGAGCTGCGTGTTTACATGAGGTGTATTCCAAACTGTGCAGCAGGTTGTCATCAGTAAAAACCCAAACACAAAAGAAAATAGTTCCTTTCACATGGTTTTCTTTGTAGGTTGTTGCAGTTTCATTACACCTCGCCATATGCGTAGTGAGAAGCTGGGTAGACAGTAAGTTGCACGTCGTCTGCCAAAAAGGTAAAAAAAAACCCAGCTTGGGAGACACAAATGTACTTATTTACAATTTTTCTCCATTTTGCCGCCTGCGCATCACATCATCACTGCAGAGACCTGTACTAAACAGTTCCCTGGAGGAAAGTGGGAGGAAACTGGTTTATCATCATCGTGGATTACAAGCTTCCCTATGAGTCGCCACGGAACAGCAAAGAAAAACAGGAAAAGAAATCACAACTTTCATTGACCGATTTTGAAAAAAATGAAGAAATCCAACTGCTTCTTACTTTGCTACTGACTGGATGACCTTGGAGGAAGTGTCCTTTATGTTGGTCAGGAAGCGCTCGGTTCCCCCTCTTAAGATATCCAGAAGACCGCTCCCTGTCTGATCTGGATCGTACACACCTGCTGGCGTTGATAAAAAAAAACAAACAAAACAGGAACCAAAATAAATTCACAACAACAAAGTCGATCATGAAGAAGCAGCAGGTCAATTAACCTTTTGAGGATTGTCCTCCCTGATTGGGGAGAGTTTGCATTTTATGTTTGCTAACCCAGCATCCCCGAGGTTTTCATATTCTCCACTATATGTATATTATACCTCGGCTGAAATCTGCTGGCGTTACTTCATGTTGACACACAACAACACGCGTCAAGAGATGCTCCTCGAGGGGAAAGAGCAAAGATGCTCTGCTTTACGACAGATGGTTGACTGGCAGGGCGGAAATCCTCTTAATGGACAGCAGACAGCTTCTGTGTGCGTGCGTGAGGGAATTTATACACGACCATATAAAGTAAACGTAGAGAGATATGGTACTCAGCAATCACCATCCTTTTTCAGCCTTGTTAATCAAATTAGGATTATTCCAACAAGGAAAGAGTTATTTGGGTTGTTAAAACCTCAGTCACACTGCTGGTTGGTAAATCTGTTCCGTACTGCCTCATTCAACATGCCCTCTGAGGAGTCTTCTTTGACACAATCGCAGCCAACTGACTCTCAGCTTATAAGAAATTAACAATCCAATCAAATCATTCAACAATCCCCATACGCAACAATTATCAGATAATATAGGAGAGTTTAATTTCCCAGTTTCTCAAAAAGATCATTAAAAGCAAAAGCGAGAGGATTATTTCTAACATTTCTTCTCACCTAAAACTAACTTTCACAAACATTTATTATTATACGATAAATCAAATCTTTTTTTTTTTTTTTTTTTTTTTTAATTGGGACAAAAATAGCTTGTGAGAATGCAACATAGTTCTAAATGGAACAACAGATATTACAAAGGCAGCACATCAAGTCCAATAAATGTCATTATTATCACTCACTGCATGTGCAAACATGCTTGTTTACGCTAAAACCCGTAAAAGATAAAATAAAAAAAAATTCAAAACACCCACAATGCTCATTGCAATAGCTTAGCATTTAGTAGCACTCGCCATGCATGGCTTTTTGGTAAGGAGCATCAATTATATATTAAATGCCAATATGATTTTTACCATGTATCAAACAGGTAATGTCAGGTACATTTAAACTTATTGAGCCAATGCAATGGTTTTAATTACACAAATTGTTACACAAACATTATGGTTAATGTTTAATTACATCTGCAAGAAATGACTGTAAACTCTGTGAAACCATGTGCACATGCATGTGTTCTGTTTTCCCACCGAGTTGAAGTTCGATTACACTCATAAAGTGGTAACACCTAAACAAACTACGAATATATTCAAAATCCTAACACTGTCTCAAACCTAGAGAGGAAACAATATCATTTAAATGGAGGAATCTGGGTTGGTTTGTTTCTTACCTGCATTGTTGTGGATGTTGTGGATCTGCATGGGCGGCTGCACAGGGCTGTTTCCAAAGCCTCCGTTCTGCTCCAGCAGCTGCAGACATTCATAGCCGTCAAAAACGGGACGCCAGCAGTAGTACGTAGTCAACATTGTTAAAAGAAAACTCGGAACAACTCTGAACTGGGAGAAGATACAAGGCGGGTGAGGACCGAGTGGAGAAATATTCAGAAGATTGTGGTTGAAAATCCAACAAATCTATTAAAAGTACAAAATGTTTCTTCACAGCAAGGACAAAATCGGACGCAGGCACGAAAAGAAAAAAGAAAAAAAAAAAAGCTTTATCCAGAATTCCTTTAGTGGGTGCAGAAAGGATCAACAGAAAATCCAAAATAGTTTAAGTTTCCGCAGGATAAGAGAGTTTCTGGTTGCATATCAGCAGATCTGAGTCGATCTAACAGCCACAGCTGCCTCTCCTCTCTGCTCCATCTCACAGGCTGCTTCTCCATATGTGGGGCGGAGGAAGAGTACTGTAATCTCCTTACGTCCAGCAGGGAAACCCCTCCTTAACCCTAATCAGATGAGTCAAATCTGCCTTCACTTCGCACATACTTACCGGCCTTATCAGGACTCGGATTCCGTCAAAAAAAAGTTGTGAAGATGCAGTAAACTCTTGTGCCTCTATTCCCCATATTTTCTTTTTAATGTGCATACATTATAGATGGTAGAAACCAGATTTACCTTTACCGCTCTGTCAATCAATGGAGCGCTTCCAGCTGACCAGACACCTCTAACAATTGCAGATTTCTGACACCCGAAATCAGCTTTATATAAATCACAACTATGAGTGAGGATTTAGTGATAAGTAGCAGGATTTCGGGATTTGGGACCGTTAAGAGGCTGCGGCTGCCCAAGTGGTCGGACACCACTCTGAGCCGAATGAGTTTCCACTTTAAAACAATCCAATCTTCAACCCTATCCCGTCGGCTATTTTGGACTGGATTTTCAAATGACGGCTTTTACGGTGACACCAGCTGAGCCCCTCTGCCCTTGTGGTGGCTTCCCTTCCATCTCTTTGGCACCACTAAAGGCAACCCAGCTGGGAGGAGAGGAGCCTGGAAAGGAGACTACAGGCTTTCTTTTGTGTGGGAGCGTACACAACACAGCGGAAGAAGCGACCGACCCTTCCAATCAAAGAAAAATCTACTAACATGACACCACCAGGATATCATGTAGTTGACCTTAAGGAAAGTCAATTTTTTTTTTTTTTTTTTTTTTAAACAGCAGTTAGGAACATTTACCTCAGTGATGGGCGACTTGGGGTTGACGTTGCGTGCTGCTGCTATCTCCTGGAGCTGGTTGACCAACTCTGTGATAGACAGGCGCTCCTCTGGGTTCATCTTCAGCATGGAGCCTGGAAGAGGGAGAAAGAATGGGGGGAGGGGCGAGGTGTGGAACAAACAAGAATGTGTAAACAAAAAACTGCCAATGATGGAAACATTTGGACCTTTTTCAATGGAATAAAGTCCATATTGGTATAAATAGAATATTGCATGACTGAAGTAGCATTAAACAATCCTAAAAAATTACCAACTGCAGCCAGTAACACAATAACACAAACATCTAAATGTATTAAAAGCTGTTTTTTCGCAGGTTTTGTGAAGTTTGCTTATCAAAAATAAGTCGTGGATGGATCGCTGGCATATTCATTCGAATGGCCCAAGTTGTTACGTGACTAGTAAAACAACTTAGTTGAAACGGGGTGTGGCCAACATACAATATATTAAAAATAAGTAAATAAACACTAAACTTAAAGTCAGAGAGTGAAAAAACTATGTATGAGAGCACGCCGGACCATAAATATCTGCCGTTTCTCACAAATCGAATTCGAAGGAATCAATAGAAGTAAATACACTAGATTCCAATGGGGTCGTCATCCAATATAGCAGACACTGATACATTTGTTCCAATGAGCAGAAACCATAATTTATTATTTTTTTTCAGAAATAGTTGAGGATAAATTGCAATACTGCCACCTCGCGGCAAAAATATGGGAGTCATGTTCATTTTTTTTCTGAATGATTTCTCCCGAGTTTGGATGTTTTTGATGTTGGGACTTTATCTGTATAAAAGTGAAACTCTCTGTTCCAATTGCACAGAAATATGAATGTGACATTGAATTTGGGTATGAACTGAGAATTGCCTCATGGATAGTGACTTTATTGTTTGCAGGTAAAATAGAAAGTAAATTCAGGCGTGTGGTGGATTCAGTGTCCTCCCACGATCTTAAAATATACATTATTGAATCTGAATGTTTGGATAGGTGAGAGTGTATGTGACCATTTGTAGACTGGCGATTTGTCCAAGTTGGGGGGGGGGAATCACAGATTGTGTTGAAATATAGCAGAAACCTGCTTTACTACGATCACCACAGCAAAAAAGAAAGAAAGAAAAAAAAAAAGAAGGAGCCTGTTCCTTCAGGTCTGAGCTGTTATTCACCAAACGCTGGCTGCCTGTCTGGCTGGTCGTCGGTACGTACGTATGAGGTTGTGATACACAGTGTACTTGACGTCATTCTGAGGAATGGAATATTTCCCATTGACGATCTGCAGCTTGGCTCCCTCCTCGAACGGATGCTGCTTAAAACACAGCAGGTACAAGATGCATCCAAGGGCCTGCAGGGAAGAACAAGGAACAATTCATTGTGAGAACAGAGCGAGATAAATACGGTAATAAAAAAAAATTAAAAAAACTGGAGGCACTGACCCAAATGTCTTGCTTCTCATTGATGGGGAAGTTGGAGTAGAGATCGATCATCTCTGGCGTTCTGTACGCTGGTGTGGTGTTCCTTGTGATCTACAAACAACATATCCAGCAACAGTCAGAAGTGTGCAAAATCTGGAATTTAGCTTCAAAGCTAAAACCAAAGTTATATATTACATTTTTGTTCTGACAACAGAAAATAGTTTTTTTCCACTTTAAATCGTACAAAAAGCTTCATCTATTCTATTGTGAGGCGAAAACATCTGCTGGGCAGACATGCAGGTCATTAGCTTCATAAATGAGGATCCCTGGTGTCCTGAATAGTGAGGTCATCCGTGTCGAGGCCAACGTCTGATGAATATAATGAACCTGATTGATCAGTGTTTCCTGGTTTATTCAATCGGAAGTTTCTGGTTTCTGTCCAACGCCACATTGTCCCAGTTAGTCCTGCTCCACTGTGACTTCCTATTGCCTTTTATTCTCCTTTTAAACTGATTGACTCATTCACAGAAGGAAAAAAAAAAAAGAGATGAGAATGAGATTTTCCATCCAATTAAAATTAATGAAATGAATCCTGAGAAAAGAAGGGCAGCGAGAGAGATTTGAAAATTTAAGCATGAAACAGTTTATTTTTACAGATATTTTCAACTCAGATTATTATAAGAGGGTGAAATGGTGCGATTCAAATTACAATTAAAGCAAATAAGGAAAGAAACATAGTTTTTTTCACTATAAAGGACTGAATTTCTATGTTTCTATGACAAACTATTCTGTTTGTTGATGCTGATTGGAAGATCTGATTAATGGACAAATCCACCAGCGTTTACAACACATCATGAAAACATCATTCCGACTGGATTTTCTCATGTTTCCTCTTATTATTTTCTGTCATGTTTATTTATTTTTCAAGTTTGATATACTTTTCATTCTAATTATTTTGTTTTATTCGTGTTCAAAATAAACACAAAATCTAAATATAGGGCTTAATTTGCATAGTCAAAATATTTAAAACCTCACAATAGAAATAGGACGAATAATATTACGATTTTTTTTTTTGGGGGGGGGGTGATTTAAGTACTCAAATTAAATTTTTCTTTTACGAACTCTGAATGAAAATTCAGTCATCAAGTAGATGAAACTATCAACCAATATACAGTGTATTCTGTAATAGCCTTGAATATACAGTCTGAATGTCTAAAAATGGAAGTGTGTGGATATGTTTGATGTTTGCATGCGTGCACGTACCTCGTCCTCCACCATGGACCTCTTCTGTGCAGACCAGCTGTAGTCGGGGTAATGAGACACTGTGGTGGAGCTGCCAAAGTCACACAGCTTGATGGTGCCCTGGTTACTAATCAAGAGGTTCTCAATCTGCAACACACGGGAGGACGCTGCGGGTCAGTGAGCCATCGGCGACGCCGCCTTCCCAAAAGGGTGCGAGACGAAGCCTCGCCGAGGCCCTTCCCGTTTACGATCGACACACCTTGAGGTCTCTGTGTATGATCGGAGGCTTCTGCTTGTGCATGTGCTGCACGGCGCGGCACGCCTGGTAGAGGATCTTCAGCACGGTGTCGCACGACAGCGGAGCCCTCTGCTCCACTCGCTTTATAAAGTCCACCAGCTGACCTGGAGAAAGAGACGGCGATACAAACGCGGGAGGTCAATGTGCGTCACGCTTTGTCGTCGGTGTTTCCTAAGAAGGCTGAAAATGTGCTGATTGACAAAAGACCTCATCGGAACTGCGCAAAGCGGAAGTAGTGCAGGAAAGACGAAAGCCACAGACAGGGAACTTTCATCACCCAGTCTTGAGAAGTTGTAGAAACACTTGCAGGTTTCCTGGATGTCATGAATGGGTGTGTGCCGATTCAGAAGAGACGGCGGCGCCGTTACCTTTGCACAGCTCGGTGAGGATGAGGAACTCGGCCTGTCCCGTGTCGGACTCTTCCTTACTGATGGAGGCGGCCGAACAGAACTGGACCATGTTGGGGTGACCAGACAGCTTTTTCTGTGACACGAGTCAGTCAAGGAGGAGAAAACTAATACAAACTACCATCATTAGGATCATGGTTTGCAGACCGGACAGTTGTTTTTGTTTTTTTGGTCTTGTTGCATTCTTATACATTAAAGCCCCTCGGAATGAGATGTTTACAGAACATGGTGCAGTTGGCATGTCAGGCCACGAGTTGGTGCTGTTGTTTGTTTTCGTAATGAAACCATGCACACGCACGCAATACACTCTGGATGCTACTATTGTTGTTGTTCTACTCACGCATGAGCAGAACTATCTACTTGTGCAGTGGTAGCATTTTCTAAAAAGTAGCATTTTGACCCCACCTGCACCAAGACCCGAGTCAGGGCATTTACAAAAAGTTGTGTAGTCGTTCCGAGCACCATTGTCATGGAAACGAACGCCCATAAAGGAACAAAAGTTTTCCGTTTTCACTTCGGAGTGATGTTGTGCAAATAGGGCCTCAGTCCCAACCTATGTTTTCTGTGGATATTTAGTTGTTTTCTTTCAAATTTTATAATCTGGTCTCACGTGAAAACACTATTTCCTATGTTTATTAAAAACAAAAATCACATTTTATACTCGGAATGCTCCAGCATAGTTTGTTGTTGATGAAATGAATTGACTGTTTTTAGATCGGGACACAAGAGGTAGAAAACCGGTTCCTATTTTATTCTGGTTCCATTCAGGATTTATCTCGACCGGTGGAATCCAGCACAGGAACAATGCCAGTTGCCTGCCGGTCAGGACAATAAAACAGGTCTGCACAAACACACCAGGCATTTACTCCCAAAGATAGATCGCGATATTCACAATCTGCAATGATGTAATTATGATGGAAAACTAATGAATGGGGTATCATAACAGCAGTGTTTTACTTTTGTTGAGGATTTTCGGTTCAGTCCAGACAAGAGGACCTGCACCAGCCGTGTGAACGCAGCCCAAATAATGTTTTTCATCCCGGCACAGACGTATGAATGGAAGTCTTTCAGGATTAGTAATTATCTGTCCTGCTCGTTGCTTCTTTGAAAGCACAATCGAAGGCTTTGAAAGGGATTTCTGAATGACGCGCTTTAGAGGACATGAGGAAACAATACACAGCAGCAAGTGTTTATGAAAATTCGGGGTTATTATGGATTTAAACACCATAACACAAGCGTTAGTTTTTGTTTGCGTGCCCTTGAAGTCATCCAACGTATTCACTTTGCAACAGAAATGCTTATTCATGATGTTTAAAGAGAAAGCAGGACAGATTAAGGATACCATGAAGCAGACTTCCTGTATGATTTCCTTGCTCTTCTCTTCCTCATTGGACAGCAGCCTCTGCAACAGAAAACGGCCACGTTAACATAGCGTCAGTTTCTTCTGCAATCAGGTCAACAGACAATTCATCTATAACTCTTGATTTTAAATCCACTTCTCCGAATTTAGTTGCTGTTAAAGCACAGACCTTGGATGCACAATCCTTTGTGATTCAATACATAACGGGAATTTATGCGAACTGTCTTGGGAGTTTTAAAATTACTACAATAACCAACTGAACAGTTGAAACAAAGTGGCAAGAGAAACATGCTGCCGTGAAACCAGGAGCGCATTCAGACGATATAAACCTGTGCCATTAGAAATAACTGTTGTGTGAGAATTTGTAAAGAACCACAAACAAGCGCAAACTGAAAAATTAGAGGATCAAGGATAAAAACAAAGCAAGAACAACAGACAGAAGCTTCGGCTCACACACGTGTGGACAGGGAGCCGTGTTGTACTTTAAGCATAGGTTTGACTGTACACATTTACAGTGCTCCACTTTTATTTGAGATGGGCGTTAAAACAGATTGTTTATGCTCTATTGGTGAAAACTGTGCCTTTATAGAGGAATGTGGAGCCAGTATAAGCACAAATGATCGATACATGGGCTTTAATGTACAATCCATTCAGTTTATGTACAATTTATGAGTTTTTCTAGTCCTCTTACCTTCAAGGCATAGTCTTTACCACTATTCACATCTTGGGCTTCATACACGAAGGCAAATCCACCTGGAAAAACCAAAAAAGGAAGAAAACCTGTGTCATTAACACTTCTTTACCAGAATTATCATAAAGACCATGTCGCAGCTCAACAATACATATTACGACTAGGAGTAATTGTTCTGTATTTATATTCTTGAGCAACGTTTGTATAAATTTCATGGAAGAAAGTTCGTGACAATTTTAACCCCACATAGAGGATAATGGGAGGCATGGTTACCATAGCAACAGGTAAATCAATAACGGAAAGGAAAGCCTCCTTGAAGCTCTGATCACTGACAGTTTCATCACGAAGAGAAGCTTAACCAGCATGCGAGTGGCGTCCGTCATTAACAGAGTCCTGATTTATCGACCGTGACTGAGATTCAAGGTGTCTTTAAACTCTCACTGCATTCTTAAGCCCTGAGCTGACACTGAACAAACACGGGGGGAGAAACCCTGAGCAAACCAACCAGTTCCTGAGATTCAGTGACCGCTTCTGAGAGAGGAGGATCACATGTCCTCCTTTGTTTGGCGGAGGAAAAAACAGGGAATGAAACCCGAAAAGGTTTGAGGCAGTCCATGAGAAACCACCCGGAATGGCTTTCCAGACTGATTTACAGTCCAAACATCTGAACTCAACCACATCTTTGAATAAACATGGAAGAAACATGATCCAAGATGATTATCACGTTAAACCACCAGCACTGATTTGCAAAAGTAGGTTTTTGCGCCCTAAAGCAAGTTTGCAGGGGGGAAAAAAATGAATGTCATCAAGTTTTCCCCCACATATTAATGTTAAAAAGGGGAAAACAGACATATTTGGTCATTTATGAATTTCTTAATGTTACTTCAATAGAAGCCATGATCATTTGATCAAAGTAAACCTGGACAGTGAGATGGTCATAGCTTGTCATAATAATGTGTTTTGGTCCTGTAACACAATTCTTGATGATATGCATGTATAAATAAAGTTTATCCATGTTCAAGCACAAAACTAAATCCATCCGAATACCTTCTTTTCTGCAAATAAAACATACAAAGAAGCACAATTTGTGATAAATTCACAAACTTAAGTAGACTATGTCGGTTATATAATTGCACATTTAAGTTTTTTTCAAATAACAGTGCTCCAACTGGAAAACTACCAAGTCCCATGAGAATCTGGACTGGGAGTCATGACACTCTGGAGGAAAACCTTGTTTGTGTACATCTACTCGCACAAGAATTGTTTACTACCGCATGTGCAGTAGCAGTGTGCTCAAAAAGTTGCATTTTACCCCGTTTCCATATAGACGGAGTCGAGGCCTTTTCAAAAAAATATTATTTTCATGGGCTCGGGGTATCGTTGTTGTGTGACGTGAGCCATGCCACAAAAGTTTTGTTTTCACTTGAAAAGGTTGTCGTTTAACAGGGACTTAACCACAGTTGTCAGTCTTTTGCAATAATGCATATTGTGCATGTTGATGTATTGACAGCATTAAATTTGCAATATATTGTGCAGCCATCAAAAAAGCAAGAGCTATAGATTAGATTTCTTCAGTTTGACCATTCCCATTACTTTTCATATTTAGCAGGAATTATTTTGGCATATAAGCATATCAGCCTCAGACCTGTCCAAATGCTCAACATTACTAAATATGAAAAGTGTGTTGAAGCAGCATTTTGTTATTATGCTCCGACAGCCTGCACAAACTCATTTAGAAGGTATTTAAATTGAATTTCTTTTTTTTTTTTTTTTAATGATGGCAATGCTTCTTTATGTCTTTGCTTTTAATTAGCCTTCCAGTTCCAATGCTGGCTTTTAATACCGTGTGATGAAACATGACAGAAGATGAATTCATATTTCCATTTTTTTCCCAATGCCAACTCTCTTAATTTGTTTTAAGTATTTTTTTAAATCACTTTTAATAATTTGTTTCTGGGGTTGTTGTTTTTTTTAAAACACATTTAATCTTTTCTCATTTACGTGAAAGCTTTGTGTCTGAGCGGTGTGACATGAATATTATCATTAATAAAGGAAACTCAAACGGCGCTTTAAGGTGAATATGGTATCTTTTTTTCTGCAGCGTCAGGATAACTATATTGAAAGGAATATTCTTTTTTTCTCTGCTAAAATGCAGTGCAGACTGAATACCTGAGGATGAGTCATAAGTTTGAAAAGTGTGAATAATCATCTGTCACAACTTGTCAGCAGCATAACAAATAGGCTGGGAGGAGATGTTGCATTCGAAGAGCTCCAAATGGTGAGAATACAGTTTTTTTGTAAAAACATGCATAATGCAACAAGCTATACAACATGTTTTTTGGACATGCGCTTTATATTGAGATAGTAGTAGTTATATTGAGATATATGGTTATTTTTTTTTAGCAAAAATAGACATTTTCATCACATATACTCAGTGCCACAACATTGAAAAATGTCAAAGTTGAAATTTTAGGGTGATTATGGCCCCATATTAAACTGTGTTTGACACCTCCGTTTTAAAGCTTTGCAGGCACAATTCTTATTCACTTTAATATGAGCAAAAATTAGAGGAGAAACACTTTTTTTTGTGCTGATTGTATTCATCCCACCTTTTGAGCACTTCGAGAAACCTCCCACTATCCCAGTGGGAAGACCCCAATTTGACAGGACTTGTGTGCATTTTTCCCTGCGAAGCGCAATATCTCCCATCTCAGTTACTCATGAATCCACCAGGACAGAAAAAAACTAAAAAAAGATCTGGACTATTGCACGGTGCTCTAAAGTCCTCTTTACACATGAAAGTTGTATTTTAGTTTGAATTCACAGTTCAAGAAGAATGTAGAGGCCCCAAATCCAATGTGCTCCAAGTCCAATGTAAAGTACAACAGTCAGAAAAGCACTTCCTGCCTCTGTCTGCTGACTATCTGCATGGAAATGCTGTTCTTTCCCTTCTGAAACAGGGCTTCCAGCAAATATGCCAACTTGCCAAGTCAAAACTCCTCAGGGCTGCATCAGTGATATTACTCAAAACTGCAGAAAATGATGAGGACCAAATCCAGATGAGCTGAAGGCGATTACTGAAGCAACCTAAACTTCACAACTGATGCATTTCTAACGCTTCGTTTGTGCAGTAAAATGCAAGGCATGTTAATTTCTATAGCACCATTCAGACACAATGCAATCAGAGTCACTTTATTAAGCCCTGGGGGAAATTCTTTAAATAATTCACAGTGCTTTACAGGGAAATGAAAGAAACCAATTGAAGCAAAAGAGATTAAGAAAGGCATGGAAATTAAAATAAGGAAAGTTATAAAACAAGTCAAATCTATTGTTGCCCGAGTGAATAATAGTGTTTTAAATGCTGATTTAAAGTAAGGGAATGTGTCAGGTGGAAGTTTGTGCCACAGGTGAGTGCAGGAAAAATAAAAAAGCTGCTTCACCTTGTCTCTTCCGACTCTGGGACAACTTTACAAACCTCTTCCTGAGGACCTCGGGGGTCTGCATGTAGACCAGAGACCATTCAGTTCTCAGATTGAGGAGAAACAAAGTGACGCAGCTTTTAGTTCCTACACTGCTCACCTGGAGAACAAACATCCTGAACACATGAGGACTGCTGACAAACGCTTCATAGAAATTCGGGATTTCTAGCATTTGCTCAGGTTTTCTAATAAACAATAGATATTACTTAATCTCTTTTAGAAGACTTGTATTTCAACGATGCTATATAATCACATTCGCCTTGCCTTGATCGGCTTTACTTTAAAGACGAATTTTTTTCATTTATTGAAATTAATATATTCTTTATTAAAAAAAAAAGAGTTCGCACAAGTCTGTTGTTCTAAACTAAAATGACAAGTTGTTAGTGATCTTCGTGTTTTCCACCTTATCTCAACTGCTGTGTGGTGTGCCGCTAACTGTTGAGTAAACAGGTCAAATGCAGCTGAACAGGTTAAACTGACAGTCTCCTTCAAGACACGCTGATGTCTCTAATCTCCACATTTGACAATCTGCAGATGGAATAGTTCTCCACCGGGTCGGAACCGGGCTATCAAGCCGGTGTTTACCCGGTGACTCACTCGTTACCACTGCGGGTATGCTAAGCCCGTTAGCTGGCAGGGTTAGCCACCGAGACGTGACCAACATCCCAAAACTGCTTCTCACCTTCCGCGATCACCCTCTTGATCCGCAGCTTCATGTCACCCAACTCGACGATCTGCCCCACGAAGTCATTCTGGTCCCGGCTGGCGGCTCCGGACGAGCCGGGCCCGGCGAGGAAATCCAGAGCGGACTGGAAGAGGGACATTTTTACACCGGGTGAAGCTCCGAGTCAGGCGGCCAGAGGCCGGCGGAGGAGGCCGGGGGGGGGGGGGGAGGGAGTGGGGAGCTGTGTGGAAGTCCCGCGGGAGAGCCAGAAACGACCGCAGCCTGTGGCCAACCTGTTACGGAAACTTTTAATGAGATGGTGTTGTTCCTGTGCTGGAAGTGAACATCCTCTTCCTGCTGCTGCTGCTACTCCGACCAGGCCGCCATCACCGCTCACTTCACTTCCGCAACGGCTTGCGACGTCAGAACGGTGTCATGTGACGTGTGGGCACGCGCAGCCACGTCACGTCTGGAGGACGACGAATCTTCAGAGAAATTCCTCCGATTATTTTTTTTTAATACGAGACAACGCAATCAAGGCCACCCCACCTATATTTAAATTAAAAAAGCTTAGTAAGTTAGGGAAAAGTTAAGGAGGAAATAAATTATCCACATTCATTAAAGATGATGAATTCTGGTTGCTTGTAATTGCTTTTTGTTTCTTAGAGTTTTGTTCAATAGAACGGCTGTATTGCTGGAAATGTGTTTGAAATTTAATGAAGCAAGATTTCTCGTCTAAGACTTTGCATTTATCAGGAATACATTTGACCCGAATATTAATGAATTACATGAACTGCATCAATTTTATTCATATTGTAATTTAGATATCCGTTTATTATTATTTGCGAGACTATGATATCGCCTCATTAAATATGTTCAGCAGCATTCGCAGTGATTTTTATTTACTTGTTTATTATTTTTCTCCTTGCTTAAAATTCTCAATGTCAGTGGCAGAAGGACCTAAATCAGTTTGACGCTTGTTAAGTTTCTTCATGGCGTGAAGCGTGTGTCGTCTGCCATCTAGTGGTCAAACACCTGCTAAGGTGATGTGTTTGATTTGCTGACGCACCTTCACACGCACACGCACACGCACACGCACACACACACACACACACACACACACACACACACACACACACACACACAGTCACCAATTAAGTCACCAATTACCCCAGATAAAACCCAGCATGCACCACTGTGTTTCACAATGAATAGGATGCAAGAAATTGATGGATCCTGGGGACACCTACCTTTATTCTGCACAGCAAATGGGTTAATTGCATTAAAACATTTTAATCTGATTATTCATGATGGATTAATCCCCATCAATACGTCAATTCTGACAGCCCCGTAATTCAATCTTTAAAATCTTTCTTTGTTGTGACGCAGAGTGTACGTGATGATCTTTTTATGTATTCACAAAACCAAACAATTACCATGGAAAATGACTATAATCTCAACATAAAGTACATTTTATTGGACCCTTTTAAGTAAAAAATAGTGAAATATCCTAAAAACTTCTCCCATAGCTGTTGCATTATGCATATTTTTACAAACTCATCTTCAAAGACTAATAGTAGTTTGCTATTTTTCATGACAGTATCACTGATATCTTAGCTCGGGTCTCAGTGCTGTCTTGTTTCTGCTACTCTTTAAACATTTGTTTGAAAATCTTTGTTTTCTTTCAAATTTTTATGCTTCGCTTGGTGGCTTGGCGGCCAGATTGGAGCATCTCGTTGGCCGAATTTGGCCCACGGGTATTTTGTTGGACACCCCTGGTGTCGGAGAAGGATGTATGATATTGCCTGAAATGTTTGTATGTAAGTATCATCTTCACATATAGTCTTCTCCTCACAGAAATACTGACTCCAAACATTTGCATGTCCATGTGGCATTCAGATAAAACAAGCAAACCCAGTACATAATGATGAATTACAGCTTTATTTCAAAGGTCAAGTAAGCCAGTCAACAGCTCAGACCACTTTGTATTTCCACTCCAGAACATGGGCTTTGAAGACAAAACTGTAGCACATCATATGATCTATACAAAACGAATTACAAAAGGGAAAAAAAAGAAAAGAAAAGTGAAAAGAGAAACACAAGTTGAGACTAAGGGGGAAAGTTTGCATATGTGTCGCGGTGAATTTGAAATACAAAACAACAGAACAAGTTGTTCCTCCATCATGACATCGGTTTTGGTACGCACTGTAGGCACATTCAGCAATGCTACAATATTCACATGCGATAAGTGTATACAGTGACGCAGACATTCTGCTTCCAAACTCTGTACATTTTCTTTGTTTTTTGCTTTTGTTTTGCTAGATGGTGGGGTAAAGATTTAGAGGAGCCACGGTAGGTCTGCTGTGCTGCCTTTAACGCAGCACCATGACGTTTGGTTTGGTGTTTTAATAGAAACCAGGACAGGAAAGGCACTTCAAAGTGTGGATATCCCTGCGATTTCCCGGCGGTCCCGTCCTAAGCCTTCAAAAATTAAAAAGGGTTGGTCGGTTGACTCCCTACAATATTTCAAGTCCTCCAATTGGCCAAGGGGGAATCTGAAAGAGACAGGAAGGGAAGGAGAAGTCATTTAAGGGTTAACAACATGGGTCAGAAAGGAAATGTCAAGTGAAGAATGAAATCCAGAATTTATGAAAGGGCAGATTTGATGTTGAGAGAAACTTACAAAGAAAAAAAAAAAGGGTCTTCTGAACTGTGTGTTGAGGTTTTAGCCCTCAATGGGAACCTCTTGAACTATGTGTGTATTCAACGTTTTGTCCATGGACATCTCCTGAGGAAAAACACAGAAATTCAGTCAGGTCAGTGTCGTATATAAGTACAGCGTAGCACATAACATCGACTTGAACAAACTCTTTTGGGAATTTGTTTTAGAGCTGACAGAGAATAGACAAAAGAAAGAGACCGTGTTTTCTTGGTCTTTTACTTTGTGGTCAGAGCTGAGAGGAGGTGAAGTCGTGCTTCTTATTTTTAACAGTTTATTTTGTTTATATCAATTTCCAAAGCAAGGCATTTGCAGATTTATGTTGGTGGAAGCACTGACATCAATTATTATTCATGTTATTAATTTTTTCCCCCAAGCAAATAGTCAGGCTCTGATCTGTACTCTCATAAATCCTTAAAAAAAATTAAAATGCCAACCTGACTGCTGTAGCTATTTACTTATTTATAAATGAACTACGACTTATCCGAGCCGAGGATTTTGAGCTTCAATAATGCCCAAAAGGGCTTTATTTATATGGCTCATTTAGCCTGGGCCCCATGTTTTTCAAGCTTTAATTAATCTTAAATATGTATGTACCACTGAACTGAGCTCCACTGCGAGCTGCATCTGATGTGCCATGTCGCAGATTTGTGGCTTTGGCTCCTCCGGCAGCTTCTCCGGACACGTCTCCTCAGCAGCAGCAGCAGCAACATCCTGCGTACGAAAGGGTAAGCAGTGGTCAGAGATAAGGTGGACGATAGCCTCACGCGCTCTTTGGAGCGGAGACATGTACTGAAATAATCAAACTGGAGTGCAAAGAGGGAAACTCACAATGACGGCTTCATTTGCAGGTGCATCAGGCTCAGGCTCAGGCTCTGCAGGGGCCATATGTATAGTTTCTTTTTGCTCGCTGAGGGTGTCAGTGATGGCCATGGTTGCCTACAAGTCACAGAGGAAGGAGAACTTAAGATTTTGCTTCAAAAAAGTTTTGAAAATTATTTCCATTTACAAAGAAACGACAGAGACGCCAAACATGATGTTTACCTACAGCTAAAATGTGCTTCTGATGAAGATCAGATAACTTTGAATTGAAGTTGCAAGCTCTCAAAATGCTGTGCTATATCATGCAACAGCTGCAATGTCTGGTAGACTTTTGTTTCTTGTCACGGGGCTTACCTCCTCTGCAGCAGCCGACTCAGCGATGGCGCTCTCCACTGCTGAGGCAGACTCTGTCACAACAAAGTCTTCAACCAATGCTTCTTCCATCAGCTGAGGGGCAAGAAAATAACAAAGTAAGAAAGGCCAATGCCACCAGCTGACAACTCCTGCTATGTCTATATTTCTTATCATCAACTATCGAGGAACCTGAGACAAAAAAAATTCCTTATACTAGTTACTTCTGGCTGCAGCAATCATCCATCTGATCAAATCGATTATGAACATTTGAGAATTGCGCGGCCCAAAAGTGGTTGGAACGGTCAAATTACAGCAAAAAGTTCTGGCTTTAAACCAGTTTTGGCTTTTTGGTACAGTATATTGTTTTACGTCACTCCTCTGCAAAAATACATCATTGTTCAATTAATTCAGGGATTTTCATAATGAGTAAGAATAAGGATATTTTTTCACATTATAAGATGTAATTATTGCCAGATCATGATATCCAGGAGCAGTAAAAAGTAGAAACAATTCTTGTGCTAATTAGAGGTATATTATATCTAGTATATATAGTCTGCAACTGTTGTCACACTGATATTTTAGCACAAACTCACATTTTTTTTAGTGCAATGAGATTAAGTAGAATTATGAATAAAAACAGTCAGTATTTAATTTATTTAATGAAAAATAACTACTAAGTTTAGCCCTTTACTTGAAAACTTTATTTAAAAATATTTTTTGAAATTGTTTATTCATTCATGCATTCAGGTTTTATTTGTGGACTATAAGATAAATAATTAGGTGAATATTATTGTTTTAATATTTATCACATGCAACCCTGAGTAGCGCCTGTAAGCTCATTATATGTGACATATAATGACACTAAAGCTATTCTATTCTATTCTATTCTATTCTATTCTTACCTCTTTGGTATCAGTAAGAGGGGATTCTTCTGCAGGGACCTCAGGGATGACCTCTGGCAGCTACAAACAAAAGCTCCACATTAAGAGGGTAACGTTCATATTTCTAGTTCAGCATTAGTCATACGACAAGGACAATTAAAATTCATAAGGGTTTCAAAATGTACTTTTTCCTTCAAGCTCAATGAGAAAATTCTTACCGTTGGGATTTCCTCTGATTGGACCGGAACATCCTGACCAAAAGAAATACATTTTCAGACTTTGCTAATAGGTCTTGGCTTCATATAGATGAGAAAACATGCTGAGGAATGTGGAGGAAATGAGCTTTATAAAGCCTGTTTGAATATCAGTATACCACCACAAACACAAGCCTAAATACAAAACAAAAACAGTGGTTTCCAACATGGGGAGCACAAAGCTGTGGTGAAGGTGATCAGAATAAATTTTTGAATAAAGAAAACCACAGTTTAAGGAAGGTGTCTGCTTTTAAAAGTTCATGATTGTTTGGCCTTCTTGTAATGTTTTGGTGTATCAGAGAAAAGGTTGGGAAACACTGCTTCAAACCACATGCAGCACATGAACAAACCACACAAACAAAATGTGCTGTAAGAGGTTTCGCTCCATTGATAGGAATGATTTGAAAACACCGAAAAGAAGAGGACAGTAGTTTTCTAAATGAGGTAGCACCTCTGTGATTGCACCATCTTCAGCGGGGGCTTCGGGTGCGTCTTCCTCTTCAGCCAACACTTCAATTTCACCTTTATCCTCTTCCTCCTCTGGTCGGGGGGCTTCACAAACGGCAATTTCCACCTCTTGCTCGGACACGCTGATCTCCAAGACTTCCTCCGCCACGGTTTCCGCGGCCACTTCCTGTGGTGCAAGCTCTACCTCGGCTGAAATCTCCTCCGTTACAGGCGCTTCTTCTTCTTTTGGCTCTTCGGGGGCTTCTGTTACGGGCTCTGGTATGACATTTTCTTCTTCTGCTTCGACTTCAGTTGCGGTTTCTTCCGCTGCCGGGGCGTCCACTTCGCAGACGTCATGCGTCTGCACATGCAAAGTCAACACGGCACACGTTAAGACGGCATGCAACATGCAACCACTGATAGTTTACAGTGACACTCCATGAACACGGTATGACAGGACACTCCGGTAACATGCATGATCAAAACTCTACACTGCAATGATCACATAACTAGTGTGAAGCCGCGTCTTACCTGCTCGATTTCTGTCTCTGTAACTGTGGTGATGACTGTTGTAACCTGGAAAATGATACATTGCATATGACTAAACAGAAGGATGATTCAAAACAACGAATTATCTAATAAATCATCAAAGGAACGGCTGTGAAATTGCTACTTTCATACTAATGGTTTTGTTTCTGCAAATCAAACCTCTTATTATCTTGTTTTTACGATTTTTTTTGTCAGTAATTAATATCAGAGTGATCTTTTATCTAGTGAGAGATTTGCTGATGAATTATACCTTTTTTGTATCTGACTGTAAGAGAATGTGACATCAGGCGAAAGTGGGGCTGCTACTCAGAAAGCTGTGATTTCACTGCAGCTTTCAACACTTTTCTATTGAAGGGATTGTCTTCTGTTCACTCTCTGCTGCTCCGAGGCTAAAGTGTATGAGTGGAGGCTTTGTGTGGGTCTGTGCTGTTGTTTACACACGCAAGCAAAACAACACTTAAATCTGCCTCTATAACTCATATATTGAACTGAATGGAAAGTCAAGTTTTATAAATTACTTCTATAACCACAGTTTAAAGACTGAAAGTTTAAAGTTGTTTTAGTTTGGGGTTTTATTCAAAATAAAAATGGAAATCTGCATTAAAGGAATTCAGTTTTATCTACAGTATATAGGGCCAATGGCATTTTTACAGCGAAAAACTATTCCACATGAGCAAACAATGGATAACGCAATGGAAAAAGACTTCCTGTAACAACTACTAACTTCGTCATGGTTGTGAAAATCTTTTACTATTTTAATACATTATTAACTGCTACTGAGACCGTGTCTGCATTTGTTTCCTCAATTAATGAATATATTGACAATGTCATTCACTATCCATATTTTTGATAAGCAAACTGCATAAAACCTGCAGAGGAAAAAAAAAAATTCTCCCAGAAATGCAGCATGTACATATTATTACATTACTGGCTCATTTAATACATTTTATAATTTTCAGTGCTTTTTTAGCCGTCAAATTTGATCCACTTTATTCACTGCAGACAATTTCTAATCATGACTATTTGGACTCTGGGAAGAAACTAGAGAAAATCCATCCATGCACAGGAAGAATATGCAAGCTCAGACTCACTATATTCTCACAGTGAGACCAGATGTCTCCAAGCCTATAATCAGCTTTTCAAAAAATCAAAGCTGGTTCAACTTGTGAAGTGTCAGTTTGAGTTATGCTTCTGTCTTACTGACTCCAGGTCCGCCTCTGGCACATACCGCAGAGCTTCACTGCCCAACTCTATGTTTGAGTAAGGGGTGAGTGCCTCTAAAAAAAAAAAAGGTTTTCTTACCTCACTCTCCACAGGAAGCTCTAGTGGAGGCTCAGCTGAGGGTACGACCTGTAAACAGAAATACAGAAAGGAGTTTATTTAAAGGATCCCTCAAAAAGAAAACACACATTTATATCGAATGTATAGGGTTGGTAAAAAAAAAAAAAGTGTGTCTAATTATAAAATACTCTTTACGATTATACCATGCAGTTAAAAATGTGTTTCAAATGTTACACTGGATACTATTATCCTTTTTGTGACTTTTTAAAGGTCGTGCTTTGGGAGGAGTGCACACAGGAAGCCTAAAAATGCCCCCAAAGCAAATCGACGTGGACCAAAGCAGAACTGATTTCTTCAAGGATTTCAACTGAGAAACGCCAGTGAACACGTCTTCTCTGTCCAAAAAAGGAGAAAAATAGAAATTGCCTCAATTTAGAATGTTTTCAGATCATTTATCGGGGCTACATAAACACAAACAGCTAAAGCACACACACACTGTGTACACACTGTGCTTTGTGTGTAGCTGGAGCTGGGCAGGGGGGGAAGGAACATTATGCTTTTTACAGGAATGTTACAACCAATTGCATAACAGGAAGGTGTTACTCCCCCTTCTTAGTACTTCTATATGTTCACAAAACCCATTTATATCCATCAGAAAATCATCTCATTCAGATGCAAATTTATCAAATTTATCAATTCAGAATAATACCTTCAATTAATCTTATTGAAATGTTGTTTTTCCATATTTCTCAGATCAGGATCCAGGTCACCCAGATTTCTCTTTGGCTCCGCCAGCCGCCTAATCGGCCACAGGCAACGCCCCCTTGTGCAGCCAAGTGTGCTGAGTGGCGATGGCACTCACAGGGAATGGTGCATAAATATTGTACACCTCTTGAGCCCGGCGATAAATTATTTAACCTCCGGTCTTGCACCGGTTTCTCTTCAATGTAGGACAAAAAACACACACAAGACAGTCGGTCGCCGACTTACGACTTTTTGTATTATTTCGCCACACAAAAACATGATAAAATCGGTCACAATCTGATAACCTCTACAACTTTCTTTTTTGATATCCGTATCAATAAATGAGGACTCCAATGTGTGGGGTTTTAGAGAATACTTCAGAAAAGGCCGAGTGGGCAAATATGCACACGTAGACGACAAGGGTAAATATGTGCTCCGGTAGAGCCTTGGAGGGATGGTATAGGGGACTGAAGGGGGGGGGGGGGGGGGGGGGTTGGGTTGGCTGTATGCCTTCCTTTTGCTCGGCAGTAAAATGCTCACACATGCACACACACACATGCACACGTGTGGCTACATACAGAATACACACCCCCCTTCGCCTGTCCCAGCAGCAGAACACTTTGTACCAAACTGATCTCAACACAGATGCAGCCTCAAACCAGAGCTGATCTCACTCTTTAATGCCTGCATTAAGAAAAGAATGCTTCTATTCATTGTATGTATCATTCTAAAATGTTTTTTTTCCCCCCACTGTTTATAATCCCAACAATTAAAATGTTGACGTCAGATTAACAAAACCCAAGTGAATGATGGAGATAGTTCAAGCTCTGTATTATAGTATTATATGTTGTTTTATATTCTCTTAAGTTATATACACTTGGTTAGCATTAACTAATGAGTGAACCTATTTTCTACAGCTCAGAGGAGGTAGCAGCTCAGATAGGACACCGTGTACTCAACGTCTGTCACCTCCATCTTTATGCTCACACGTGCACTGTCGAGGTCTTTAACGGATGGACGGGAAAATAATTTATGTTTTTTTAAATAGAGACACAGATCAAAACACCAAAATGCAATCGAAACAAGAGTTACGCTGATTGGCTAACACGAAGGGAGGATATTTTAGAAAAAAAGAGCAGCTAAATTCACTCTGGACACTGTGTACTCACAGGCCAGCAACATCAGTTTAACTTTTTAGGCCTTATGCACACAAAGATTTAAAATAATAATTATCTTTCAAAGTTAACAACATTTGTAAAACAAAATTCACTTTTACTAAAATTTACCACACCATCATCTGCCATCACATAACAAAAAAGGACAGCACAAGTTACTGTACTGTTCTCTGGGTACATGTCATGTAAAGTTGCATGATAAAAACATGCACCTAGTCCATGTCCTGGTATGCAAATGGAACGGTTTTCAACCAGTCTCAAGTTCTGACATGTACAGCATTGTTTCTCCATGTTAAACTTTTCTGATCATTTTCATGTAAAAGGGACCTTAGTTTGCTTGACGACTAAGAAATGTTGGAGAAAAGTTGGTGAGAAGTACTGAAATAAAGACCATGTTAAGAAATTAAGCACGATGTTTAAGCTATGAGAAGTTAGTAGATTCCAGCAGAACACCATATTCTCAAAGTTACACTCCTAATGCTTTTCGAACCCAGTCGCTCTTCTATTCAGAAGAAAACCTGGGGTATAGTTGCAATCAACATTCCACATTTGAAGGCCATCTTGCAAAACGTGGTCTACTTTGATTTTGGAAGGAAAATACAGTTTAAAAAAAAATGTGCCAAACAAAACAACAAAAGCATTGTGACGTATAAAAGAGAAGTTGTTAAACAGATGCCCACATAATATCGAAACAAAAGAGGGGTGGAGATGTAGGCGATGTGCAGTGAATGCTCGAGCTAACAAAGGTCCATACTGTCCCTGAAAACAAACCTATAAAAGTTGCCAGGAAATGTGAGAAGTGCAGTGAATGTATGTGTGTACATGTGGAGGAAAGACGGGGAGGAGGAGGAGGAGGAGGAGGAGGAGGAGGAGGGTCCACACATGGTTTTCTATACCAACTGATCATTTTCCTTCCTAGTTCACCTTTAGTAGCTACCTTTGTCTGTCTGCTGCTGTCTTTCTTTCTCTCTCCTTTTCTCTAAAAACCCTCACACGCCATTAAAGTCAATGAGATTGCTTGTGAACTACTGGGAAGCCAGAAAGTGGATGAAACCCCAAGTCATGCCTTCAGCAGAAGCTTGTCACAGACTCTAAAAAGGTCGAGGCAGCTGTCCACGTAAGCTCCCCCTCAGTGCTCAAATACCAAAGGCTTGAACTGTAGGCATCACAGAGACACGCGCTTCAACAAGCAGCAATGCATTCCCTCACCTCCCAAACATAGCACTCACTATCCCCCAACGCAGCCCCGGCCTCCCTCAAGCAAAGACCCGATGATAAAGGGAAGATGGGTTGATGAACAAGTGATGAGCGCACAGGCTAATTGTGGCTCTGAGGCCGAGACAGGAGAGAAAAGAAGCAGGGGAGAAGAAGTGAAGGATAGAGGAAATGGTGATGTGTGTGTGTGTGTGTGTGTGGGGGGGGGGGGGGGTGGGGGGTGGGGTGGACTCTACATGGGGAAGAATGGGAGCTCGACGCAAGGAGTGGGTACACAATGTTCAACCAAGCCAAAAGCCACGCCTACCATCGCTCCAAGCTTCGTATAGACATTGGAAAAAGAAAGAGAAGAGAAAACAGAAAACGAGACACACTCAGCAGGTCTACAGGTCAGGGTGGTGGGTTCACACTCACCTGAGTCTCCGTGACCACATCGAGGAGCGGTGGGGCCTGCTGTTGGCCCCAAAGCCAGCTGAACACGAGCCCCATTTACGCCCGTTTCGACTCTACTATCTATCAACCGGCAGAGCTAAATGTTAGCCCGACGCGTGATGCGCAGACCGAACGCTTTCGTGCTAAACTGTGGCTGCAGGTGCACGCAAAAAGAAAAAGAAAAGCTCATAAAACAAAATGAATAAAGGTTTACTCGAATAATGTGCACATAAGTTGCAATAGTGTACAATTTGCAGTTTAGGAAGGTGCGTGAATGTCTGAACGGTCAGTTTCTGTGCGTCTGAGCCGAGCACATCTGCGAGCGGTGAAGGAGCGAGGTAAGAAATAAGGGAAAGGGAGAACTGAGCTGTGAGATAGAGGGAAGGGAGGGAGGGAGACATGGGAGAGGAGGAGGGAGGTCGAGGCGACAGGGCGGAAAGGGGGGAGGGGGGGTGGGTGGGGGGGGTGGATACAGCCAAAATCATAAAACTACATAATGACAGTCAGTGCATCTCCTATAGGAACCCCTTTACAGGCCCAGTATAGCTTCGCGGATAAAGACCACAGGCCTCCGGGGGCCGGAGTTTACAAGCTGAACGTCCTAAGTGAACGGGTCGATGACCAGAGGGAACCACCAGAGAACTCCGAAAAGTCGTAACACCACGGCCACTAATAGCACCTTTGCTTCTCCGCTGATGCCTGCATTCACATGTGCACCAACACATATGTGAGCACACGCATGTGCGTCACATGGGGCCGTGGCTCTTCCGCTGGAGGACAGCGCCGTGAGTCTGAGTCTGCGCTGAGACTCAGAAGATAAACATGTATGCGCAGCGCGGCGGCCGACACAGAACATTCTGTTCCCAACGTACAGAGCTTTATGGGCATTGGTGCCATTTCGTATATTTTGAGTCAAATACCAAGCGTCAGAAGATAGATGTGCAATAAAAGATGTTGTACAGTTAAAGTGTACGCTATGTACATTTTATTGGATGAACAACAACCAACTGCACAAAGGCCAAACTTAACCTAAGATTAGCTATTGATGAAGTTGAATCTTTCACATACATATTCAAATCCAGATAGCCGATCAACACCTCAGTTCAAAACCAAACACAATCTGTTAAATTTTTTTACCGAATCAAATCCCATCCGCCTTTCCAAAAAGGCAACAATTCAAAGACGCATGCTTAAGATGAATTCTGATTTACTATAGCCAACGTCAAACTCGAGCCAATCCCCCCTCTGGCACAGCTGTCAGTCACTCCGCTATTTTCCCATCCCCCCCTGGTTAAATAGAACACGTTCTTCACTCTGTCTTTACAGGCTCTACCAATCCTGCCTTGCTGCTTTTGCAAGGCTTCAACTGCTCCACGTGTTTTTTCACGTTCTGCTTGTTATATTCCTTGCGGCAAGAAGCAAACTAGATCCTAACCCAAACCCTGGTGAGATGCTATACCTGGGCTAGTGTATACTTGAGTAAACCAGCATCGTGAGGTGTTTTTAAAAAAAGGTTTTCAGAAATGGTAAAATAACTGGATCTCAGACAATGCTCCTTCCAAGGTACAATGGCAGAGAGTCATAATTGATTATATTCCACTCGACTACTTAACATGTAAACTACACTCCAAAGATGATGTCTTCCACAGACCATGGGAACCCTTCCTGGCACATATTGGATTAAATGTTTCCACTATTCCTACAAGAGGCTTTGTGCTATAGACACAAATTGTTGTATTTTTTTGATTCTTATCTATTTGCTTTTTTATATAACTAGTTGTATACTCACCAACTCTTTCTTTACCGATACAGTTGTTTAGTACATGACGTATATCCTGAGCTTAACACCTGTTTGACTTTGACTGTTTATCATAACATATATATGAGGCAAGTGTGTTTGTGTTTTGTTAAGTTGTTAAAAACCTCATAAATATATTGAAAGAAAAATATTGAATCTGTACCTACCAAACATGTTTTACTTGATGATCAACATTCAACTTTCAAATTATTGTTCATGAATGTAAGAGAGAAGCATTCCTACCTCAGGAACTGGTTCAATTTCAGGAATGGCAGGTTCGGCCTCCTGTGGTACAGCAGCTTCAGCTGTAGGGGGCTCCACAACGAGCGGCGTCTCAACACCTTCCTCAACGACAGGCGCTCGAACCTCAACCTCTGCACAAGTCTCTTCAAGTAACACAGGTTCGGCCTCAGGCGCCTTTACCTCAACTGAAATGGGTTCTGGGATTGGTTCTGGTTCTGGGACTGGTTCTGGAACTTGGACTGGTTCTTGGACTGGTTCTTGGACTGGTTCTGGGATTGGTTCTGGTTCTGCTTCTGGTTCATGGACTGGTTCGTGGACTGGTTCTGGGATTGGTTCTGGTTCTGGTTCGTGGACTGGTTCTGGGATTGGTTCTGGAATTGGTTCTGGGATTGGTTCCGGGACTGGTTCTGCTTTGGGTATCTCCACAACAGGGATAACAATGGGAACAGGCTCTGGGATCTTCTCAGGGATCTTCTCCGGGGCTGGAGCTGGAGCTGGAGCCGGAGCTGGAGTTGGAGCTTTAGCAGGAGCTGGAGCCGGAGCCGGAGCCGGAGCTTTAGTTGGAGCTTTAGCCGGTTTCTTTGGGGTGGCTGAAGGGGGAGCACATACTGCAATGGCTGGGCTACCTTTAGCCTGTGGGTTGGTTAACTGTCTCTCTTCAATCGCTCTCTTCAGGGCTTGCTGCAAGGGTGAAAAACACAGAAATATCTCGATTAATGATTGCTGTCTTGTCATTGAGCTTAATCTTTGAACAGTCTCACACAATAAATGTTAAAAATAAAATGATTATTTCTCAATTTTTATGATAAGCTAAAGTTTAAAAGCTAAAAAATTGTGAGGTGCAACCTTTCTGGTTGCTTATGATTAGTGTAGTTATGCATTGAAATTGCAAAATCATATGCCTAAGGATAAAGATGCAACACAAAGAGCGGTAAATAGCGATTTGAGAAGCCATTCCTGATGCTGGTGTGAGTCCGTGGTTCGTTCACGTACATGTCTGTCTGTCTGTACAAATACCAGGCATGCCATCCGAGGCAGGTCCGGCGTGTTTTTCAGCTCTGGACAATACCCCTTTCGGCTTTGATGAACGTTTTTTAGGAGCGCAGACCACTGTGAGGGAGGGGATGACTGGAAGTGGGCCCAGCAAAGCGAGTTAGATAATGGGGGCTAATTAGTTGAATCAGAGCGGTCCTGACAGGTCTGGTGAAGCGGGAATGGAAACCGCGCGAGTCAGCAGCACCGATGGGTGCCCTGCGGAGCAGACAGTGGACCTAATCACATCATAATCAGGTTCTAATCAGGTTACAATCACTCGCTAAAAATGCTTTTGTTAGGCTGGCAGCCAGGAAGGCATTTGCAGCACTGTAAGCCGACAGACCATGTGTGTGTGCATGTAAGCTGATGTGTGTGTGTGTGCCTGTCTTGCTAGTCACTGTCAAAACAACCCCTCCCTTCTCTGTGCCCATGCACAGCTTGATACCTAGAAACTCACTATCAGATATTTTTGATTCTTCTGAATCTTTCACTGTATTCCTAATAGTGGCTGAAGGTGAGAAACACACATGCAAAGGCATGTGTGCTCAAAGAGGAGTTCTCAGTTTGTTGTCTTCAAGTGTCCGGCAGCTCCTTCTCTCCCCTTGGCCTGATATTTCCAAGAGAACTGGCGATAACAAGCGGCTGCAGATGACTTCACGGGCCATTTTTATCAGAGCGTCACCGATGGACTATGAAAGAACCAGAGAAACTGTGCAGACACCAGTCTGGCGAAAAAGCAGACAAGGCATTCCTACAGTCAACACATTACCAAATACAGCTGTGGGGTGTTGAGAGTCACGGAGTGCACGGCCCAACAAGCCGCAGGCTTTGGGGAGTGGGGAGTGGGGAGAGTTGAGTGGGGGAGAATGCCACAAGGATTCAAGACTGAGAGGCCTGTGCAGAACTAGAAGCTCCTAATGATCATTTAGTGAGAGATTTAATGATCCTCTTCACACCACATATGAAACAAAGAGATGTGTGTTTGAAAAAGTCGAGAATTAGTGGGGGCCATGCAGCCCTGAGTGATGGAGTAACCTTCACTCCTCAAGTAACGAGAGCCCCTGCTCGCTCAGCTACCCCGCCCCCACCCCCACCCCTTCGTCACACCCACTCCCACTCTTCTAGCACTGAATGTTCAAAAGTGAAATTTTTTTTCGAGTTACCTAAGAGGAGAGGGGAGGTAACTAAAATGATCCTGTCACTTTTGATGCTGCTTCAGCGTGTTGAATTATGTAGTGAGTGTAGCCCTAACCAAAGACACTATGTGCCCTCAATGCACCGTGTAGTGCTGCCAGCATTAAAGACATTCTATTCGCACCAGAAGGTGAAACTTTGCATGGTTGTGTGCAATAAAAACAAAAATGTGGAATGAGAAATATCCGCTTTGATGGATTTAACGCAAAAGCGCACAAATGACGCGCGTTACGCGCAGGAATAAATAATTAAAAAAAAGAAAAGCAAACGTCTCTTTGTCTACTATTTATTATTGTCCAGTCGGATCAAATCACCTGCAACTTAGATTCGTTGTATTATGTCGATTTAGTGGAGATCCGTGCGTTTTATTGCAGCAACCTTGTAGTTTGGCCAGATTTTACGCACGGCGCACGGAGAGCGCTCCACTCACTGCGCGCATCAGAAAACCTTCCACAAAGCCTAAATGTGAGCTGTTAAATACGCACACGATTACTTCAGGTGGTGTGATCGCAAAACCTATGAACCATATTGCTCATTTGTCTGTAGTATTTATAACGGTACAGTTTCATCGCATGTTTAGAAGCTTAATTGAAATTGGATTAACGGCGCACTGACGTCAGAGGCCGCTGTGTCTTTTTTTAATTTCTTTTCTTTTCTTTTCTCATTTTCTTTTCTTTTCTTCTCTTCTCTTTTCTTTTCTGTTTTTACTTATGTTCTAATTTAACAAAAACCTTGGATTCCACAGGAAAAGGAGTGAAACGACTGCTTGGCGAGATCTTGACGCGAAGTAAACAACCCGGTGGGTAAAGTGCGCTTGTCGCCACTTACCACTCTCCTCCTGCGGCGCGCGTTCTTCTTCCTGTTGCTGGGCATCCTGGCGAGAGGCTGGTGCAAACGAGGAAAACAACCGGGGAAGAAATGACACGAGCAGAGAGGCCGACTGAACACAGAGGATGTTTATAAAGCACCCCCGATCCCTCTGTTACCTTTGCACGGAACCTATGGGAGCACCGGGATGGAGGATGGGGGCGTGGAGAGGCAGAGCGCACGCAAGAGGCGCACAGCGTGGACTCACCCCCACCTCCGTCACGCGCACGTGCGGGACAGCTTGGTCAGTTGGTGGATTATGTTATGCAACCTCTCCATCAACGCAAAGAGAGACACACACAGAAAGAGAGAGAGAGAGAGAGAGAGAGAGAGAGAGAGAGAGAGAGAGAGAGCGCCACACCCCCTCCCCTGGATTACACACTTTTTTTGGCACACATGGCAACCACGCTGCACATGCTCAAGTCTAGTAAATACTTTTTTTACTTCTATAACTACATTTTACTTTGTACTTTGTACTTTTGCATTCCATAATATAACAATGGTGGTATTCATTTGAAGTATATTACCAGGTGGAAACTATCAGCAAACCCCTCAGCATAAACAATGCATTCACTTTTTTCAAATACATTAGTCCCGGAGACAAAGAAAAGCTTTTGTCTCGCAGAATATTGTGAAAGACAGTATACAAATGTGTGTGTCTGTGCCACCGCCTCCATGTACTGCAAGTTGTGAGAGCACATTGTCTCCCAACTCTGTGTGTACAATCCCACACGCGTAAACAAAGAAGAAATCATGTCTGCTTTTGTTTTCTATCATCTCAGCTTCATTCATTTACTTCATATTGGTTGTCCTGTGTGGCTAAGCGTGTCGGTTGAGTCTTCATTTCTAGGGATTTTGACATTGTAGCCATTACAGACAGTGAGTTGATGGCATGCAATATGGCCGCTGGGCCCGAGGGCTCGGAGCTTGATTTATTCCTAACAGTGGGGGCAGATGGATTACATGCACACAGTGCTTTCACATGTCACCAGCACATGACGTTGAACCGGTGGCCTTTCCACTTTACTGAACCAAGACTTGGGGGAACCACAGCGTGCAGCTGCTGCAGGATATGAAACAAAAACCTTGATCATCAAGCAAAGAATGCTCAGTTAATGTCAAGTCTTTAAGTGTAACGCGAGTTGTCAGTGGGCCACAAACTACCGTACTGTGGAGGTTAACTTATGTGGTTTTTTGTAATGGCTACTCCCCAAATCTAAATACATGTTGGTTGATTGGTCATTCTGAATTTACAAGAGGTGGCAATGTGAGAGCGGTTGCTGACAGAGCTCTATTTTGCAGACAGTAATGCCAGTTGCTTTCATGGGGGCACAATTATGTACATTATACTTCGATTATTTGGTTTCGTTTTGAGACCATCTTAAAAATGTTTATTGATTATGAAGAAAATCTGCTCCGTAGGAATTTTAGAGGATGTATACTGTGATCTATACTGTCACACTCACTTTATGCTTGAAAAATGCTACCATGCTATACTATCCATTTTCTACAATTGAATAAGAGAGAATCATCAACAAAAAATCTAAATTGTTGGGCGAATGGCACAAACGTTGGCAAATTCTTTTTTTTTCTATGCGAGTCTTTGGAAATGTTGACGTTTTTTACAGTGATCTGTCTCAAAGTTGACTTGAACTAATTCACAATCAAATCAATGTTATTTGCCCAAACTAATACCACATGAATACTGAACAATGCATTAGAAAAAGATCAACTGAAGATGACATTTAAAAGAGCTGAATACAGTTAACAGTTAGCAAATATGAAATAAGAAGTCACAATTTCCAGTAGGTCTTGAGCTCTTTTCACTTTTAACAATAGTAAAAAATTAATTAGTTTATGTGTCAATAGATGTATGCTGATATGAACACTTGGCTCAGAAAAAGAGATATCTGAAGATCAAGATTTGTCATGATGGCTCAGAGCGGAACATCTCACAGAATCACTAACAAGACAGAATATACTGTAGATGTCCTTGTGGCAGGCGGTGCCCTTATTGACATAACACCAATTTTTCAGAGTCGACCTTTTCTGTCTTTCTGTGTCCTTTTTCTTCTGCAACAGTATGTTTGAGATGTGGTGGTGTTGTGAGATGTGGTGTACCACAGGGTTTTGGTCTTGGTCCTATGTTATTTTCTTATATATTTTCATTGCTATTGGCCAGTTCACATGTTTATTTGATGTCTAACAACATCAACCAGCCCAATTCTGCTATATAATTTAATTACCAAAACTAAAAATGAATATCTGTGAATTCATTAGCTCAAGCTTAAATGATCGGAACCCCTTTTTTCACTTGTCTCAGCAAAACATTTTTATTTTGGCAGTAATTGTCTGAAAAGCTTTTGCAAGACTGATAACCTGCAGCAATAAAAACTCACATCACACCAAATTTCTTTTAGTTTCAGGGATTTCTAATCAATGTCCAAATTCAATTCAAGAGATTATCAATAGCCCAGCATTCACAAATAGACAATAGACAGGTCCTCAAATCAGAAGTGATTATATCAGTCCTATTAGAATATATTATATATCACATTATTATCAGCAAATAATAAAAAGTGAAAGTGCATTTCACACTGGCCTGTGCATGAGTCACATATTTTTCTTAAATGTGTGAGCAAGTAACAGTTTTTTTTTTTTTTTTTTTTTTAACTGTCTGCTCAAGTGTGTGTCATTCCAGAATGCCAGTCAGACTGTATCACTGTCACAGAGTCAGCTGCCACACATTTTAAACGTCTCTGTCTAGCATGATTTACCATCTGACTCTTGCAGCCACATGCAGATTTTCTAAGGGACTTTCTATCGCACGCTTCAAGATGCAAACGCCCGCAGGAGTTATTATGTGACATTCAGCTGGTAACGAGCATACTGTGACCAGCCAGAGACGTGTGATGTACACATTGAGGGTTCAGCAAGGTTGTCGGTCATTGTTCCTCCTGTAATTATTGTAAATTATTCTAATAGACTGGAGATTGTAAATCAGCTAGTTTACTCATGTCCTAATTGAGTGAGAACATTCAGAAAATGTTTAAGATTAAGTTTTCTGGATTTTTGTTTACACGTTGAGAGTTCTAGTTTGATCCCTGAGAATTACGCTTGACTTCAAAAGAGTTGAACCGAGTTTGGTTGTATTTTCTTTGTGGGCCTGGAGCAGGTGTGAACAGGAGTCAGTTGAGCAGGTTTGTCACTTCATATAGCTGAAGGGTCTCAAACACACCCAGCACAGGAATGGTTCAACAATAGTGAAAGACTCTTTACATTTTCAGTGTCTAATTAGAAGATTTAGTGCAGTGCAAATACAAAACGGTTTTACATTCAGGCTTCATGAAACTTAAACTGAAATGTGAAAATGACCTCCATGTAAAATAATTAAGTTTGCATGGTATAATGAACTGAATTCCTCTCCCTCTTTGGACAAATGCTCACTTTTAAACAAACAAAACACACCCATCACCAGTATGTCTTCAAACACATGTGGAAGCTTTAGTTCTCGAGCCAATAGTTCAAAGATACACGACAATGAATTTGGAATCAGGGAATATAAGTTTGCATTGACATTGAACTGAAAAGCAGAATTAAGGGAGGTGTTTCTATTAGTTTGGCCAACCCGTGAGAACACACCAAAAAAGCAGAATATCAGGAACACTGATGTGATACACCCGAGGGCAAAACCAAACGACAACATCAGCATTGAAGATAAAGTGGAAGGATCACTTTCCTGACAGTGTCAACATATAGTAAGAAGAATATGCATACTTACAGTTATTCTTTACTCAAGCAGAAGCACAGAAAGTATAGAAAAATTACTCAGTGAAAAATATATTGGTTCTGAAATGTACCCAAGAGCAAAAACTGTATATATTTTATTTTAAACTGTGATAAAGGTGGTGGTAATGGATACGCGTGGATCTAAAGCACCACACATGTTTGTAAAAACGACGTTAGTTACAATGGCGCTTTGAGTGATAATTTGTGGTTTAAAACTATCATTTTTAAATAATAATACATGCCGTTATGGAACCGACAGTTTTGAGTTCAACAATGTGATGATAAATACAGTGAGGATAAACATAAGAAGAGTAGCGCTGCAGTCAAGACCAGCTAAACCGAGACTAAGTGACGTCCAACAGCATCAGAAGACCAAGAAGAGACTATCAGGAGCCGAGACTGAGTCAAGACCAAGATATTGAAAATCTGGTCCTGAGACCATGACCTCTCTCGAAATCTACATCTTATTCAGGAATAGTGTGCTATGACTTTTGTTGATAATTCGACAAAAAGCGGCGTCAGATTTCGCAGTCAAAGCAAGTAGGATTTTGGCGAAAAACACAAAATGGAAGAGATACACAAAATTTCATCTGAGCCAAAGAATAATGTTTGATTGAATATATCAATTTCTTTTCTTTTAATTCTGTTCTTTCTAATACCCTTGTTGCATCACTGCATCCAGTCCCACAATCACACAGAGTATTCACACGAAAAGTCATTTTAAAGTCACTTGTCAAGCTCATTGTGCGCGGCGTACAAGCAGGAGAAAAACAATACACATTTTTCATGCTGCTGTCAGGATGTCTCAGTACAGGATTATGGAGGTGCTCCTCCTTCAGTAAAAAGGAGTATTGTGCAATAGTAACAGAGCTGATTTTCACGAGTGACTTAACTTTGAAAAATATAACTATTAATATTGTTTAGTGGGCTGATTGGGGGGGGGGGGTATTTCAGAAATCTTTGAGTGTTTCTCCTGTAAATAATTATGGTGCGAATGTCTGGTACTCTGATATGAATCATTTAAAGTAGCTGAAGTAGCCAATAGAATGGAAACCCCCCCCCCAACAAAACACCCTTACACTCTGTAAAAGTTATGACCACGACATGGGAGATCAATAACTGTCTGGTTAATCCAGCGAAGACATGACGTCACACGACAGTGGCTGACAGTCTGCTGGTCAAAGCAGAATAAACACTTTCTAATAGATTGCCGTACCTAAGCTAAAGTGAGATACCTCTCTCTCTCTTGCACACACACACACACACCAACAGACCAACTGGACACACACTGGAATGTTGTCAGTCAACAAACACCCCCTACGAAGGTCAACTCCATGGCTACCACCCTTGGTCCATCAGTGCACGTGCACGTGCACGCACGCACGCATGCACGCACACGCACACTCACACACACGCACACACACAGACACACCCACACACACACACACACACACACACACACACACACACACACACACACACACACACACACACACACACACACACACACACACACACATACACTCGGACAAAGAAAGTGCTATTTATAGGACTGGGATTTTCCCCTCTTATTATTGCTTTATATAAATTTGGGTCATGTGCTGGATTCATAGACACAGACATATTGACAGATTCTATACAGATTCATGCAGGTTAAATCAAACGGGTAAGAGAGGCTGTGCATACTCAATGTAGATTTAAGAAAAACAATGAAGTTAATTCGCTTTGCTGGAGGCTTGTATTATTTCACAGTGAATCATAATGTTATTTCTCAAATGCTATTTTTGGATCAGACAAGAAAACGACAGACTGTTTCAAACACGGAAGGCCTAGTGACCTGAAACAATGGTATAAAGTATGAATAACACATTTCCACCCCTGCAGCACTCTCAGAGCTTAGAGGCACAGTCCCCCATTCACATGTCAGTGGTGGCGGCTGCAATGCGTCACCTTCGACTTCCTCTGAGAGCAATTTGGGGTTCAGTCTCTCTCCCAAGGACACTTTGAGACATGAACAACAGAGTGAAATGGAGACTCTAAACACCAACATTGGGATTGGAAGATGATCCACTCCACCATCTGAGCCAAAATGCTTGAAAGACCTCTTAATTCAATGTGGTCTCGCTCAACTACAATCTCAAAAATAACTATTTGGGGAACAGAAACCTCTTCCAAATAGAGAAGTCATGGAAGAACTACTGCTTTGAAACACAATAAATTGCACAAGTGTAGCTAATGAATTTCCTGGGACACTGAGACATTTCACACGTGCATGACAGTTATGTGCTGAAACATTACGATCTGGATTTATCCATCCACCCATCTTCTATGCCATCTACATATATATTCTGTGGAGGGTCATAGGACACTGGAGCCAATCTCACCTTATTAAGGGCGATGGCAGGATACACCCTGGACAGGTCGCCAGTCCATCACAGGGCAAACACTCACGATTACATTCACACCGAGGAGTAAATGAACCTCTCATGTATGTTTTGGGACTGTGGGAGGAAACCAGAGTACCTGGAGGAAACCCACTGACACACATGCAAACTCTACACAGAGGGTCTGGTTGAAACTGGGGGTCCATCCTGAACAATGTCTCTCACCTCCTCCATGATGTCCTGGTCAACAGCAGGAGCTCCTTCAACAATAGACTCATTCCTCCAACAATACACTGCAGAGCGTCACAAGTGATCTTTGTTCCTGTGGCAATAAGACTCTATAACTTCTCTTTGTAAATTGTGTTTCTGTGCATGTATTAGTCACCATAACGCCCGTATATGCTAATATTTAATATTACTTATTCAACTTTTAACCTGTGTTATTTGATATTCAAATATATTTAATTTTTATTCTGTGTTCTATTCAGTGTAGAGCAATGTTTTAAAAACATTTCCCTCTGGAACTAATAAAGTATTTCCATTGAATTGTATTGTATCCTATTCTATTTCATGGAAATGCCCATAATAGGTGTCATCAAGTATAGTAAATATGTTTACTTCACTGCTGCTTCTATGTGTTGCAGTTTGAAGAATTTCATTACTCAAAAGACATGCAGACTGTGTGCAGACATGTTGAAAGCTTTTCATTTTGAACTACCCCCCTGCGGCCAGGTGAAAAGGTTTTGTCAGCAATGACATTAAATCTAAAAGGAGCTATTATGAAAGTTGACTTTCACTCATGAAATTTGTGGAAAAGTGCTCCACTTCTGCTCCTTGTACTGCAGACAGTGCCGGTTCATTCAACCATTCAAACACAATGGACTATCTTTTTTTTCTTTTTTTTTTAGGCAGAGAAAACACTCACTCCACCAATTTGTGGAACAAAATGGAATTACAAGGCATGATCTTACAAGGATAATTGATTAAATTCTTTATCATCTGTCCATGTTTTTGCATATCACACATTTTCTCATATCATATTACAAAATTCACAAACGTTTTTTAATTTAATGTCATAACAGTTAGTTGCTTATATTTGTTCATTGCAGTTGGATAGTTTAGACTATTTTGGGGTAGTTGACTATACGAATGACTGTGTTAGAAAGAAAGACACTTAAGATATTTTTCAGTAAGAATTCAGAAGACGAAACCGTATCTGGTCTTTCTCAAAGCTTGTGTTTAAACCTTCTTCACATTGGTGTGGCTAATTTGGAAATAGGGAGGAAAAAAATTCCTCTAGACTAGCAAATCAAAGACTGGAAATGTTTTTCACTCAACAAACTTGATGAGCCCATAAAAATCCTCTTGCATTCCACATTTACTCGCTTACAGCAACCCATACCTTTCAAGTAAGTGAAAGTCAAATATGCAAAACATTTCTTTGGTCTTTACAACTTTGGCTCATGTATATTGAGGTTGTTATTTATCTTAATAAATACAAGCATTGATATTAACCATGGTGTTTTAGTGTATCATGTAAATAATACCTTAAATCTGAACACTGGGACATTAGTAGGGTTGACTTTTGCTGTGACTTCGAGCACACGGTGTGTTAATGAAGAGTTGGAGACACAGACCAGACTAAGATAGCAGGGAAGGGAAAGACTCATTATTATCAGCCAGAGTGATGCCAGGGACTCTCCACTGTGTGTTGGTATCACACATCAACTAGTGAGATAAATAAAATAGTCCTTCCTCTGAAGACAAGCTGGTGTATACAATGGCACGATTGTTTGTTCTGTCAGTCATGTCTCTTTTCATGACCTGCTTTTTTTGTTCTCTCTCTCTCTATGTGCTGCGCCCTGGGGGGTTTCTTCTTGTAAACCAAGACCAGGATGTCTTTAACGGCAGAATACAGACAAAATTCCAAACCTTTACAAAGAGAAGACAAGTTTAAACCTTGAGTATGACTGACCTCAGTTGTCGGACTGTGGCTTTTTGTTGGCTGTCTGTCATTCTTCCTGTACATTCTCTGATGTTTATAACAGATTGACCTCTTGAACAGCTCACATGTGAGTTATTAGCACAGATGCACATGAGGCTTGATTTACTGAGATTCTGATTAAACCATAAATTGAATCGAATCTGTTTTGCAGGTGAATCAAAACAAAGAGTATTGTGTATGGGTGTTGCATATTCACTAGAGACTGTAGATTCACTGAACAGTGACTGAATGGAGTGAGAGTTCAGTGTGTTGGTGGTGGACATTTTCCAGCATAATCAGAGTTAATACAGCAAATAAATCAGAATTTGGCCACAACAAATGAAAGAAAACAAAAAGAAATATAGGAGATGGCGCATCACAAAGTCAAAGCTGCAGAAAAAAGGGCAACGGAAGAGATTCAGAAAAGGATTGCGAGACCTCGGAAGGCGTAAAAGACGATAAATATCTCTTAATAAAGTTCACAAATTCAAGCCAAGTGAGGAAATGTCTCTGCTAAAAGCTGAGCTGATCTGCACTGATGCACTGCACTGAGCTGATCGGCATAAACGATGCCATTGTAAATCACACTGTATGTTGTAAATTCATCTCTTACCATAAACTTGTCACAGTAGTTCGTGTGAACATACATCTACATTTATCCCATATTCATGAAGGCTAACTAAATGGATCATCTGTATGACTTTCCATTTGTCCCAGATGTAATCCTCTGAGTACTTTAACAGATCAGGTTCCACTCAGTTGTGCACACTCTTATACTGACAAAGTTATTGTAAATGAGGCCTTTATGAAAGCCAAGCTTAACTGGATGAAGTAGTTTGACATTGTATTTTATAAGCTTGTACTTTTCATTCAAAAGGTAAAATAAACTTATGACTATAAAAAAAAAAGTGGCAAAAGTTTTAATTCAGTACTTCTCTGTTGTTACACGAATACAGAATAATGATCTATTTTTATTAGCGAAGTATTTCGACGTTTGTGCACATGCCTCACAGAATTAATGTCATTAAAAGCACCTTAATTTGCACAGCATTCATTCATACCCCCTTTGTAAACAAGGACTGAAGAAACCAGGCTTGTTTGGTCTGATAAGCCAGGAGAGCTAAAGAGGTGAAACACTTTCTAAATTTAAAAGTGTGTCAGTGTAGAATCGAGATAAACTTATTCTGGGATGTGACCTCTGCTCCCAGGGAATTTCCTCAATATTATTGTTAAAAAAGTGATTGAACATACGAGGAAGAGAAATGCATACTTCAAAGTTCACATGCAAAAATAATCACTAAAATATGCACAATAGTGCACATGGTAGAACTGTAACAGACTGCAGTAAACACCTCTTATAAA